>NC_041380.1:487696294-487757452 GCF_002162155.2 Triticum dicoccoides
CCAAGGTCGGTTCCGCGGCGGTGGGGATAAGCTCTCCGGCGAACCGTCTCTCTGTAGCTAGGGCGACGTGGCGGCGACGAACGCTAGCGGACACCCGTGTGGATGAGCTCGGGCTGTGCCGGGGCCAGGTGGCGAGCCGGGGTGGCTTGGGCGGCGCTGAATGGAGCAGGGGCTGTCAGCGGCGGCGGCGGCTAGCTCTTGGCCTGCCGGGCGTGGCGGGGGCTGCTTGGCGCGTTGCGGTGAGAAGGGTAGCGCGTGGCGAGGTGCTGCAGAGCGAGCCAAAACCGTGGGGCCAGCGTGTCGGCTCGTGTGCGCGGCTGCAATATGCGCGCTCTGGGCGTGCCCAGAGCACGCCGACCATCTGTTCGGCGAAATGCCCTGGCCTGCTAGATGGCTTGGTTGGAGCTGAGGATTAGCAGTTCTAGGCTATGGCTTGCAAGGGGATCAGTAGACAAGCTGGTTTGGTCAGGAGATCAGGTTCACAGTGCAAACCAAAACTTCATGCCAAAACAGATCATGCCCATATGGTGTTTGACAAAATGCTAAGGTCACTTAGGCATTTCTTGGAGTGGCCAAAATCTCCAAATCAGTGTCTGTGTGGATGAAAGAGGGGGTGGTGATGTTAGTTGGTGAAATGCACAAACTTGTTAGTGCAAGTCTAGCAGAATTTCAATTCTGGACAGGAAATAAATGGCATTATTTCATGAACCAAAATTAATCCAATGGGTGCATGCTCCTGGACTTAAGGGTTTGGCAAGGGGGACTACCAGTAGAAAAAGTAATCATGGATATAGGAGCAATTAAAATGGTGGTTGCTGTACAAATCATCAAGTTGGTCCAGAATGGAAATGAGGTTGATTCACTCAATATTTTCAAATAACAACCCTGGATTTTTGCACAAAATGGAATAATATGCTCCTACTGACCTCCCCTAATTTTGGTAGAAGTTTTAAAGAAAATATAAAAGGGTTGTAGTGCAAAATGCACTCTGGACCAGAGAAGAAAAACTGAGTGTAGGGCTCAAAATATTTCATGAATGAAATATATTTTTGCATAAAAGTGATTTAAAAACATCACATGACATCTCCAAATTTTTGTGGAAATTTTAAGTGAATCTATCAAATGGTTGTAGTTCAAATATGGCCATATAACCTTGAAAAACTATTTTCAAGAAGGTAAAGATCAAGCAATTAAATTAGTTAATTAGTTATACTGATAAAAGGAAAGTTTTTTCTTGAGAGGTTAAATAAGTCCAATAACATATTTGAAAAGTTTTCTCTTTGGGAAAAACTCATCATAACAGGGAAGGAAATGATTTAAAAAAAATCAAAATGGAGCTCAGAAATCCAAAGTTTTAATTCCTAGCAAAATTTTAATTTAATAAAACAAGGCCAAATTTTTGGGGTGTCACAATACTATCCCCCTTAAGAAAAATCTCGTCCTCGAGATTTGCTAAGAGCCGTTGTGAAAAATAAATACTCCATATGCATTCGAGCGGTTGTGAGACTGCTGCCGTGGTGCTGTGTGAAATTAACTAATCCGCGTCGTGAAGTGGCAGGTGTAGCAATTCAGGAAAAAGAAGTCTCACTCCAGGATTTTGCGAGGGAAAAACAGTTAATTTTTAGGAGCATAATCCACAACAAAAACTACATACATTAGTAGAAGCCAAATAATTGACTCGTCGTACAAACTCAGGGTATCACGCATAAGTCACACACATAAATAAATGTTGCAAGGAACAAATACAATAGCGACGTCTAAAATGAAAATGGTAACTGGGTGGGGTCCTGATAAAATGTCTCTGGTAAAGGGATACACTCCTCTTCTATCGGAGGAAGTGGATTGACCAGTCGATGTATGCGTCTCTCCGGGTCGGGTCTCAGTGGTCTGCCGATGGCAATCTGAGGATTTAAATCTGCGAGGGTCTGAAGATAATCCATCACTCGCTGGTTCAAATGCTCTTAAGCAATGATGTACTGGATAAGGTTGGCCAGAACTGGGTCTCTCTCAATACGTCCACCGGGAAAAGATGTTACTTCTCCGGGTGCTGCACGACTCGGAAAGTAATAATATCCTCGTTCGCGGGCATAGGGTACTGCGGATCGAAGACGAGCAATCGCTTCTTTCGCAGCAGCTTCTATGGCCAGGTGTGGGGTTGGCATAGATTTCCCCACGAAGGAAACTTCTATTGGATCTTGGTTGGGGTCTACAGGAGGAATGTGTACTGCTGCCCAATATTCCGAGGTGGATGGGGTGATCCTCGATTTGAACAGCTCGTACTGAGGTGGCTGGGTAGAACCCATGGTACTGCGGGTAAAATCCCACAATATTTTGACAAAGCTACCTGGGGTTGCATCTGGGGTTCTCAGATGAATGCTGGGGCTCGGCATGACAGGAAAAAGTGTGAGTGTGGTGCACAAGGTGAGGGTTGTTGGGTAAGGTCACAAGGTGGTCTTTATATAGCAATGGAGCCGGGTCGTTTTACCGTGGTGAAAGGTAATAAATTTGCCAGCTTAGCTCCAAAGGTCAGGTCAGTGTCGGAGATACACATATCTCATAAAGAGACGTGTTACTGTGGTTGTCGTCGGGTTGGTTTTGGTAGTTGTGCCCGGAAAATGTGCAACTATGCGCTGACCAAATATGCAAGGCTACTTATTTATACAGAGGCACAATGACAGGCTGCGTTATTATACACGGTCGCATGATTACAAAGCGAGGATACATTGAAACTTGGTGCTACTCATACGGCTTAGTCTACCTCGTTCATGTCTAAACGGGCGTGCCTGGTGGATGTCGAGGCTTCTCCACGTGTCTCACTGCCGGGATTAGACGGAGATGGCGGGGGAACTGCAGGGTCGGGGTAGTGATGATGACCATCGCGGGGATTGTTGGCCACAACTCCGTTGGAGTGTGCTCCCAAAATGCGACGAAGCACCTCTGGGGTTATCGCAGCACCTTGGCCGATGGCTGGGGCAGATCTTGGGGTCTCGATCGGTTGTCCAAACAGCACGACTGGGTTGTCGGCGTTGGGCTCGTTTTCTCCTCTCGTCGGGGCTCGACGAACCATCTCTCCACGAGTTGCAATTAAATCAATAGTGATCTGGTCGAACAGTGCCTCTAGTGCACTTACATAGCGCACTAGGTGCAACAATGCGGGGTCCGTCTCGTGATCTCCGTTGGCAACTTGGGGTGGTCTACCATACCCTTCACGTCTGGGGTAGTAGTGGAACGAGCGACAGTTAACTCTGGGCGACAAGTGCCTGAGATGAACTATAGCCTCTCGAGCGGCTAGCTGGATGGCTTGTGGCTCAAAGGAAGTTGTCCTTCCAGTGAACCTGTAGGGGCGCTCGGGTGCTAGTCCCCTACCGTAGATGTGCATAGTGGCCCAGAATTGACGGTCTTCACCGCTCATGGGTCCTTGATACACAACATATTCTGGTGGCTCCTCTAACGCGTAGGCACGACGGGTGAGGTTTGCGAGGATGGTCACAAAACCTCCAAGGTTGGTTGCTGTGGTTTCGTTGTGCACTATAGGTCCAGGCATTGTGGCTCGGCTTGGGGTAGCGGCTGTGCTGTGCTGGGTTGAGGCTAGCGTGCCCTTTTTATAAGAAAAAGGGGACGGAGTCTTCCTTCGCACGCTTGCGAGAAAGGACTATTTAGGGGCCAGTCACTGGCGTATGAGTGACAGGTTAGGTTGATAGGTTGGGCACCGACTGCCAAAAAGGTGTTGGGTCACTGTGTGGCTATCTTGCACGAGAAGCTTGGCTGGGGTTTGGCTAAGGTCTAGTGGGTTGGTTTGCCTAAGTTTATTGACCTGGCTAAGATAGGATTAGCCAATGGTCAGCCTGGCTCTGATACCAAGTCTATCACGACCGGTTTTCCGGGTAATAAATTTCCAGAAAAGACCGTCGTGCTCATCAGCCCCAGGATTACTGTTAGCTGATGAGGCTCCAACTTGATACAGAAATTCCAAGCAAAATACAAAATATGTAGTACAAGACCATTCTGGCCAGTGAGTACAACAAATGGTTTCTAGTGGTTGATGGCGGAAGCGGGTTGTGAAACATCAGTGTCTATGGGACTCCATTTCCCACGGGAACAGCTGACCAGGTTAATTCCTATCTTCGCGAGGCTGCTATCTCCATTGAGTGGGTTCCGGGGCTGGCATCGCGTCGCTCCTCTCCGAGCAAGAAAATCTGGCCAAGACAATAGCCAGGGACAAGCCAGTGAGTACTTTGAATGTACTCGCAAACATTATGAACACAGGTATAATATAACCATGATGTGCTAAAAATATTATAAGCTCATGACGTCAGTCACAATGAAACTCAGATGCGTGCAAGCAAGTTATTTATAAAAAATGCAATAACATGGTAGTATAAAAATTTATGAAACAAATAGCAAGCAATGCCATAGTCGGGCGTCTGAGCGACACCACATAAAGGGCTTTAAAAGAAATGCCACAGTCGGGCGTCTGAGCGACACCACATAAAAGGCTTTAAAAGAAATGCCACAGTTGGGCGTCTGAGCGACTCCACATAAAGGGCTTTAAAAGAAATGCCACAGTCGGGCGTCTGAGCGACACCACATAAAGGGCTTTAGAAGAAATGCCACAGTCGGGCGTCTGAGCGACTCCACATAAAGGGCTTTAAAAGAAATGCCACAGTCGGGCGTCTGAGCGACACCACATAAAGGGCTTTAGAACAAATGCCACAGTCGGGCGTCTGAGCGACACCACATAAAGGGCTTTAAAAGAAATAATCATAATGAATTTCCCGGAGGTAGAACCATCCCAGAGATACTCGGTAATAACAATAATATCACGGGTTAGTCAACAATAATAATAATCATAGATATCACAAGTCACGAGTAGTAATTCCATTTCTGGTTAACCGTTTCACCTCCGAAGACCGACACTAAGACCGATACCTGACCCATCCCAGACTGTAATCCTTAACCATGGACACGGCTATTCGAATAGGTTTAATATCTCTGCAGAGAGTGTACTCTTTACCCACGAGTAACGGATTCCTTTAGTCCATGGGACTAATTCCGTCTACGGTCTTTTAATTGAAACACACCTGACTTGCACACACCAGCTTTCACTCGTGTCTGGAATCACCCATGACACCTGTTAAGCAAAACTCTAAGTGGGGAGGCTACAACCTCGCGTAGCATGGGATCAAATTTCTATCGCGCGCTCTAAGGGGTGCCCCCCTCTCGGTCCCAACCGGATACACCCATGCCCCCAGACCAGGTGGCATGCCTACCGGCTACAACCGGTATCTTCCACCATGGCCTCTCTGTACGGTGTGTGCCAAGACAAGGGTTAACAACTTACTGAACCATACCCCACCTACGGTAGGGACCAGTGGCAGTACGAAAACAAGTATGGCCAACCGAAGAAATCACCACTCAATGTACCTTACCATGCCATGCTGGACATAACCGTCCTGACGGGGACCGGTGACAAGCTCACGCCTACCCAAGGCCGAGGCTTTCCCGGATTCCTTTCCGGCATGCATGCAAGGCACATGAGGAGGATTACCATCACAATAATATTCATTTCCAACAGCAAGGAAATCACTGATATGCTTCCATGCAAATGATCATGTCACATGAAATAACAAGTCCTCCGAAGTAAGGTGGTGTTATAAACGTGTCAGATAACACACCACAAACATTATGCCAGGGTTCAGAATGCTTGCCTTCATGGTGTGGAGAGGTGGGGGTGCTCTCCAAATTTTTTGAAAGCTTCTTTCTCTCCCAAAAATCCTATCTTCAAGAATATGCAAATAACACCTATTTCAAAAACAGTACAAAAAAGTTGTTTGGAAAATATTCAAATAAATCTTAAAATAAACTAGACAATATTTGAGAGATGTAGGAAAAAGAATTAATTCATTTGGAGTTATATTTAAAAAGTTATAGCCAGTCAAAGTTCTGGTCAAATCTGTTATTTAAATTAAAACAGAAAAGAAAACGTTTCGGAGGGGAATACGCTTTCGGAGCGGGGAAAACGTACTAGGCGGATTACGTCTTCACTTAATCCCACGTGGACAGGCACGGGGTCGCTGACAGTGGGTCCAGGGGGCCCACTAGTCAGGTTTGACTAGTCTCTTTCCCTCTCCTTCCTCTGTCCCGAGCGGAGGCGGAGCTCCGGCGATTGTCGCCGGCGACTGGCGGCTCCTCGCGGGGCCCTGAGGGCGGGGATGGATCCGCCACTCCAGTGCGGTCCTCCCGGTGGTCGCAGGGTAGCTGGAGGTGGAGGGAGCTGCCGGCGGCGAGCTCCGCGGCGGAGGAAAGCTTCGGTGGCGAAGTGACATTGTGGCGGCGATGGTTCCCGATCAAAATCAAGTAGTGGGAAAGGTTCATGGGAGGATGAGGAAGTTCCTGGCGAAGAGAACGGAGAGGGGGAGGTACTGGAGGTGCCGTATTGGCTGGGGCGGTGGCGGCGGCCGGAGTTGCCGGAGATGAGAAAGGAGGCCTCCCCGGGTCGAATGCGAGGCACGGGAGCGCCATGGGGGTAGCATAAGGTCGCATGCGTGCTCGGGGAAGCTCGGGGGGGTCCATTTATAGTGCGCCAAGGTCGGTTCCGCGGCGGTGGGGATAAGCTCTCCGGCGAACCATCTCTCTGTAGCTAGGGCGACGTGGCGGCGACGAACGCTAGCGGACACCCGTGTGGATGAGCTCGGGCTGTGCCGGGGCCAGGTGGCGAGCCGGGGTGGCTTGGGCGGCGCTGAATGGAGCAGGGGCTGTCGGTGGCGGCGGCGGCTAGCTCTTGGCCTGCCGGGCGTGGCGGGGGCTGCTTGGCGCGTTGCGGTGAGAAGGGTAGCGCGTGGCGAGGTGCTGCAGAGCGAGCCAAAACCGTGGGGGCCAACGTGTCGGCTCGTGTGCGCGGCTGCAATATGCGCGCTCTGGGCGTGCCCAGAGCACGCCGACCATCTGTTCGGCGAAATGCCCTGGCCTCCTAGATGGCTTGGTTGGAGCTGAGGATTAGCAGTTCTAGGCTATGGCTTGCAAGGGGATCAGTAGACAAGCTGGTTTGGTCAGGAGATCAAGTTCACAGTGCAAACCAAAACTTCATGCCAAAACAGATCATGCTCATATGGTGTTTGACAAAATGCTAAGGTCACTTAGGCATTTCTTGGAGTGGCCAAAATCTCCAAATCAGTGTCTCTGTGGATGAAAGATAGGGTGGTGATGTTAGTTGGTGAAATGCACAAACTTGTTAGTGCAAGTCTAGCAGAATTTCAATTCTGGACAGGAAATAAATGGCATTATTTCATGAACCAAAATTAATCCAATGGGTGCATGCTCCTGGACTTAAGGGTTTGGCAAGGGGGACTACCAGTAGAAAAAGTAATCATGGATATAGGAGCAATTAAAATGGTGGTTGCTGTACAAATCATCAAGTTGGTCCAGAATGGAAATGAGGTTGATTCACTCAATATTTTCAAATAACAACCCTGGATTTTTGCACAAAATGGAATAATATGCTCCTACTGACCTCCCCTAATTTTGGTAGAAGTTTTAAAGAAATATATAAAAGGGTTGTAGTGCAAAATGCACTCTGGACCAGAGAAGAAAAACTGAGTGTAGGGCTCAAAATATTTCATGAATGAAATATATTTTTGCATAAAAGTGATTTAAAAACATCACATGACATCTCCAAATTTTTGTAGAAATTTTAGGTGAATCTATCAAATGGTTGTAGTTCAAATATGGCCATATAACCTTGAAAAACTATTTTCAAGAAGGTAAAGATCAAGCAATTAAATTAGTTAATTAGTTATACTGATAAAAGGAAAGTTTTTTCTTGAGAGGTTAAATAAGTCCAATAACATATTTGAAAAGTTTTCTCTTTGGGAAAAACTCATCATAACAGGGAAGGAAATGATTTAAAAAAAAATCAAAATGGAGCTCAGAAATCCAAAGTTTTAATTCCTAGCAAAATTTTAATTTAATAAAACAAGGCCAAATTTTTGGGTGTCACAGGAATGTCTCTGGTCGAGTGGATGATGATACCCTTTGAATGATCCTGGCTTTAGGGTGACGTCCTAGGAGAGGATGTCTAGGTCAGGTCTATGACCCTATCCTAGATACATAGCTTTATCAAAAAGGACCTACGAAAGACAAACATGCTGACAGGACTCTTCGATTACAGATTACGTGAGATGTTCGGCGCATGGGTCCAATCCGCATGAGCCATCTGCTTTGGGGGTGTTTGTTTCGAGAGACCTTTTTGTGTAGGGATTAAAAATGTCCCTTTTAGAGACTTTTTTACCAAACGGGAGGGACTTTTAAGGGACTAAACTAGGCATTTGGGACTAAATGAAGAAGACTCTCAAGGAGTCTTTTTGGGACTTTTTGAGACTTTTCCAACAATGCCCCTCCATGCACTCATTGGCCCGTCACCCCTTGGTGTTGTTTGATTGTTATTTTTTTCTATATACTAGGGGCTAGATAGTTATTTATAACCTCTAGGAAGAGACTATAGACTTTTTAGTCTCTAAAAACAAATAGGGAGGGACTTTTTTGAAACTAAAGACTTTTTACTTGGGATTAGAAAAAGTCCTACGACTAAATAACCAAACACCACCTTTGTTGGCACTAGTTTTGTCCGGTTAAAGTCATCTCGGTGTGCGATAGAGGACGTTTCTCATGGGTGAAAATAGGCATTTTTGTATTGCGTTTGCATTTACCAACGATAGAAGCTCATATCCTTATCTATCCAGCCAAACCAAATCAACAAACGGGACCATAGAAATGCCAAGCACAACTCCACGACACACGACTCTGGCTGGATGTCGTGTATTGGGGTGTCTACCCGTCCTTTTAACGTCGTGGTCTAGACGGATATTGTATCAGAAAAGTCGGGCGCTGCTGAAATTTTGTCTATTTTAAGCCTAGTTTAATAATAGTTTCAGAAATTTTTAATAAATCTTAAAGGCCCACGTGGTTCATTTGTGTAAGGCAAAAGGTGAAACAAAAGTTTAGTCCCACATTGCTAGTTTAGAGGAAGTTGGACCTCTTTATAAGGGAGGCTCTTTCTCAACATGTATGAGGATGAGAACAAGAGGGACATCCACGTGCGCTCCTCCTCCTCCGCCCGCCTCGGGCTATGATTTTCCTCATCCCGGCTTTTGAGTCCTGTTGTACCGTACGTGTTCTTGCTCTTTCTATTAGATGTCCTGTCACAGTTCTTTGCTCTAGTTTCTGCCCTATATATGTTAGGTTCAAGTTTATGTATGCAGATGTTATTTACCTTTTCTCTGTCAGAAGGCATGACTTATTCGATCTTTACTATATTAGTCATGCTTTATCTAGTATTTATGTTAGATTTTCTACACGTTAGCCCTGACAACGATCATTGCACATAGTTTTCTTTGGTGATTGTTTCTGATAGATAACCACGTTGCATCACCTACCCTTTCTCAAAGATGCACGCAACTTTAATCTTTCTTGTAATTAATGTAAAAGTATCAAACATCAGGATATGTCTGTGAACTATTCTTTTGTTATTGAACTTTTTAATGAATTTGATTATATGAGGCCTTTTTCAACATCACATCTTTATTTATCTTGGAAATTCCCCGTATTTGAGGCAGTCGACAACCCTGTTCGTAGATGTGCTTAGGCCAACTCCACCACGCGACCCCAAACGGACGTCCGTTTTGTCCGGATTCTGTCCGTTTGGGTAGCGATTTGGGGTCATATTCGGGCGTGTCCTGGAATGCGGTGGCCGTGCGCCCAGCGCGCGGACGCATCCTTTTGCCCTATCCTGTTTGTCAGGGCCAAAAATGCCCAAATTTTCATCAAAACTAGTTTATAACCCAAATATTTGTCTGAATATTAAAATAATTTTACAACCCAATTGAAATTGTCTTTAATAAAATATGTTTACAACCAAATCGAAATTGTCTTGACTAAACATAAAATGGACCAATACATCTGTTGGTTGCCAATGTGATCCCGCACGTGCTCAATCAAGTCATTTTGAAGATTCAAATGAGTGTGCCAATCGCGCATCTCATGGTGGAATTGAGCAAACTGTTCAAATGTGGTCGGGTCTTGGTGCAGGGGTTCAATATTTTCACCTTGATAGTCAAATCCTTGGTCGAAGATACTCTCATCACGCTCGTCCTCGACGATCATGTTGTGTATGATCACACAAGCAGTCATCACCTCCCAAAGCTTCCTTTCATCCCATGACAGTGCAGGGTTTCGAACGATACCCCACCGGGATTGAAGCACACCAAAAGCACGTTCCACATCCTTTCTAATACTCTTGAATTTGGGCAAATCTCTTTCTCTTCTCACCTTGGGGTTTCGAGATTGTCTTCACCAAAGTTGACCACTGAGGATATATACCATCTGCTAGATAGTATCCCTTGTTGTAATGGTGGCCGTTGATCTCAAAGTTGACAAGTGGGGAGTGGCCTTCTGCAAGCCTCGCGAAGACTGGAGAACGCTGCAGCACATTGATATCATTGTGAGAACCTGTCATGCCGAAGAAAGAATGCCATATCCAAAGATCCTGTGATGCCACCGCTTCTAATATGACAGTGCACGCCTTGACATGCCCTTTGTACTGGCCCTGCCAAGCAAATGGACAGTTCTTCCACTCCCGGTGCATACAATCTATGCTGCCAAGCATGCCTGGAAAGCCTCTAGCTGCGTTGGTCGCCAACAATCTCTCTGTATCAGCGGCAGTTGGCTGCCTCAAGTACTCTGGGCCAAACACCTCGATCACAGCCTGACAAAACTTGTAAATTGATATCAGACATGTTGTCTCACTCATACGCACATACTCATCCACCAGATCGCCTGGAATTCCATATGCAAGCATGCGGATGGCCGCGGTGCATTTCTGGTAAGAGGAGAATCCAAGCTTACCAAGGGCATCTGTCTTGCACTCGAAGTATGGGTCATGAGCAACCACTCCCTCTCGGATACGATTGAACACATGCCTTGCTATTTGAAAACGGCGACAAAATTTATCCGGCTTGAAGAGCGGGGTGTTGGCAAAGTAATCGGCATAGAGCAAGGCGTGCCCTCTCTCCCTGTTGCGGTTCAGGTTGGGAGCACGGCCAGGGAGTGACCCCCTGTATCGAGGAAGCTGCCATTGAATGTGGTCATGAACGACCAGTGCAGCCACCACAATATCTTCATCATCCGACGACGAATCGTCCGATGAACAAAGAAAGTGATGGAAGAAAAACTCGTCTTCACTGTTCATACCTTTGTGGGCAAAATGCCGAACACCTTGCGGGCGTGGTGGCGAAGAGGCCGCGATGATCACCTCGACGCAGCAGGGGTGGTTGCCGGCCGGCTACTGGCCGCTGTGGAGCTCTCATCGGGAGCTGCCGAGGACGCCGTGCTGCGTCGCCGGCGGTCCTGTCCCCTCTGCGGCCGGCAAAGACGTCGACGGCCAAACCTCCGATCGACGGCCAAAACTACGGCCACAACACGGGTGTGGTGACGGCCATGTCGAGAAGTGGTTTGGTCGGGACGGCCGGAGGCTGCGCGATGAGGAGGCGGCCGGAGAATAGCGGCGACGCCGGCGGCGGGGCGGGGCGCGAGAGAGAGAGAGAGAGGGTGAAAGCGTTGGGAGCGGAGGGACTGCTAGTGTCCCCGACAGGCGGGCCACGGGAAAGGACAAGGGCGTGCGTCCAAGCCGTCCGCGCACGTTCGTTTCACCCCAAACCGAGCGCAAATTTGAGCCGGGGATGGGTCAAAAACGGACGGAATCCGGACATTTGTCCGTTTAAGACCGTGCGCTGGGCTGCGCGATTCATTTATTTTACTCCAAACAAACAGGGGCAGACATGATAGGGCCGTACGGTGGAGTTGGCCTTACCTGATCGGCCCTGAATTGGATCACGTAAAAGCACCGATCGGACAACCACATACCACATGGTATGATGGATAACGACAACGCGGCTAACAGTCGCATCTCGAGTGCACCACTCCTTCGGCTCCTGCTTTACGCTTGCGGCAAAGTCCTAGGCCCTCTTAATTCGATCCTCGGCCGTGCAACAGTCCAGTGCATGCTCCTGTGGCAATTAGTCCAATAAGTTATGTGAAGTCCATTGATAAGACGACTAAGTTGTGTACGTGTCGATAATTGTAGAATCCCTTTCTATAATCGATCAGACGATCCACGGACCAAGGTAGAACGCGATCAACAGACACATACATAGATGCCACCCGGCCAGGCCATGGCGTCCAAAGGTCAGGCAGACATACCAAAATATGTCGCCCGACAAACCACAACGTGCAAAGGCCAGGTAGACGGCAAAACACACACCATCCGGCCACATCACAACGTACAAAGCATGAGCAAATACACTAAAACACGCCTTCTGGTAAGGGTTCGTGATGGCAAGAAGCAATGCGGCGCCTCGACAGACAACAGGCGGAACACAACTAAAACAGCCGTGTGAAATTATGGGCAATCGGGCACCTCTGAATTGGTGACCCACATGACCCGACAAACAGACAAATAGACTCAGCAATGGCACATCCCAGAAAATGTATGTATATTACATCTAGGCAAATATACTAGTGGCATTATTATTTATCGAGTAAGTCACCATCTAGGAACACTAGAGTAGCAGCCCAGAAGCTAAGTGAATTATGTGAAACATAAAATGAAAGTGAAGCAAAATATTTGAAGAGACCAACTAACAAACTATGGCTCGTAAGTTGAGTGAACTATTTTGAAACATAAAAACGAAAGTTAAGTAAACTGTTTGAAGAGAACAACTGTAACCATTAGCTTAGAGACCAGTTGCTGCCAAGAAATAAAAAATATAAAATGGAAGTTAATCCGTCATGGGCAAGAACACGCATGTCCGACAAAGCCAACCATCTAGGGTGGTTCCATCCCGTAAGAGCTATGGTGAAAAAACTGGCATGCGTGTTCTTGCCCATGATGGGTTAGTTCCCTACTTTGGTCGAGAAACGCTAGCTTTGCGCCAGATTTTTCCACTCGGCCGACTCGAGCTGCCATAGAATGTTTTGCGCCAGAATGTTTCACTCAAACGAATTGAGCTTCCTTGAAATGGACAGTCGGTTGATCTGCCTAATATGTTTGTTGTTTTCGTGGGCGTCATGTAGACACAGCCTCGCGCACGTCTATCCAACACGTTGCACACCCGGGCTTTACCTGCCCGGTACTCGTCGTCGTGCACCCTGCCCGGCTCATACACATTTGTGGCTTTCCGGGCTTACCTATAACTTGTCGCAGAGAACAACTAGAGTTGGAAGTTAAGTGAGCTATGTGAAACATAAGATAGAACTTAAGTGAACTCTTTCAAGAGTGCAACTGACGAACTACAACTCCAAAGTGAACAATTTGGGATATAAAATGAAAGTAAAGTCACCTGTTTGAAGAGACCAACTGCAATGTTGGCACAAAGAAAAATGGCAGCCAGGAAGAAAAGAACAAATAGTTCAAGTTTTTCCTTCATAGCTTTTACTATAACATCTTTGGTCAGCTCATGGGCATTCGATTGTTTTCTTGTGTTGATCAAGAAAAACGTGAAACCCGTTAAAAAAGTGAAACCGAGACGCATTCACGCGTCCTCGATTTTCATCACATGTTGTTGGAAATAATGCATCGGTTCAGAGAATTCCAAGTCTGATGCTTTGGGCATATCCTGTCACGTAACAAACTGAAACTTCATGCACACACGTTGCTGGCCGTTCGGCAAGCTGCAACTCCTTCCCGAGTCCTCTGCTAGGTCGTGAGCATTATCCTGCTGTTCCTCCCGATTCTCCTGGTTCCAACGAGTGCACCGCGCTTCGCTCGGCAAGACGTTTCATTGAAACGTTGCTCGTTGGACTGCTTCCTTCCTGATCTCTATAAATGGTAGAGAGCATCGGGAGAAAGACACAACACATCTTCATCTCCTTCCTCACATATCACAAGTGCTGAGCCGCCGTCGGAACGAAGCCGGCCGTGCTGTCCGTCGTGCAACGGCAGCCCGACGAGCGGTGTCTCCGTGACTCCGGCCGCATCCTTCGACCCTGCACGGGGGCGGTCTAGAGTTTTCTGGGCAGCGTCCGCGCGACCGCTCCTTCGACGTCCTCGACATCATCATCTCCGGCGAGGGCTGCTTCGTCGACGTCCTCGACAACATCGTCTCCGGCGACCACTGCTTCCTCGACGTCCTCGTCGACATCGTCTCCGCCACCGCTGCTTCCTCTACGAGATCGCCTCCGACAAACTCCATCCACGAACACCAAGTGCACCGACGTCTAGACTGTAAGTTGCATTTGATCATTACTAGTACAAGATAAATCTGTCCATGCTCTAGCCGATTCTCCATCAGGTTTATCTAGTGCTTTAGACTGTCTTTTTGTTCCTGCTGCTAGTGTTTTCAGCCATGTCGTGTGTGTTCGGTAGATTCAGTATCTTTATGTTAATTTGTCTGTATTGCTACTCTGCCGTCACTAGTATTGTAGATGGTTCTCGCTGGTTTCGTGATGTTTTCCTTTGCATGCTAATTATACAAGGATGGGTGCTATGAATCTGCTCCTTTGTGAATCTATACTGCATGCTTATGAAGAAAACCATTTGCCTGTTTAACCTGCTCTTGTACGTACTAGGTAAAGAAATTAAATTAATGACAAATTATGTATTGTGTCCAACAATCCAGAAAACTCTAGGGCGATTTGTCATGGATGCTCATGTTGCGGAACTGATGAAACCTGAAAAGTTTGCCGGTGACAACTTCAAGAGATGGCAGTCCAAGGTGCGTCACTACCTCCTGTCCAAGGGCCTGTGGTGGATTATCCCACAGGTTAGGCCGCTGACTCGTCAGCAGGTAATGGACTTTGAGTTAGCAAATGACACTGTTGTGGCTGTCATCTTGTCGCTCCTTGAGAACCAGCTCTATGATGTATACCATGGGTACACCTCTGCAATAGAGCTTTGGGAGGCGCTGGATCGCAAGTACGCGGTCTCTAACACAGGGCGATGGATTTATGTGGTTGAACAGTACCACGATTTCCGCATGGTGGACGGCGTCTCCGTCGTCAAGCAAGCTCATGATCTTACATCGATTGTGAGTGAGTTGGCTCAGTTTGATGTGAACGTCAATGCCAAGTTTGTGGTGGGGGGCATCATTGCCAAACTCCCTCCTTCATGGAGAGATTTTGCCACCACGCTTAAGCACAAGAGGGAGGCAATGAGGGTTGATGACCTGATTGCTCACCTTGATGTGGAAGAGAAGGCACGTGCTAAAGACACACCTTCCATCGCAAATGACGGCACCTCAAACGCCAACTTTGTGCAGAAATCTGGTGCTAAGTACAAGGGCAAACAACAGAATCCAAAGGCCAAGAATACAACCAACTTTAAGAAGAAGGAAGGCATAATCTGCTATGTGTGTGGTGAGCCTGGCCACAAGGCCAATAAATGCCACAACAGGAAGGGCAAGAAGGGTGGGCAGCAGAACGGACAGAACACTGTCAACGTGGTTGTTAGCGAGCCTAGTACTGCGGGGTATGATTCGAACCCTGCTGTTTTAATGGCGTGTCAATCCGCTGAATGGCTGGTTGACACGGGAGCTAACATTCATGTATGTGCTGACCTTAATTTATTTTCCTCTTGTCAGGCTACAAGCGGTTCCCCCATCTTGATGGGAAATGGCCCAGGTGCTGCTGTTCTGGGAGTAGGGAAGGTTAACCTGAAGTTTACATCAGAAAAAATCATTACCTTAAAGAATGTGCAGTACGTGCCCTCAATAAATAGGAACCTGATTAGTGGCTCTCTTTTATGCCGAGATGGCTTCAAATTAGTTTTTGAGTCGAATAAAGTTGTTATTTCCAAATTTGGTTTATTTATAGGGAAAGGCTATGAGTGTGGAGGCTTGTTCCGCACATCTTTGTTGGATGCTGAGAATAAATTTGTTCACAACACTATTAGTGTTCTTAATTCAAATAAAGATGCATCCATTTGGCATTCCAGATTATGTCATGTTAATCTTGGTAGTATTTCCCGCATGAGCAGCCTGAATTTGATTCCTAAATTTTCTGTAGTCAGAGGTTCTAGGTGCCAGATATGTGTGCAAGCAAAGCAACCTCGGAAGCCTTTTTTGGCGGTCGAGGAAAGAAGTACGGCACCACTAGAACTAGTTCATTCCGATCTCTGTGAGATGGGTGGAGTGCTGACTAAGGCAGGGAAAAGATACTTCTTATCTTTTATTGATGACGCAACTAGATTTTGCGACCTGTACTTACTTAAAACTAAAGATGAAGCATTGAACTATTTTAAAATCTACAAGGCAGAGGTCGAGAACCAATTAAATGGAAGAATTAAACGTCTAAGGTCCGATCGAGGTGGAAAATATGTTTCAAGTGAATTTTCCCAATTTTGTGCGGAGCATGGAATAATCCATGAAGTGACACCGCCCTACTCGCCCCAATCGAACGGGGTTGCCGAAAGAAAGAACCGCACTCTAACGGACTTGGTGAATGCCATGTTAAATAGTGCAGGTATGTCTAAGGCATGGTGGGGTGAGGCTGTCTTGACCGCTTGTCATATCCTTAACCGGGTTCCCACTAAAAATAGTGAGGTGACTCCATATGAAGGATGGGGAAAAAGGAAACCTAATCTCTCGTATTTGCGCGCTTGGGGATGCTTGGCGAAAGTCAATATACCGATAACCAAGAAACGCAAACTCGGACCTAAGACGGTTGATTGTGTCTTTCTTGGTTATGCACATAATAGTGTTGCCTATAGATTTTTAGTAGTTAGATCCGATGTACCGGATGTGCCGGTAAACATGGTGACGGAATCTAAAGATGCTACATTTTTCGAGGACATATTTCCCATGAAGAATACAGGAGCATCATCTAGTCAAGCAAACTTTAATCCAACTCTGGAACTACCCACTCATGAAAATTGTGAACACACGCATGTGGAGAATGATAGTGAAGTGGCTCCACGAAGGAGTAAGAGACCAAGGATGGAAAAATCCTTTGGTGATGACTTCATTGTGTATCTCGTGGATGATGTGCCAAAGTCCATTTCAGAGGCATATGCATCTTCTGATGCAGAGTACTGGAAGGATGCAGTCCGTAGCGAGATGGATTCCATCATTGCAAATGGGACTTGGGAGATCACTGACCGTCCATTTGGTTGCAAACCAATTGGATGTAAATGGATCTTTAAGAAAAAGCTTAGGCCCGACGGTACTATTGAAAAGTACAAGGCAAGGCTTGTGGCAAAGGGGTATACCCAAAAAGAAGGCGATGATTTCTTTGACACTTACTCACCCGTTCCGAGATTAACCACTATCCGGGTGCTGTTGTCATTGGCTGCCTCATATGGTTTCCACGTTCATCAAATGGATGTGAAGACGGCTTTCCTTAATGGCGAGCTAGATGAGGAGATCTATATGGAGCAGCCCGATGGTTTTGTAGTACCCGGACAAGAAGGCAAGGTGTGTAAGTTGATGAAATCTTTGTATGGCCTCAAGCAAGCGCCAAAGCAATGGCACGAGAAGTTTGAAAAAACCTTGACATCCGCAGGCTTTGTTGTAAATGAAGCCGATAAATGTGTTTACTACAGATTTGGTGGGGGTGAGGGTGTGATTTTATGCTTGTATGTTGATGATATACTCATCTTTGGAACAAGCATTGCTGTTGTAAAAGACTTAAAGTCATTTTTATCCCAGTGTTTTGACATGAAGAATTTGGGAGAGGCTGATGTAATTCTAAACATTAAATTGATCAAGGGTGAGAATGGGATTGCTCTTACGCAGTCTCATTATGTGGAGAAAGTCCTAACCCGCTTTGGGTTTATGGATTGCAAAGAGGCTCCCACACCTTATGACCCTAGTCTAAAGCTTAGAAAGCATGATGGACAAGGGAAGGATCAATTGAGATACTCCCAAATTATAGGATCTCTTATGTATCTGGCTAGTGCCACTAGACCCGATATCTCATATGCTGTTAGTAAATTAAGCCGGTTTACTTCTAATCCGGGAAATGATCATTGGACAGCACTTGAGCGTGTATTGAGATACTTGAAGGGAACCATGTCTTATGGGATTCACTATACTGGGTACCCAGCGGTACTTGAAGGGTATAGTGACTCTAACTGGATCTCAGACGCGGATGAGATCAAAGCCACAAGTGGATATTTATTCACCCTTGGTGGTGCTGATGTCTCATGGAGATCTTGTAAACAAACTATTATAACAAGATCAACCATGGAGGCAGAATTAGTAGCACTTGACACGGCCACTGTTGAGGCGGAGTGGCTACGTGAGCTCTTAATGGATTTACCAGTAGGCGAGAAGCCTATTCCGGCTGTCCTCATGTACTGTGATAAGCAAACAGTTCTCACAAAGGTTAAAAGTACAAAGGACAATATGAAATCCAGAAGGCATGTGAAACGACGCCTGAATCCGTCAGAAAATTAAGAAACTCCGGAGTAATCGTTGTGGACTATGTCCACACCTCGAAGAATCTGGCGGATCCCTTTACTAAGGGTTTATCATGAAACGTGATTGAAAATGCATCAAGGGAAATGGGAATGAGACCCATGTGAGTTACACTGCAGCGGTAACCCATCCTATGTGATCGGAGATCCCGTGAAGTAGGTAATGGGAAAAACAAGTTGTCGGTGTAATTGGAGAGTGCAATTCTAAAACCCATTCCCGTTGGAGATGCGGTACTCTCATACTGTATGGTAGGATGACTTATGTCTTAATGTGCTTTGAGGTCCTTTACAAAGGCGAGGTACTGTCCTACGGGGTACACTCGAAAAGGCACACCTATATGAGCCTGACTATGAGGTCGTAGTCTATGAGACTTGGGAACTCTCTATAAAGCTCACGAATAGACACAGGAGCATGACCGTTAAAGCTCCAACCAGAGGCCTAGTTCTTGGCGGCCCAGTATTAGCAAAGTCTTGAAGGGAAACTTAGTCGCAGAAAGCTAGCAATTCAAGGTCTCGTCCATTGTCTAGCTGCGAGTGAGTGAAACTTCAAGTTCTAGACGTTAGTTCAACCCGAAAAGGGACTATCGTCGAAAAGTTAATATATAAACAACACTGTGGTATGATCTCTATTTCTTCTAGCTCTGGCACCTGACATTGGAATTGGTGGGGACTGTTGGAAATAATGCATCGGTTCAGAGAATTCCAAGTCTGATGCTTTGGGCATATCCTGTCACGTAACAAACTGAAACTTCATGCACACACGTTGCTGGCCGTTCGGCAAGCTGCAACTCCTTCCCGAGTCCTCTGCTAGGACGTGAGCATTATCCTGCTGTTCCTCCCGATTCTCCTGGTTCCAACGAGTGCACCGCGCTTCGCTCGGCAAGACGTTTCATTGAAACGTTGCTCGTTGGACTGCTTCCTTCCTGATCTCTATAAATGGTAGAGAGCATCGGGAGAAAGACACAACACATCTTCATCTCCTTCCTCACATATCACAAGTGCTGAGCCGCCGTCGGAACGAAGCCGGCCGTGCTGTCCGTCGTGCAACGGCAGCCCGGCGAGCGGTGTCTCCGTGACTCCGGCCGCATCCTTCGACCCTGCACGGGGGCGGTCTAGAGTTTTCTGGGCAGCGTCCGCGCGACCGCTCCTTCGACGTCCTCGACATCATCATGTCCAGCGAGGGCTGCTTCGTCGACGTCCTCGACAACATCGTCTCCGGCGACCACTGCTTCCTCGACGTCCTCGTCGACATCGTCTCCGCCACCGCTGCTTCCTCTACGAGATCGTCTCCGACAAACTCCATCCACGAACACCAAGTGCACCGACGTCTAGACTGTAAGTTGCATTTGATCATTACTAGTACAAGATAAATCTGTCCATGCTCTAGCCGATTCTCCATCAGGTTTATCTAGTGCTTTAGACTGTCTTTTTGTTCCTGCTGCTAGTGTTTTCAGCCATGTCGTGTGTGTTCGGTAGATTCAGTATCTTTATGTTAATTTGTCTGTATTGCTACTCTGCCGTCACTAGTATTGTAGATGGTTCTCGCTGGTTTCGTGATGTTTTCCTTTGCATGCTAATTATACAAGGATGGGTGCTATCAATCTGCTCCTTTGTGAATCTATACTGCATGCTTATGAAGAAAACCATTTGCCTGTTTAACCTGCTCTTGTACGTACTAGGTAAAGGAATTAAATTAATGACAAATTATGTATTGTGTCCAACACATGTGTGGGTTCCCAAAGAGAAGTCCCGAAGAGACGATGAGGCTGCTATCCAGCTACCAACGACGACTCTCATAAGAGACGACATTATTTCCTCCGCTATATAAAAAAGACTGGTGTGATAGGGTTCTCACTCACCTTCTAGATTATCTCTTGTTTCAATTTCTCCCAACCCATCCGGGAACATCTCTATATAGTCCATCAATTCCGCCTGGATCAATCTCCTCATCGAGGAGAACGAACCTTCACAAGTGATGTTGTATGGCGAGGCACCCTCTCCCCACGCCGCGTTAGCAGCGGCCGCGTACGCCAACAATGAGTACGAAATACCCCTTTCCGTGGACCACTTCGATGCGCCACGTCTAGCCTCTCCAAGTCCCAAATGTGACCTCCACGAAACACGGTGACTCGGGGCCACGCCTCCTCTACAACCAGCCTATTAGACGTGACCGGCCCCATCACCGTCTACCTGACGGATGTCATGCACCAAGTCACCTTAAGTCAAACTTCATAAAGTTTGACCAAATTTATATACAAAATTATGAATACCTACAATGCTAGAAATATACAATATGAAAGTTAATTCAATGATCAATCTAATGATATTGACTTTATATCGTGAATGTTGTTATTTTCTTATAATCTTAATCAAACTTCACTATGTTTGACTTGAAACAAATCTTATACAAGAACTAAAAAGAAACGGAGGGGGTGTCTAAGCTAAGTTTGACACATGAATTTGGCGTTTGGTGTGCCTCCCCTTTATTTGCAAATTGGCGACCCTAAAAATACTCTCCAGCTCTATTTAGAGTAAAATACATTGAAGGTTCTACAAGTATTTCAAATGTGTCAAATAGGTTTTAAAAGTTTAAAATCATTCACCACGGGTTCTATATGTGTACTTTAACCATGACTTTTAAAACCTACTTAATACATTTGGAATACTTTTAAGACGCGTGGTGAACGACCTGCACACGTTGAAGATGTGCAGTGAAGGATTTCAAATTTTTAGGACCTATTTGACATACTTGAAATACTTTTAGAATCTTCAATGTATTTTACTCCTTTATTTATTTACCTAGGGCATCTCCAGCAGCGATCCATAAATTTCCTCCCGCATCCGTCCATAGACAGGAATGCAAGAGACCGCCATCCAACCGTAGCCGCATATATTTTGCCAACAATTCAAACTAACAGAACAAAATTCATTCAAACACGGCTGGACTTCATATAAACATGCCGAATTTCATATAAACATGTGAGATTTCCTTATAATTGGGACATACTTAAACTACAAGCGGTTATCGTCTTGCTCTGGAGGTATAATTAATCAACCTAATATATGATCGCGGCGCCTGTTTCCCGTGTCCGGCCATGAGCCCCGAGAACTGAAGCTTTTCCTTCTCCAATTCTGCCTCGGCGCTCTCCAGCTCTGCCTCTGGAGCCCCGGAACTGAAACTGTCCGCCTCCACGTCCCCGCCAAGCAACTAATCTGCCGTTGATGCTTAGCTCACTAAGCATGGCGTCGACGAGAGGGGAGGGGCGGTGGCCTTCCTAGGACTAGAGAGGTGGCGACCTACAGTGCACTACTCTTCCTCGCTACCGGCGGCGCCTGCGGACGTGCCAGCTACTGGTCGTGGCGGGCGCGGCCTCGGCGGAGCCGGTGATGTTGCCCTTGTTGTCGGTCTCGCCGAATACCGGGTCCGCCGCCTTGTCGCACTCATTGTAGGCGGCCGCCACCTCCGCCGCTTGCTGGTGGTACCGCTAGCAGGCGAGGCAGATCTTGCGGGCGGAGCGGTAGGACTCGAGCAGCGCTTCCTGTTCCGTCAGGTTCACGTCCTACCTGTAGCGGGCTGGTGGCGCCGAAGTAGCCGCCTCGGTAACCGCGTGTCATTAATGTCGGCGGCAGACAAACGGACGGGAGGTCGTCGGGTCGTTTGAACGCGTAGCAATCGCCTGCACTGTAAAGCGGCGCGGGCGATGCTCTCTTGGTCCGCACCTCGCTTCGATGATGATACCAGTGAACGGTCCCATCCACTCTAGCCGGGTATGAATGCGGGCACTGATGCTCTGAAGCGCAAACCACTTCGGGCAGGAGCGCGCGGGCGAAGGCGAGAGCTTGAATTGTCAGGCGGTCAGAACCGGACGTAGGTGATGTCTGAATGCTTCATAAAATTCAATGTTTGTCTTCGATTTACGAAAGATGGTAAGGCATGCGGTTTGAGGGTGGTGTTCAAGATGTCCTTACGCCCCTCCTCTTGACACACACCCGCGCATACGGGCAACGCTACACGCACGGGCTCTTTTTTACGGGATCAACGGACTGGCTAGATTGGCATGTTTTGATTGGGTAGAATTATGGTGAGGAGCCCACCCCTACTGAAAATCAGGAAGAGAGAAGATTAGTTTGGAATATGCCCGTAAAACCAAGTAACCAGTCCGTGTGTTTAGAATTTTCGCCCGCGCATACTATGGCAACACCAGGGATCTCACACCGAAAAGCCGCGAGACGATCCCCGACGAGAAGGGCCCAGTCCGTTGGCAGTTGCCACCCCGCGCGCGCCAATAACTTCAGCCACCCCCGTCAGCCGCCGTTATCCGTAGCTCGGAAACGACCAACGCCCACCCCAACCCCCAGCCGACGCACCTGGCAAACGGATCCCGCGCCTCAGTCACGTGACTCACGTGACCTCGCGCGCGCGCGCTCCCCTGCGTCACCGTCGCCGCTCCCGACGCGAGACAACCGTCCCGCGAGCCAAGCCCACCGCTTCTGGGAGTCTGCGACCCGCATTATCCTCTCGCCATTTTTCTTTTCCCTCGTGTGGTGGAGAGCCATCTCTCACCTACTACTCATCAGAGCATAGATAGAGCCATAGAGGACGGCATCACCTTTTCAGCGCTTGCTCTTGATGGCTACAGCGGCCACCGCCCGCGCTGCCGAGCCAGTTTTGGCGCATCGATGCTGCTCTGGGCGAGCAGGGCCCGCTGTCCTGGCGTCTGGCGAGGTCGACAGGTCATGTCATGGGCGTGCATGGGGCGCCGAGCGGTGTGCCGGGGGCCGGGGCGGCGAAAATATCTCGTCTGGTGGGGAGAGCGAGCGAATCTCCGCCCCACTCCGCTGCGGCCTGCGGCTTGGTAGGTACCCGATGCCTCCCTCGTTTGCTTTATCTTTCCTCCCAAAGCATAGCTGACGCTGACCACCGCGGTGAACTAACAAGACGGTAAAAAAGTGACAAAGCAAGATGATTTTTACTACGGACAGATAGTGGCGCTGGTACGGAGCGCCCCAGAAAGATGAAACGTGCTGGAGCGTCAGTGACTTGCAGAGCACTGATACCACCACGAGCACGAGATGCCGTACGGACAACGAATATTATAGTACTATTATTTTATACTAGTAGTACAATATACCACTGCTGGTAGAAGTACACGTACGTATAAATGAGTGCACGTTGATCATGTAGGGCTTGTTTGGTACCCCGAGATCCCGGGAGGATCCCCGTCATAACCCAGGGTGCAGAGCCCACGGCGCAAATCAGCCCGTGGAAAACCACAGCGGCATTTGGTCGCTCGCTCACTGGGGATATTGGGCCCCGATCCTCGCCCTTTCCTGGGTGAGCGATCCACGCCGAGAGAGATCGGGGAGAAAAGCCACGACTGGCCGCGCGAGAGGCTAGCAATCTCCTTCACCCAGCGATTTCCTCCGGTGACTAAGCTGAGCGCTACACCTAGCGATCTCCTCCCCTTCCCCTGTCATCCAAACTGACGTGGTGATCTCCCCGTGATGAGAGGAGAGGATCCTCGTTGGCCATGGAAATCCCCCCGTCGAGGATTGGAGCGCTGGGATGCTATCCCCTTGCAACCAAATTAGGCCGTAGAGAGTGAGGTATACTCCCGCCACCGTTTTATCGGTCTGTCCGTTTCTAATAATGAACTCTCGTTGACGGCGCCTCGTGGGATCGGTTTGACGATAGCGGACCGTTCCCCTTTCCGACAATCTAGTTCTTTTTGTCGCTGCCATAGATTTGCTTTTGTGGCGAACATTCCATGGTTTTGTCGTTTCGTCGCCGAGGATGGACGGGACCACTTGCACGTGCGCGGCTCATTGCCGCGGATCTCTTCTTTGTCGTTTTGCCGTCCAACCGGTTTCGATGCCCGCACTAGTGTAGTGCATTATTTACGACTCCCGTTGTTTGTCGCAACTAATACGATATTGCTATGCATACGACAAAACACGAATGATAATCAGACACATTTCACCTAAGTGCGGTCTGCCCATCCATCATGGCCCACTCATCAGCCTCGTCGTCGCCGTAGAGCATCGTAGAGTAAAAAAATTGTCGCACGTGAGGTAGTTATTTTTCTATTATATACAACATGCCTCTTGTTCTTGCTCTATTTTCCTCCTAGTTTCTAGTGTATTTTGTGCTAGTTGTCAATATATGTTCACATGGCACTATGAGCACGGCGAGATTGCCATCCTCTAGTCTGGAGATATACAGACGTACGCAAAGATGCGGTAGTACGCTGACTACTACTGTTGTGCTATTGTTAGTTGTTCTCTCACGGAGTAAAAAGTGGTGATCCTTCTTGTTCAGCTCGTGGCACGCGCCGAGGCCCTCTCGGTACCGCTGCACGCAGAGAAATGGCAGGACCGACGATGCATTCATTGGTTAAGGGCATTCTCAACACTGATCCGTAAATTTTCTCCTACATTTATTTGCGAATAGAGGGTCAGTCCAGAAACGATGTGGGATGTTGTCATCCAACACAGCCCGTGTACATTTTAACTACTTTATCAACTGAACGAAATTTATGTAAACACGACAGATTTTATATAAACCGAATGACATACATACAAACATGATGGATTTTCATTAGATTTTAAACATTTGTAATAAAAAGTAACAGTTTGAGCCCAATCCTAAACCTTATCCTACAGCGGCAGCCGGCCTCCAAGCCTTTGCTATCCTCCATCCATTATCCTATGAACACCGACAATAAGATCGTCTCCTGTGAGGAAGAGTAGAACACGAGAGACGGACCAGCTCACATGGAACACAAAGGCCCTATCGTCTTCCGTGCCCTACTCATCCTCGAAGGATTCCGCGCCTTGTCCGTTGCGGTGGACGTAAGATCCACGATGAAAATGGTGGCACCTGCACTGTCGTTGTCCCACCAGGACACTTGATAGTTCGTCGGCGGCGCTTAGGAAGCACAGCTGTCGTTGTTTTCGTCCGCGGTCGCATGTAGCTGCGCCTATGTGGCGGCTCCTTCATGGCAAGCGGCAGCTTGAGCATGGACGAGCTCATAGATAGCACGCTGCACCGCGACGAAGTTGTGGTACGCCGCGGCCATGGCCGCCAGGGCCTCCTCGCTCGAGCGCTCGCCGTCAATCTGGCCCTCCGTCGGCTGGTGCTGCTCTAGGAGGAACAAATTATACGGTTGTTTCATGGTGAAACTAGCGTGCACATGCGAGGGCTCCGGTGCGGTTCGTCGGAGCCCATTTCCATCGTGGGGTTGTCCTTGCTGTTGAGTATTATGTTTTAGTTAGAAAATATGAGATAGATTAGGATATGTTCCGGCTTGTCTTATACTCCAAATTGACCATGTATTCTTATATATACGCCCATGAGGCTCAGGCAATACAACAAACAACTATTTCATCAAATCCATCTCTCCTTTCTAACATGGTATTAGTTTCCGGGTTCTAAACCCTAGCCGCCGCCGCTTCCGCACCTGCGCGCCGCCCCCAGGGCGGTCGGTCTCCATGGACGCCCCCGGGGGCCGCGCCGCCCGTACCTAGATTTCGTCCGCCGGTCGTGTTGACTGGCTGCCCTAGAGTCTTTTTCCCGAGCCTTTGCTCTGGGATTTTTAGCTCTCTCGCCGATCATTTTGATCGGCGTTTTTTTTATTTTCCGATCTATGCTAGATCGGTTTGCGTCGCCCGCCGCCGCCGTCGACCACAGTGCGCCACTACTCCAACACCGGCGCGACCGGCCGGCCTCGCGTGACAGGAGGCCCCTAACGGTCGTCGTCCATGCGCCTGCCCTCCCGTCGTCCCGTCCCGGCGGCCTCGCGCGACAAGCGGCCCCTCACGTCTGTCGTCCGCGCGTCGGCCCGCTCGTCGACCTATGCCGGCCGTCACCGCCCTGTCCCCGAGTTCAGCGCGCCCCTCCACCGATCAAGCAATGGGCGGCGATGCATCGCTCCATCGAGCCGCAACACCATCGCCCCATGGTTTTCCCCGTGGCTGCACCGATCTGTGTCGTCGCTGCGTCCCCACTTCGGGCCGTAGCGCCGCGGCATGTGGTCCCGGCCGCCGCCCTGAGGTTGTTCCTGTGGTTGCACCACCTCGCGCGGTGCCACCGCGTCGCCCCTTCGGGCCGTAGTGCCGCAGCCCGCGGTCAACCGCCGCACCGAGGCCGTCCCCGACACTGCATCGACCCTCACGCTGCCGTTGCGTCGCCCCGTCGGATCGTAGCGAGCGTGGCACATGATCCCTGCAACCGCCCTGAGGTCTTCCCCACCGTCGTTGTGTCGCCCCTTCGGGCCATAGCGCTGCGGCCCGCGATCTACATCTGTCCACGCGCATCGAATTCAAGTGGTATGCATCGCGCCGCCTCCTGGCGCGGGAACGCCACCGTCCGCGGCGGTCTTCGTCATGCTGTTGGGTTCTTGCTCGCCTATTTAGAGCACCGTCGCCGCGTGATACGTCTCCAACGTATCTATAATTTTTTATTGTTCCATGCTATTATATTATCTGTTTTGGATGTTTATGGGCTTTATTATGCACTTTTATAGTATTTTTGGGACTAACCTGTTAACCCAGAGCCCAGTGCGAGTTTCTGTTTTTTCCTTGTTTTAGAGTATCGCAGAAAAGGAAAATCAAATGGAGTCCAATTGACCTGAAACTTCACGGAACTTATTTTTGGACTAGAAGAAGCCCACGGAGTATTGGAGATGGACCAGGAGAGTCTCGGGCTGCCCACGAGGGCGGAGGGCGCGCCCACCCCCTGGGCGCGCCCCCCTGCCTCGTGGGCAGCCCGGAGGTCCACCGACGTACTTCTTCCTCCCATATATACCCATATACCCTAAAAACTTCGAGGAGCACAATAGATCGGGAGTTCCGCCGCCAGAAGCCTCCGTAGCCACCAAAAACCAATCTAGACCCGTTCCGGCACCCTGCCGGAGGGGGAATCCCTCTCCGGTGGCCATCTTCATCATCCCGGCGCTCTCCATGACGAGGAGTGAGTAGTTCTCCCTCGGGGCTGAGGGTATGTACCAATAGCTATGTGTTTGATCTCTCTCTCTCTCTCTCTCGTGTTCTTGAGGTGATACAATCTTGATGTATCATGAGCTTTGCTATTATATTTAGATCCTATGATGTTTCTCCCCCTCTACTCTCTTGTAATGGATTGAGTTTTCCCTTTGAAGTTATCTTATCGGATTGAGTCTTTAAGGACTTGAGAACACTTGATGTATGTCTTGCGTGGGATACCTGTGGTGACAATGGGGTATTCTATTGATCCACTTGATGTATGTTTTGGTGATCAACTTGCGGGTTCCACCCATGAACCTATGCATAGGGGTTGGCACACGTTTTTGTCTTGACTCTCCGGTAGAATCTTTGGGGCACTCTTTGAAGTTCTTTGTGTTGGTTGAATAGATGAATCTGAGATTGTGTGATGCATATCGTATAATCATATGCACGGATACTTGAGGTGACATTGGAGTATCTAGGTGACATTAGGGTTTTGGTTGATTTGTGTCTTAAGGTGTTATTCTAGTACGAACTCTAGGACAGATTGAACGGAAAGAATAGCTCCATGTTATTTTACTACGGACTCTTGAATAGATCGATCAGAAAGGATAACTTTGAGGTGGTTTCGTACCCTACCATAATCTATTCATTTCTTCTTTGCTATTAGTGACTTTGGATTGACTCTTTGTTGCATGTTTAGGGATAGTGAGGGAGTCCTGGATTAGGGGGTCTCCGGACAGCCGGACTATATCCTTTGGCCGGACTGTTGGACTATGAAGATACAAGATTGAAGACTTCGTCCCGTATCCGGATGGGACTCTCCTTGGCGTGGAAGGCAAGCTTGGCAATACGGATATGTAGATCTCCTCCCTTGTAACCGACTCTGTGTAACCCTAGCCCCCCCGGTGTCTATATAAACCGGAGGGTTTAGTCCGTAGGACAATAGACAATCATACCATAGGCTAGCTTCTAGGGTTTAGCCTCTACGATCTCGTGGTAGATCAACTCTTGTAATACTCATATCATCAAGATCAATCAAGCAGGAAGTAGGGTATTACCTCCATCGAGAGGGCCCGAACCTGGGTAACCATCGTGTCCCCCGCCTCATATTAGCATCCGCCTTAGACGCACAGTTCGGGACCCCCTACCTGAGATCTGCCGGTTTTGACAACGACATTGGTGCTTTCATTGAGAGTTCTACTGTGCCGTCACCGTAAGGCTTGATGGCTCCTTCGATCATCGGTAATGATGCAGTCCAGGGTGAGGTTTTCCTTCCCAGACAGATCTTCGTATTCGGCAGCTTCGCACTGTGGGCCAACTCGCTAGGCCATCTGGAGCAGATCGAGAGCTACGCCCCTGGCCATCAGGTCAGGTTCGGAAACTTAAACTACACTGCCGACATCCGCGGAGACTTGATCTTCGACGGATTCAAGCCCATGTCAGGTGCGCCGCACGATCACGACGAGCATGATTTAGCTCTGCCGTCGGACAGTGTTCGGGAGATCACACCTGCGACTACTCCGGCCTTCAATCCGGAGCAAATTGTGCCATCCGAGGACGGGTGGATAGACCCCGCCATGGAGGCCGCACTCTCAGTGGCGATAGAGCCGGATACTGACTTCACCCCTTACGAGAGCCGTGTTGCCGAACCACTGGATTCGTCTCCGGCCACGGACTCCGAGCCGCCTGCGTCCGTACCTATCGAATTCGATTGGGCGCCGATCATGGAGTTCACCTCCGCGGATATCTTTCAGCACTCACCTTTCGGTGACGTGCTAAATTCATTAAGGTCTCTCTCCTTGTCAGCAGATCCTTGGCCGAACTATGTCCAGCTAGAATGGGATGTGGACGATGAAGAAATTTGCTGCCCACCCACCCCCAGTTAGTAGCCTCTGTCGACGATTTAACCGACATGCTCGATTTCGACTCCGAAGACATCGACGGCATGGACGACGATGCAGGAGAGGAACAGGAACCAGTGCCCACAGGGCGCTGGACAGCACTTCACCACATGACATATACATGGTGGATACACCCAAAGAAAACACTAACGAAGAACGGCAGGATGCAGCAAAGAATAGCTCCCTCGAGAAGCAAGCAAAGCGTCGGCATAGGCACCGCTCAAAATCCCGCCTCGGCAAAAACAACGATAACAGCGCAAGAGAAAATAACACTCCAGTCGACTCCAGAGGAAACGACGACCACATTGGCCCAGCGGCAGAGCACGATGAAACTGCAAACGGCGAACATAGTACGGATCCGATGTCCGAACACGGTGACGCCGAGGATAAACCTCATCACCCCCCCCCCCTCTGGGAAGGAAAACAGTCCGGATGAAGATGCACACATCATCCCGGAAACGCACTTGGAACAATAGAATCTCCGCATAAGGCTTATTGCCACATCGAGGAGTCTGAAGAAGCAGAATCAAAGGCTTAAGGCCGCACAAAATACGCTCAACAGTAGGTGGAACAAAGTGCTCAACAACGAAGAAAAGTATGATGGAAGTTACCACACAAAGAGCTATCCAAAGCGCAAGCTATTACCTGAATTCGAAGATGAGGCCGTAGAGGCCGCACAGCCGAAAAATATAACAGCCAACCGGCCTGATCAACCACCTTGTGGCCGCGATAGAGCGGCTAACAAGGCCGCACATAAGTCAACACACGATCTACGTGAGGACTTGCGCCAAAAATCTAGTATGACCAGATCCATCTATGGATCTAGGAAGCACGCTCCGGCACAAAATCAAAACAGAGTACTACAACCATCCGAACACCATGATACATCCAAATACAGGGGTGCTGCACACCCCCTATGTTTCACCGATGAGGTGCTGGACCACGAATTTCCAGAAGGATTCAAACCAGTGAACATAGAGGCGTACGACGGGACCACAGACCCTGGGGTCTGGATTGAGGACTTTATCCTCCATATCCATATGGCTCGCGGAGACGATCTTCACGCCATCAAGTACTTGCCCCTCAAGCTTAAAGGACCAGCTCGGCACTGGCTGAAAAGCCTCCCCAAAAACTCAATTGGAAGTTGGGAGGAGCTCGAGGATGCTTTTCGGGCTAATTTTCAAGGGACCTATGTCCGAACTCCGGATGCAGACGATTTAAGTCATATAATTCAACAGCCCGGAGAGTCAGTCTGAAAGCTTTGGAACAGGTTTCTCACTAAGAAGAACCAAATCGTCGAATGCCCGGACGCCGAAGCCTTAGCAGCTTTCAAGCATAGCGTCCAAGACAAGTGGCTCGCCAGACACCCCGGCCAAGAAAAACCGAGAACAATGGCAGCCCTGACAAGCCTCATGACCCACTTTTGCACTGGCGAAGATAGCTGGTTAGCCCGCAGTAGCACCAGCGACCCAAGCACATCCGAAGTCAGGGATGGCAATGGAAAACCTTGACGCAGTAAAAGCAAGCATCGAAATAAAGAAGATAGCCCAGATAATATGGCGGTAAACGCCGGATTCAGGGGCTCTCGATCAGGTCAGCGGAAAAAGCCTTTCAAAGGCAGCAGAGATGGACCGTCCAGCCTAAACAAGATTCTAGACAAACTATGTCAGATTCATGGCACCGCCGATAAACTTGCAAATCACACCCACACAGAATGCCGGGTCTTCAAGCAGGCCGGTAAGCTAAACGCCGAACACAAGGGGAGGGAGACACCAAGCGAAGACGAGGACGAACCTCGCCAGCAAAGTGATACGTCTCCAACGTATCTACTTTTCCAAACACTTTTGCCCTTGTTTTGGACTCTAACTTGTATGATTTGAATGGAACTAACCCGGACTGACGCTGTTTTCAGCAGAATTGCCATGATGTTGTTTTATGTGCAGAAAACAAAAGTTCTCGGAATGACCTGAAACTCCACGGGATATCTTACAATAAATAATAAAAAATCCTCGCCAAAGATGAAGACCAGGGGGCCCACACACTTCTCACGAGGGTGGGGGGCGCCCCCCTACCTCGTGGGCCCCCTCGAGACCCCCCGACTCCAACTCCAACCCTATATAACTGCTTTCGAGGAGAAAAAAATAAAAGAGAAGAAATCATCGCGTTTTATGGTACGGAGCCGCCGCCAAGCCCTAAAACCTCTCGGGAGGGCTGATCTGGAGTCCGTTCGGGGCTCCGGAGAGGGGGATTCATCGCCCTCGTCATCATCAACCATCCTCCATCACCAATTTCATGATGCTCACCGCCGTGCGTGAGTAATTCCATCGTAACTTGCTGGACGGTGATGGGTTGGATGAGATTTAACATGTAATCGAGTTAGTTTTTTTAGGGTTTGATCCCTAGTATCCACTATGTTCTGAGATTGATGTTGCTATGACTTTGCTATGCTTAATGCTTGTCACTAGGGGGCGAGTGCCATGATTTCAGATCTGAACCTATTATGTTTTCATCAATATATGAGAATTCTAGATCCTATCATGCAAGTCTATAGTCACCTATTATGTGTTATGATCCGTTAACCCCGAAGTGACAATAATCGGGATACTTACCGGTGATGACCGTAGTTTGAGGAGTTCATGTATTCACTATGTGCTAATGCTTTGTTCCGGTTCTCTATTAAAAGGAGGCCTTAATATCCCTTAGTTTCCATTAGGACCCCGCTGCCACGGGAGGGTAGGACAAAAGATGTCATGCAAGTTCTTTTCCATAAGCACGTATGACTATATTTGGAATACATGCCTACATTGCATTAACGAATTGGAGCTAGTTCTGTGTCACCCTATGTTATGACTGTTACATGATGAACCGCATCCGGCATAATTATCCATCATTGATTCGATGCCTACGAGCTTTCCATGTACTCGTTTACGCTTATTTACTTTCCCGTTGCTATTGTTACAATCACTACAAAACACCAAAAACATTACTTTGCTTTCATACTCTTTTGTTACCGTTACCATCACTATCATATTACTTTGCTACTAAACACTTTGCTGCAGATACTAAGTTTCCAGGTGTGGTTGAATTGACAACTCAGCTGCTAATACTTGAGAATATTCTTTGGCTCCCCTTGTGTCGAATCAATAAATTTGGGTTGAATACTCTACCCTCGAAAGCTGTTGCGATCCCCTATACTTGTGGGTTATCAAGACTAATTTCTGGCGCCGTTGCCGGGGAGCATAGCTCTATTCTTTGAGTCACTTGGGATTTATATCTGCTGGACACTATGAAGAACTTGAGAGATCCAAAAACCATGATCTATCCCTCAATTACGAGGGGAGGTAAGGAACTGCCATCTAGCTCTGCACTTGATTCACCTTCTATTATGAGTAAGCTTGCGACACCTACACCTGCTTCTGCTATTCGTTCTGATATGTCGCATGTTATTGATGATGCTACTTTTGCTATGCATGATACTTATGATGAAACTACCTCTATGCCTGATACTACTATGCCACTTAGTGATTTTCTCGAGGAACGAATTGCTAGGGCTAGAGAGATTGAAAATATTGAATCTGATTATGAAGATGAAAGTGATGATGAAGAATCACTTGTTATTCCTGAGGGTTATTTATTTGATCAAGATGCTTCTTTAGCTATTTTAGCTTGCAAAGATAGATATGAACTCAAAAGGTTATTAGCTAAATGGAATAAGCAATCTCCAAATGCTAGGATGAGACCTAACCCTGCTTTTGCTATTTCACCTATATGTGTTGCTGATAAGGATTATGAATTCTCTGTTGACCCTGATATAATTACTTTGGTTGAATCTGATCCTTTTCATGGCTATGAATCTGAAATTGTTGTAGCACATCTTGCTAAATTAAATGATATAGCCACCCTGTTCACTAATGATGAGAGATCTCGCTACTTTTATATCCTTAAAATATTTCCGTTCTCATTAAAGGGTGATGCTAAGATATGGTTTAATTCTCTTGATCCTGGTTGTGTGCGTAGTCCCCAGGATATGATTTATTACTTCTCTGCTAAATATTTCCTTGCTCATAAGAAACAAGCTGCTTTAAAGGAAATATACAACTTTGTGCCAATTAAAGAAGAGAGTCTCCCACAAGCTTGGGGGAGGCTTCTCAAGTTACTTAATGCTTTGCCTGATCATCCTCTTAAGAAAAATGAAATACTTGATATCTTTTATAATGGACTAACTGATGCTTCCAGAGATTACCTGGATAGTTGTGCTGGTTCTCTTTTCATGGAAAGAACACCGGATGAAGCTGAAATCTTATTGAATAATATGTTGACAAATGAAAATAATTGGGCACCTCCCGAGCCAACTCCTGAGGCAGCTCCTGCTCCAATTAATGATCCTATTCCTAAACCAACTCCGAAGAAGAGAGGTGTTCTATTTCTCAGTCCTGAAGATATGCAAGAGGCAAAGAAATCTATGAAAGAAAAAGGTATTAAAGCTGAAGATGTTAAGAATTTACCTCCTATTGAAGAAATACATGGTCTTAATTTACCGCCTGATGAAGAAATATATGATCTTAATCCTTTATTTATTGAAGAATCTCCAGACCTCGATAACCCGACACAGGTAGTAAAGGTAAATTCTCTCTATAGATATGATAAAGCTGAAATCCCTCCTACTAAAATTGCTAGTCGACGCTTGGATGAGTTTGATAATTTTGTGTTTAAGCAAGAAGACTCCAATGCTTATTTTGGTAGACAATTAAAACAAGATGCTGATATGATTAAATACTTGGGTGATTATATGGCTAATATTAGAGGTGAACTTAAACTTGTTAGCAAACATGCTTCTATGGTTACCACTCAAGTAGAACAAGTACTTAAAGCTCAAAAAGAATTGCTCATTGAGATGAATAGTAAGAAAAATTATTATGCTGTTAAAGTGGCTACTAGAACTGGTAGAATGACTCAGGAACCTTTGTATCCTGTAGGCCACCCTAAGAGAATTGAGCAAGATTCTCAGAGAAATAAAATTGATGCACCTAGTTCTTCAAAAAGGAAGAAAAAAGAAAAATGATAGAACTGTGCAAACTTCTAGTGAACCTATTGCTGAACCACCTGATAATCCAAATGATATCTCTATGTCTGATGCTGAAACACAATCTGGTAATGAACATGAATCTAATGAAAATTTAAATGATGATGTTCATAATAATGCTCAACCTAGTAATGATAATGATACAGAAAATTGAACCTGCTGTTGATCTTGATAACCCACAATCAAAGAATCAATGTTATGATAAGAAAGACTTTGTTGCTAGGAAACATGGTAAAGAAAGAGAACCTTGGGTTTAGAAACCCATGCCTTTTCCTTCCGAACCATCCAAGAAAAAGGATGATGAGGATTTTGAGCGCTTTGCTGAAATGATTAGACCTATCTTTTTACGTATGCGATTGACAGATATAGTCAAAACAAATCCTTATGCTAAGTACATGAAATATATTATTACAAATCAAAGAAAGATACCGAAAGCTGAAATTTCCACCATGCTTGCTAATTATACTTTTAAGGGTGGAATACCAAAGAAACTTGGAGATCCAGGAGTACCTACTATACCATGCTCCATTAAAAGAAACTATGTTAAAACTGCTCTATGTGATCTTGGAGCCGGTGTTAGTGTTATGCCTCTCTCTTTATATCGTAGACTTAATTTGAATAAGTTGACACATACTGAAATATCTTTGCAAATGGCTGATAAATCAACTGCTATACCTGTCGGTATTTGTGAGGATGTGCCTGTTGTGGTTACAAACATTACTATTTTAATGGACTTTGTTATTCTTGATATTCCCGAGGACGATAGTATGTCTATTATTCTTGGAAGACCTTTTCTTAATACTGGAGGGGCTGTTATTGATTGCAACAAAGGCAATGTCACTTTTCATGTTAATGGTAATGAGCATACGGTACACTTTCCGAGGAAACAACCTCAAGTTCATAGTATCAATTCTATCAGAAAAATTCCATCGATTATATATGGAGGTTTTGAATTTCCTCTTCCTACTGTCAAGAAGAAATATGATATACTTATTATTGGGGATGTGCATATCCCTGTTGAGGTAACCTAGTGTTATTCGAAATTTCTCCGGTTTCATGTTAATCGGAATGGGTTTGTTAACAAGACTTGATCAACCTTGTTAGTGGATTCCTTTTGACGGGCATGAGATGGATGAAACTAGAAGCACAACCTTCTGTACCCTCTCTATACTTTCTGTTATTTATATTAAATAAAGTAAAAATAAATAATTTTCTGTCTGTTATATGATTATCCGTGCAATATAAAAATACCTCAAAAATAAAAGTTCTCCAAATGCCCTAAAAATTAAATATGATTTTTTCTAGAATATTTGAGGATTTATGGAACAAAGAACACACCAGGGGGCCAACCACCTTGCCACGAGGGTGGAGGGCGCGCCCACCCCCTAGGGCGCGCCCCCTGCCTCATGGGCCCACGGTGGCCCTCCTCCACTTATTCTTCCAGCCACACACTTCATCTTCCTCCCCCAAACACGAAAAACCAACTCAAACCCGAGTCCAAGCTCGTTTTGCTGCCATTTTTGATCTCCTTGCTCAAAGCACCTCTCACAAAACTGCTTGGGGAGATTGTTCCTTGGTATGTGACTCCTCCATTGGTCCAATTAGTTTTTGTTCTAGTGCTTTATTCATTGCAAATTTGTGTTGCTTAGGTTACCCTGTTCTTGAGCTTTCATGTCAAATTTATATGGTCAAAAGTAGTTTTGATGCATGATATAGACTCTAGGCACTTGTAGGAGTAGTTGCTATCAATATTATTGAGTTTGGTTTACTCTTATTTTGGAGTTACTAAAAATTTCAGAATTTTTCAGAAAATGATGAGGAGATTATTGAGGGGCTCATCGAGCCAAAGCTCGAAGGAAAAGGCACCGAAGCCTAAGTATAATTTACCGCTGTCGGAGTAAATAACCATGGGTAGCCTAGCCGGCTCCCCTAGCCCCTCTAAAAAAATTACGAGCCGATTCGGCCCTCGAGAAACCAAGACACAGGGCCACCTTCCCCTTGCCGGCTATCTCCAGGCCGGCCATCGGAAGGCGGCCCGACTTCAGCCCTCATGAAGAAAAGCCGCGGGAGGGCCGGCTCCGAGAAGCCGGCCGCGAGAAGGCCGACTCCAGGAAGCCGGCTCCCATAAAGCGGTCAAGATCGTACCCTCGAAGTCTGCATCCACATAACGGCGATGTGACGGGGCATGGCTACAGTTAAGCCTGCCACCCCCGAATCCCGGAGCACGCCTGGCACAGTGTGTCGTACGGGTGGCCATGACCCGTCCGGCGTAGCACTGTTGCCACGATTGACCCTGATGTCATCCACGATGGCCTACCAGTACGGCCCACGGGCGGTGGGCCCCTTCGGGCAGAGAGACACCCGAAGGCGGCCAGACCTCCCCCAGTCGGCCCAAGATAGAGCCGGCTCCCCACAGCCGGCTTGCCACCTCCCTCGAAGAAGACGCCCCATTAAGGAGACAAGACGCGGTGGGGCTACAGTGATCACCCACCGGGCGGCGGCACTGTAGCCACGCCCACTTCGGCGAAGCCCTCGCCACCAAGATTGAGCAACAGTAACCAGCCGCCGACAAGGCCCTGATAGTGGGGCCTGCCTGTCGACCAAGGAGCCGGCAGCCGGCGGGACCCACTAGCCGACGGGCCCCAGCAGCCAGCGCAGAAGCCGGAGAGCGTAGACACACACGGCTGGGCCCCGCGGCTAGCCGGATTACCATTGTACCCTCGGGGGGTAGGCCTATATAAACCCCCCAGGGCATCCATGCAAAGAGAGATCAATCCCTGCTAGTCTCAGACACCACATAGGGAGGAGAAGAGAGCAAGCCGTGCCCTTCTTCCTCCTCTCGCCAAATAGCTCAAGGTGCACCATGTAGCTACTTGTTCATCTAGTGACCATGCGGAGACCCCGCAGAGCAGCAGTAGGGGTGTTATCTCCACGGAGAGCCCCGAAGCTGGGTAAGATTCGCCGGCGTGCATGTCTTCGCCTCATCCCGTTTCCAGACACCGGCGACGTCTTACTGGCTCCCACAATGATAAGCCACCCGTTGGCATATGTCGCACCTACCACCCGACATTTGGCGCCCACCGTGGGGCCAGGTGCACCGCCGTCCGGAGACCTGTTCTGGACGGGAACCCTCTTCCTCCCCTGCGAGCGTAGCCAGCCCGACACGCCCGATGGCGCTTGCCATGACGCGCTACAAGGCGTCACCAACATTTGTGCGGCGAGCAGCCTCGCCGATCTCCTTGACAAGACTCTCATCTTTGACGAGCTCGCCTCCGACGCGGGCACCAACCACCTCGTCAACCTCCTCGGCCAGCTCCACGTCTCCGGCGAGCCTGTCGTGGACTTGGAGTCGGTTGGCTCCACCGATCCGATGCCTGTCGACTCTGACATGGCCTCACTTGACACGTTCCCCACCAACATCGCGATCTACAACGACCCGCTTCCCCGGGCCGATGGCTGCAACGCTGTCACCACCGAGGTGATGGTCATCGGCCACGGCGGCGCTTCTGATGAGAGCGCCCACGACGCCCCGCATGCGGCGGTCCACGACTTGTCCATCCCCCTCCCGGCCGATGCCGACACTGAAGCACTGGAAGCTCGCCGCCTTGCCCTCCTCGCGGAGGGCCGGAAGTTGGTTTCCATGAGACGCCTCGCTGAGGCCCACCGACGCGAGGCCGACCGTGCCGGCTTTGGCACGCCGCCCCCAGGCGGGCCTAGCCGGGTCGGCGTTGTCAGACAGCGCGATGCTGTCGTCGCCGATACGCTAGGAGTCGACTGCCCAGTCTATGCTACTCCACTCGAGAACCTGCGCGCCGCCCAGGCGGCCGTAGACGAGCTAGATGGACTGGGGGCCGAAGAACTCCCCCACATGACCCGACGCATCCAGCAGCTGATTGATGCAGCCGCGCAGCGGCACGAAGCCGACGCCCGCGCGGGAAGCCCTCCCCCACGCCGAGATCACGGCGCGACGTCCAGGACGCCGACTACGGGTAAAACCCGCGCGCGGCGCGAGAAAGAACCGGCTGCGAGTCGAAGCCGAACCCGAATCTCCATCGAGCGAGATGCAAAAGGCCACCCCCGGGCCGTGGAGTGGCGGGGCAATCCGCCTCCGCCCCGGCCCCGTGGAGAGAGATATCCCACCCCGCCGCCTGTTGCGCATCCGACTCTCAGCGGCAGGCTAGGTCGCCGCGAAGGAGTCGGCGAGAACGATGCCCGCCATCGGATCGACCGCCTGGCGTGATCCCTGGCGCTAAAAGAAGAAGACGATGTTGGCCCGCCTTGCTTCGGCCCCCGCATCCGCGACGAGCCTTTCCCCAAAGGGTTCTCGCTCCCAAGAGACACGCCCAAGTACAACGGCTCCGTGAAGCCGGAAGATTGGTTGATCGACTACTCCACGGCGGTTAGCATAGCCAACGGCAACAGGCGCGTTGCCGTGAAGTACGTGCCCCTCATGCTGCAGGGCACAGCGCGGACCTGGCTCAACAGCCTCAAGCCATACGACATCAGCAGCTGGCTAGACTTCACAGAAGCCTTCGTCCGCAACTTTACCAGCACCTACAAGTGGGCTCCCAAGCCCAGACAGCTCTCCTTGTGCGTACAAGGCCCCGCCGAGTCCACTCGCGACTACCTCACGTGTTGGGCCGAGCTCCGCAACTCTTGCGAAGGGGTGCACGAGGTGCAAGCCATAGAATACTTCACTGCCGGGTGCCGAGAAGGCACCCTCCTCAAGCACAAGCTCCTCTGCGACAAACCGACTACCCTCGACGAGCTTCTGATCATAGCGGACAAGTACGCCACCGCCGACTCCTCGATGAAGACCGAACTCCGGGTAGACGCGTCCGGAAAGGTACTCAACCCAGCACCCAAGACGCCGGCTGGGGACTCCGGCCGACGCCCACACCAGAACGACCACAAGCACAAGGGCCCGGTGCCGCCCTCCACCAGTCGGCAGGTGGCCACAGTCGAAGACGAGCAGCCCGAAGCGCGGCCCGCACCCAAGAAGCAGAGGGGCGGCAAGCCGGCTTGGCAGCCGGCCTTCTCCTACGAGCAGACTCTCGACGCCCCGTGCAAGTCCCACAGCGGCGCGAAGCCGTCCAACCACACGACCCGGAAGTGCCACTGGCTCACCCGAATCTCTAAAGGCGAAGGGCTCGCACCGCCTTCGCCTGCCGGCCCGCCGCCTCCGGCTCCGCAGCCGCCGGCCGCTCGGCCCGCAGTCGGAGCCGTGCACGATGAGTTCCCCGACGAGCATGCCGCCTATATCATCTTTACAAGTCAGCCTGAAGACCGGCGCAGCAAACGCCGAGAGCACCAAGAAGTCAGCATGGCTGCTGCCAACCCCGCCGAGCACATGCACTGGTCAGAAAAACCTATCAGCTGGAGCCGGACCGACCACCCAGAGGTGATGCCGTCTCCCGGCACTTATGCGTTGGTTTTGGATGCCACCCTTGCAACGGATAGACGCGTTACCCGATTCTCCCGCGTGCTGATAGACGGTGGGAGCAGCATCAACATCCTGTACCATGACACCATGGAGAAGCTGAATGTCAAGACGAAGCAACTCATGCCTACTCGGACTGTGTTCCATGGCATCGTACCCGGCCTGTCCTGCGCTCCCATTGGCAAGATCAAGATTGATGTACTGTTTGGGGACAAGGAGCATTTCCGCCGGGAAGCGATCTGGTTTGAAGTGGTGGACCTAGAGAGCCCTTACCATGCATTGCTTGGCCGGCCTGCCTTGGCCAAGTTCATGGTAGTTCCCCACTATGCATACCTCAAGATGAAGATACCAAGCACCAAAGGCGTCATCACCATAGCCGGCGATTACAAGAAGTCCTCTGAGTGCGCAGCAGCCAGCAGCCGGCTGGCCGAGTCCCTTGTGATTGCCGAAGAAAAGAAGATGTTGGACCGAGTCGTGGCCATAGCCGGCAAGCAGTCGGCCTTGTCCCCCGATCCCAAGGAGCATGATGCTCAAGGATCTTTCCAGCCGGCCAAGGAGACGAAGAAGATACCTCTTGACCCCGAGCACCCAGAGAGGTTTGCTGTCATCGGCGCAAACCTAAACAACAAATAGGAAGGCGAGCTCGCCGATTTCCTCTGTGAGAATCGGGACATCTTTGCATGGTCCCCCAAGGACATGCCGGGCGTTCCGAAGGAATTCGCCGAGCACAAACTACACGTTCGAGAAGACGCAAAGCCAGTCAAACAACCCCTCTGCCGACTGTCGGAGGAGAAACGCAGGATTGTGGGAGAGGAGATAGCCCGGCTTCTGGCAGCCGGCTTCATTATGGAAGTTTTGTTTCCAGAATGGCTCACCAACCCGGTCCTCGTGCTAAAGAAGAACAACAAGTGGCGCATGTGTATAGACTACACGAGCCTCAACAAGGCCTGCCCCAAAGATCCCTTTACCCTGCCAAGGATTGACCAAGTGATAGACTCCACGGCCGGATGCAAGTTGTTGAGTTTCTTGGATGCTTACTCAGGGTATCACCAGATAAAGTTAGATCCGGCAGATCGCCTGAAGACCGCCTTCATCATGCCATTCGGAGCCTTCTGCTACCTGACTATGACTTTCGGCTTGAGAAATGCCGGTGCCACTTTTCAGCGTTGCATGCAGAAGTGCCTCCTCAAGCAACTCGGCAGAAATGCCCACGTCTACGTAGACGACATTGTGGTGAAGACGGAGAAGCGCGGCACCTTGCTGGAAGACCTCAAGGAAACATTTGAGAACCTACGCCGGTTCCAAATCAAGCTTAACCCCGAGAAATGCGTGTTAGGAGTGCCAGCCGGCTAGCTCCTAGGCTTCCTGGTCTCCGAACGCGGCATCGGATGCAACCCAGTAAAAGGCCATTGAGAGAATGGCGATTCCCACCAAACTTCGAGACGTCCAGAAGTTTACCGGATGCTTGGCCTCCCAGAACCGCTTCATTAGCTGGCTCGGAGAAAAATCTCTTCCCCTCTACCGCCTCATGAAGAAGACCAACCACTTCGAGTGGAATGACCAAGCCGATCAAGCTTTTCACGAGCTGAAGAAGATGCTGGCCGCGCCGCCTGTCCTGGCGGCGCCGACTGAGAAAGAGCCCATGCTCCTCTACATTGCCGCAACCAGACGGGTGGTCAGCACCGTCATTGTAGTCCAACGCCCAGAAGAAGGCCGAGCCCAGCCGGTCGAGAGGCCGGTGTACTATTTGAGCGAGGTGTTGTCTACCTAGAAGCAGAACTACCCGCACTACCAGAAGATGTGCTACGGCGTGTACTTCGCCGCCAAGAAGCTGAAGCCCTACTTCCAAGAGCATCCCATCACGGTTGTATGCACCACCCCGCTGGCCGAGATCATAGGCAGCCGGGATGCATCCGGCCGGGTGGCGAAATGGGCCATCGAGCTGGCCCCCTATACGATCTTCTACCAGCCTCGCACCTTCATCAAGTCCCAAGCATTGGCCGACTTCCTCGTCGACTGGGCCGAGACCCAGTACCTACCGCCGGCTCCCGACTCCACTCATTGGCGCATGCACTTCGATGGGTCCAAGATGCGCACCGGCTTGGGAGCCAGCGTCATCCTCACCTCTCCCAAAGGCGACAAGCTCAGATACACGCTACAAATTCACTTTGCCGCCTCCAACAACGTGGCCGAGTACGAGGCGCTCATACACGGGATCCGGCTTGCCAAAGAACTCGGCATTCGCCGGATCCTATGTTATGGCGACTCGGACTTGGTGGTCCAGCAATCATCCGGCGACTGGGATGCCAAGGACGCAAATATGGCAAGCTACCGCTTCCTCGTTCAGCAGATCAGTGGATATTTTGAAGGATGCGAGTTCCTCCACGTATCACGAGCCGACAACGAGCCAGCTGATGCTTTGGCTCGAATAGGCCCCACTCGGCAAGCAATACCAACCGGTGTCTCTCTACAACGCCTCCTCAAGCCGTCTATCAAGCCGTCTCCAGAGTCCGATTCCATCTTCGTGCCGCCTGACCCCGACGGAGCCGGCTCGAAGAACCAAGCAGGTGACCTGGGGACTTTGATAGTCGGCCAGGGGGTATTAGCAGGCGGCTCGGGGACTTCCGTAGTTACGCCTGACCCGGGGACTGCCTCACTCGGCTCGGGGACTGCGGTAGTCGGCCCGAAGACCACACCAACACAACAGGAGGCGTCCGACTCCAGCATTTCACCGCCCAACCCGCCCGCCCTGGTCGTAGTAGCCGTTTTGGCAATAGAAGAAGTCGCAGCTCCGTCATGGGCTCAATCCATCCTCAACTTCCTAATAAACCAAGATTTGCCAGCTGACGAAGTAGAGGCAAGACAAGTCCAACGCCGAGCCGGAGCATACACAATCGTCAACAGAGAACTCATCAAGCGCAGTGTCACTGGAGTCCTCCAGCGACGCGTCGAGTAAGAGAAGGGCATTGCAATCCTCAGAGACATCCACCAAGGAGAATGCGGCCACCATGCGGCCTCAAGATCACTCGTCGCCAAAGCCTTCTGCCATGGTTTCTTTTGGCCGACTGCTTTGGATGACACCAAGGAGTTAGTTAAACATTGCAAAGGGTGCCAACTCTTCAGCTCCAAGCAACACATGCCGGCTTTAACACTCAAGACCATTCCCCTCACTTGGCCCTTCGCCGTTTGGGGACTGGACATGGTGGGCCCATTCAAGACGGCGCGCGGCGGCATGACACATCTGCTTGTCGCTGTGGACAAATTCACCAAATGGATTGAGGCAAAGCCGATCAAGAAGCTGAATGGGCCGTCTACCGTGACATTCATCGCAGATATAACAACTCGGTACGGCGTGCCACACAGCATCATCACCGACAATGGCACGAATTTCGCCAAGGGAGCCTTGGCACGTTTCTGTGCGATGCAAGGCATCCGGTTGGACCTAGTGTCCGTCGCCCACCCGCAGTCAAACGGCCAGGTCGAGCGAGCCAACGGCCTCATCCTTTCCGGCATCAAGCCCCGACTGATCGTACCACTGGAGCGTTCAGCCGGCTGTTGGCTCGATGAGCTGCCGGCTGTCCTCTAGAGTCTGCGCACTACACCAAACAAGTCAACCGACTTCACTCCTTTCTTCCTCGTATATGGTGCCGAGGCGGTCGTCCCAACTGACACTGAGTTCGACTCACCTCGGGTAACCATGTACACAAAAGCCGAGGCCAAGGAAGCACGAGAAGACGGCGTCGACCTGCTGGAAGAAGGCCGGCTGTTAGCCCTCAGCCGGTCCGCCATTTATCAGCAGGGCCTGCGCCGCTACCACAGCCAGAAGGTCAAGCCAAGATCCTTGCAAGAGGGCGATCTTGTGCTCCGGCTGATCCAGCGAACAGCCGGCCCGCACAAGCTCTCGGCCCCTTGGGAGGGCCCCTTCGTCATCAGCAGAGCCTTAGGCAACGACTCCTACTACCTAATCGACGCGCAGAAGCCGAAGGCACGAAAGAGAGACGACTCCGGCAAGGAGTCGGAACGACCATGGAACGCCAACCTCCTCCGAAGGTTTTACAGTTGAAATGCAGTATGTATCACGCTAACTTTTGTACTAAGTACGAGACAATAGTCCCCCCGAGGAGAGCTCGGGGACGGCCATCTTTTGTCTATGAATGAAAAGTATCATGCTTATGGCCTTGTCATTGCATTCACTTTTTTCCGTTCGGCACCGGGTTCGACTAGTTGGCCCGGGGACTGGCCGCCTGGAGTTATATTAGAAGTCCTACCCGCAGTCAGACAAGTAGTGTGCCGGCTCCCAAGCCTTCTCTTGCCAAAAGTCACAGTTCGAAGAACCGGCTGTCTGGCTGGCAAGAGTTAAGGGCAGGAACGGGTGCCCACACGAAAAACGGCTAGGGACTAATAGACTAATATAACAAAAGCCAGTTTTTCTCCCACCGCCGACCGGCTACCAGAGTAGCCGGACGGCTGGCTTCCATTCACCTCGCTCCAATCTAAGAAAGCTCGAGTACTTGCCTTCCCAGAAGGGGAAGGCGGCAAAGGAAACAGCCTAAGGATAAAAAGCATACATGAATGGAAACCAAACACGCAATAATATTTACATAAAAGACCTGCAAAAGGCCAGCATTCAACATAGTTTGAATACACCCCCAGTGGGTGGAACTGCGCAAGTTTAATAAAGTTGTTCAAAAGGCAACAAGCAGGAAAAAACAAGGACGGCAGACTAAGCCAAGGGAGCGACTGGCGAGTCGGGCAGGTCGGTGGAGACGGCAGTGCCGGCTGGAGGAGTTGCCGGCTGGCGAACCTCGGCATGATCACCGCCTCCCGCAAAGGGCGCTCTAGCACGCGCCTTGTTGCCGGAGGCACGATCAGGCTGAGGTTGGCTGCCTGCTTCACCAGTCGGCTCAACGTCTTCGCCATCCTCTCCTTCGTCGTCTTCGCCTTCATCACTGGAGGCGATCTCCTCTGCCGAGTCTTCACCCGCTGCCGGGTCCAGCCCGAACCACTCCTCCGGCTGGGCAACACCGTCATCATTGATCTCAGGAGTGAAGACGCTGATGTCAGTACACTCGGCGATCCTCGAAGAGCGCTGTGCGATAGCCGGCCGCACCTCCTCCAACTCTTCATCAGCCTCCAGCCGCCAGGTGCGCAGCTGGTCCAGGTTCAGCCCCGGATACCAGGCTCGGACGAACTCCAGCGCCCGACCAGCTCCAAGCAGGGCTGCCGACACCTTCCAGGCCTCGAAGCGGCCAACCGCCACCTCCAGCCAGTCGGCAGTCCGACTCGGGGTGCGGGGAATCGTCTTGCTTGGCCAGAGGGCGGCCAACACCTGCGCCTTGGCACGCTGGAGGTGGCGGAGCATACGATGAGCCGGCTGCAGCCGGGCTTGGACCGCCAAGAGCTGCTCCTCAAGCGTCCGGCTCGCGTCCGGCGCGATTTCAGCCCCCGCCTGCCGGCGTACCTCGCGATGGGCCTCGATGGATTGGGTGGCGAAGACGGAGTAGGCGGGAAAGTAGTCTGCACAGAGAACAAAAAGCAGCACAAGTCAGAACACAAATTAGGGATCAAAGGGCAAGCAGGGAGTGAAGAAGGCGGCTTACCGTCGATCAGATCCTCGATACGGCTAAAGCCCTCGCTCAGCACCTGCTTCGCTTTAGCCCAGCCCGCCGCTTCGGTCTCGAACTCGGCCCTCAGGGCGTCCTCGTTGTCCTGCGCCCTCTTCAGGGCCGCCTTGTGGCTCTCCTCCTGGTCGGCCAACTCCTTGACCAGGCGGTCACGCTCCAGGACCAAGGCGCTGTACTCGACTTCCTTGGCGCGAAGGGCGGCCTGGGCCCCACTGAGCTGCTCCCTCAAGTCGGCATTGGCTCCTGCAAGCATGAAGACAAAGGAAAAATTAATAAGGGAAGTCGTCAAGGAAGATCCGACCCGGCTGCTCAGCAGTCGGCCCGAATCTCGGGGACTACACCCAGTGGGTGCGCTGACGCGCCCTCACAGGAGATGAACGAGACAAACACGCACTCCGGCTGCTGGTCAGGTCCTCAGTTCTCCGGCCCAGCTCCTGAGCCTGGGAGTTGAAGGCGGCTGCGCGAAGGTTATGATACTCCTGGAAGATCATACAGGAGGCAAGGATAAGTTAAGTTGTCAGAACCTAGTAAGTTCCAAGCCGCCTGCGCAGCAGCTGGCTTGGAACTCGGGGACTACACCCAGTGGGTGCGCTGACGCACCCCCACGGAAGAAATCAAAAGAGCAAAATAACCAAGGACAGAAGACTCACCCGGATGACGGCCCACGCTGAGAGAAACTCTTGAGTGTATCGCTGCAGCGAGGCGGCCTGAGCTTGAAGCCGGTTCCGGACCTCCTGCGCCGCCGCGTTCAGCTCACCCGTCCCCCCGCTGGGAGTCCACTCGGACGCGCTGACGCTGGCCGCCTCCAGGGCCTCCGCCGTCTAGCTGGCGCCCGCTGCTCGGTGCGGTTCCGGCGTAGAGGCGCCACCCCCTGCGCGCCGGTGCAATACCGGCTGCACCTCGAGGCCAGCCCCTGACGCCGGCTCACCCCTGGATGGCTGCTCTGGCGCCGCAGCTGATTGGCCGCTTTGGCCCGCTCCAGTCGGCGCCGTCCGCGACGCCCCCTCCACGAAGATCACGGGGTCCTCCCGCCTCTCCATCATCGGCGGGCCATGGTCGACCTCCTCCGACGGGGGCATGGGAACGTCGGGGGCCACGACACGGAGGGGAACAACGACCAGCGGAGGCCGGTTGTGCGAGGCCTCCGCCTCTGTCTCCGCGGCTGCCGCCTTCGCCCGGGCCTTGGCCGCCGTGTCGGCCTGCTCCTTCGTCGCCTAGGCGGTCCTTCGCTCCGCCGCCTCCCGCTCCTCCCACGCCTCCCACGCGTTCCGCTCCGTGGCCTCCTTAAGGTCGGTGCGGGGATCCACGCGACGGGAGCTTGAGGACCCTCCAGTCGGCCCGACTACGGAGCCGCCAGGACCTCGCTCGAGAGAAAGCGGCGCCCTGTCCGGCAAGAAAAGAAAGGTTTAGAAGAGTTTCGGACAAAGAAGACAAAAAATATATACGCAAGACATTCGACGACTTATGCAGAGATCGCCTGCGGCTGCTTCACCGCCTTGCGGAAGCGGGCCGCCTTCGCGGCCGCCTCATCCCGCTTGGTCGTCGCCGTGGAGGCCTTGGATTTTTTTGGCCGGCTGCCGAAGAAGTTTGACGCGGCCCGACGCTTCTGCGCGCCGCCACGGGCAGCCAGCACGACAAACGAGCCCGCGCTTTGATGATCGGGCGCTGGCTGGCGGTGCGGGGTGACTTCGACCTCGTCGTCATCCGGCCAGTCCTCGAAGCTGGTCCCGAGTCCCGCTCCTCCGGCCTCGTCGCCTTCCCCCACGATGGCGTCTTCCATGGCGGCCGCTCCTAGGTCCGGATCATCGGCATCGTCCACCGTGCGGTCGGGGAGGAGCTGGCGCTCTACCCTCGCGGCCCCGGCTGTCGGTGGGAGAAGAGAGTTCTGCAAAAGGCAAACCAATTGATCGAGAGTCGGCTATCATGAGGCCGGCTACAAAAAAGGAAGAAAAGAAGAAAGAACTTACGGCAGGCGGAGGGTTGGCGCGGGAATACGGCTCCTTGCCGTATCGCCAATCCTCGGCGAGCTTGCAGTTGGAGATATAATTCACCATGTAAGACACCTCTGCGTGAGGCATCTCCCTGGTGCTCAGCCGACACGGGTCAAAGCGGCCGCTCATTTGGCAGATCATGTGAGGCCGGCCTTGGAGCGGAAGAACCCGGCGCTCCATGAAGGCGGCCACCAAGTCGGCCCCAGTCAGGCCCTCCGACTGGATCATCACCCGAAGCCGGGAGACGGCTGCATTCCCGGCCTAAGACAGCGACCTGGCCCGGTAGCTCCACGAAGGCTGCCTCCCAGCCGGCGGGCCGGCTATGTAAGCCGGCAGGTTGACGTAGTCGCCTTGCTGGGCGACGTTCTTCACCTAGAAATAAGACTTCTGCTAAAGCTTCACCGACTGGATCAACGGAATGGACGGGAACGGATTGTTCTCGCTCGCCCGCCTCATGGCAATGAAGGCTCTGCAGGGGGCGGGCACGCCCGTGACGACGGTGCCAAGCTTGCTTTGGAAGAACTCCCCCCAGAGCTCGAGCGTGGGGAGAACTCCAAGAAAACCCGCGCATAGGGTGACGAAGGCCGAAAACAGCATCACCGCGTTGGGCGTGAGGTGATGCGGCTGGAGGTGGTAGAACTCGAGGAAGGCTCGAAGGAATCCGCTCGCCGGGAGGCTGAAGCCGCGCAGGTAGTGCGAGCGGAAGATCACCTGCTCGCCCTCCTCCGGTGCCGGCGAAATCTCCCTCGCCGGCGCTTGACGAACCCGCACAAGGTTCTCGCCGGGCAGACGCCGCGTCCGGCGGAGGAACTCGACGTGGTCCTCGTGGACGTTGGAGCCATCCCACGAGCTCGACAGCGCCATGGGAGCGACGCGGCGGGGAGCGAGACGAAGCAACGGCGAAACCACGCGGCAAAGGATTGCTGCGGCGGGGAGCAAGACGAAGCGACGGCGGATCGGTGCGGCAAAGAGTTGCTGCGGCGAAGAAGAAGAAGGAGGGCGAGAAGGGGCGGAGTGAGGGAGAGCGCGCGAGCCTCTGCCGCTCCCCCTCCTCCTCCTACTTATAGACCGCGCGGTGGAGCCGAGGAGGCGCGGCGTGGTGGAACGTGGGGATCAACTGCGCCCACTCCCCCACGTCCCACGATTATTGTGCCTTGATGGCAGAATAAAACCGCCACGGGGAAGGCGAGCGGTCCATGTGGGCCGCAGAAGATCCGCGCTCGGACCGAGGCCTGCGAGTGGCGGGCCCGGGCCTGCAGCGGCGTCCCGTCGCGCGTGTGCTTTGGCAGGATTTCCTCGCCACGTGGCCCGCATTCCCGCCTACGAGAAATGGAGCTTTTCCGAAGACGGCGCGCACGAGCAAAGCCGGCCCCTCGGGATAGGAAGCTGACCTAGCTTCTCGTCCCTTTGTCAGCCTCGAAGCTCGATCAGCTTCGGGGACTACTGTCGGAGTAAATAACCATGGGTAGCCTAGCCGGCTCCCCCTGGCCCCTCTGAAAAAATTACGAGCCGATTCGGCCCTCAAGAAACCAAGACACAGGGCCGCCTTCCCCTTGCCGGCTGTCTCCAGGCCGGCCATCGGAAGGCGGCCCGACTTCAGCCCTCATGAAGAAAAGCCGCGGGAGGGCCGGCTCCGAGAAGCCGGCCGCGAGAAGGCCGACTCCAGGAAGCCGGCTCCCATAAAGCGGTCAAGATCGTACCCTCGAAGTCTGCATCCACATAACGGTGATGTGACGGGGCGTGGCTACAGTGAAGCCTGCCACCCCCGAATCCCGGAGCAAGCCTGGCACAGTGCGCCGTACGGGTGGCCATGACCCGTCCGGCGCAACACTGTTGCCACGATTGACCCTGATGTCATCCACGACGGGCTACCAGTATGGCCCACGGGCGGTGGCCCCCTTCGGGCAGAGAGACACCCGAAGGCGGCCAGACCTCCCCCAGTCAGCCCAAGATAGAGCCGGCTCCCCACAGCCGGCTTGCCACCTCCCTCGAAGAAGATGCCCCATTAAGGAGACAAGACGCGGTGGGGCTACAGTGATCACCCACCGGGCGGCGGCACTATAGCCCCGCCCACTTCGGCGAAGTCCTCGCCACCAAGATTGAGCAACAGTAACCAGCCGCCGACAAGGCCCTGACAGTGGGGCCTGCCTGTCGACCAAGGAGCCGGCAGCCAGCGGGACCCACTAGCCGACGGGCCCCAGCAGCCGGCGCAGAAGCCGGAGAGCGTAGACACAGACGGCTGGGCCCCGCGCCCAGCCGGATTACCATTGTACCCCTGGGGGGTAGGCCTATATAAACCCCCCGGGGCATCCATGCAAAAGAGATCAATCCCTGCTAGTCTCAGACACCACATAGGGAGGAGAAGAGAGCAAGCCGTCCCCTTCTTCCTCCTCTTGCCAAACAGCTCAAGGAGCACCGCGTAGCTACCTGTTCATCTAATGACCATGCGAAGACCCCGCAGAGCAGCAGTAGGGGTGTTATCTCCACGGAGAGCCCCGAAGCTGGGTAAGATTCGCCGGCGTGCATGTCTTCGCCTCATCCCGTTTCCAGACACCGGCGACGTCTTACTGGCTTCGACAATGATAAGCCACCCGTTGGCATATGTCGCACCTACCACCCTACAACCGCGCACCGCGGAGGTTCGGGCGTGTGAATGGCCTTCCGGGGATTTCTTGAGAGCAGCCGAGATTTATGAAAATTTTCATGAGTTGGCTCATAATGCAGGCCTCACCGCTTTCCTCCACGACCAATGCGATCAGTATCTCTTACTCACAAATACCTTTGTGCAAAACTTTCATTTTCATTCTAGGAACTCACCACCTACGGTGGAGTTTCATTATATGATGAGCATAAGGAGATGTCACTTTATGATTTCTGTCGGACTTGTTTAGTCCCTTTTGAGGGCAAGACAAAAGAACCACATTGTGATGATGTGGAGGGATTTATTAATACTATCACTATAGGGGAAACTAGGAAGGTTTCCGATGCACGAATCACTAACATACATTTTCCTGTTTTACGTTACTTTGCATTATTTGCTAGTCGTTGCTTAATTGGTCGCGGAAACAGTGGAAACCTTAGTATCCCTGATATAATTATTCTGCTCCAAGGTTTATACAGTGATAACACTTTTAGTATGGGCGGCATTATTGCTAGACGGTTAAGTTTGAACCGTACTAAGGGTCCCATCTTTGGAGGCATCTGTGCCACACGCCTAGCTGCACATTTTAACATACCTATTAGGCATGCTGAGAAGGAAGAAAAAGTGCTGCCCCATGTTTATTTAGATTATAAAAGTATGGTGGCACATGATTTTATTGTTAAGAATAGGGCAGGAGAGCTTAAATATCAATTGTTCTTTAATAAACATCATCCTGGGACTATTACCTTGCCTGCTCCTGCTTTGTTTGATTTGACTTTAGGCAAGTACCTTGTTCCGTTGATGGCTATCGACGCCTACCGGAGCCCTGGACAAGCCGAGGAGCCAGAAGCGGAACCACAATTTGATCCTTCACGACAGTCTAACTATCAGTGGGATCCGGAGATGATTGCCAGCCAGTGGCAATCGGAGCCTTCTTCTTCCTCATCATAGTACGACCCCAACAACTATCATTATGGATATCAGCCATGCCAGCCGTGGCCATAGACCAACTTAGGCCAAAAGCCTAAGCTTGGGGGAGTACGTATTTCCCACCGACATTGCATTTATGTTCACACTCATTGCTAGATGTCGGTGCTCATACTTTTTCATTGTATCATCCATGTGAGTTTATTTCCTTTTATTCTTTCTTCTTGTGTGTTTGATGAACCTTAAGAAAAAACAAAAAAAATTAGTTGTAGCTTTTAATTAATTTACTTTCCATGCTGTAGTAGTAATTAAAAAGAAAACCCAGAAATATTTCCTGTTCTTCTTTTGCTTGCTGGGAGCTTTCCCGTGTAAATAGTTTTATTTATTTTCTTTTCTTTGGGGGTCAGCAGGAGAAGACCATGATTAAATTGTTGAAGTGGCTCTTATATGCATTATTGTTTACCTGACAAAAGAGCCCATATTGCCTTGTCTTCTCCTATTTATTGAATGCTCACATATTCCAGCTTAGTCCAATGCACGTGCACTCTTATTATTATTCACATCGTTCGGTCGTGCAAGTGAAAGGCAATTATGATGATATATGATGAACTGACTGAAATGAGAAAAGCTGGTACGAACTCGGCCTCTTTTGTTTTTGTAAATATGATGAGTTCATCATTCTTGATTCAGCTTGTTATGAATAAACATGTTTGCAATGACAATTAGAGAGCATAGTTGCTTGTGCCATGCTTGATTAGCTATGAGTTATAATGGTTTACCTTGTGTGCCAACATGCTATTAAAATGGTTATGATGTGGTATGATAGGGTGGTATCCTCCTCTGAATGATTTAAGTGACTTGACTTGGCACATGTTCACACATGTAGTTGAAACAAATCAACATAGCCTTCACGATATTTATGTTCATGGTGAATTATATCCTACTCATGCTTGCATCCAATGTTCATTAATTTTAATGCATGTACATGGCTGTTGTCGCTCTCTAGTTGGTCGCTTCCCAGTCTTTTGCTAGCCTTCACCAGTACTAAGCGGGAATACTGCTTGTGCATCCAAACTCCTTAAACCCCAAAGTTATTCCAGATGAGTCCACTATACCTTCCTATATGCGGTATGTACCTGCCGTTCCAAGTAAATTTGTATGTGCCAAACTCTAAACCTTCAAATAATCATCCTGTTTTGTATGCTCGAATAGCTCATGTATCAACTAGGGTTGTCTGTATCTTCCATGTTAGGCGGGTTATTCTCAAGAGGAGTGGACTCCGCTCCTCACTCACGAGATAAAGGGCAGGTCACCAGGATGCCCAGTCCCATGCTTTATGCAAACTAAATCAAAATAATTGCAAACAAAACTCCCCTTGGGACCTGATGTATGTTGGAGGCACTCGTTGTTTCGAGCAAGCCATGGATTGATGTTTGTTGGTGGAGGGGGAGTATAAACTTTACCATTCTGTTTGGGAACCGCCTATAATGTGTGTAGCATGGAAGATATCGCCATCTCTTGGTTGTTATGTTGACAATGAAAGTATACCGCTCAAAATGTTATTCACTTCTATTTCAAAACCGAGCTTTGGCACCTCTACAAATCTCTGCTTCCCTCTGCAAAGGGCCTATCTATTTACTTTTATGTTGAGTCATCACCCTCTTATTGAAAAGCACTAGCTGGAGAGCGCAGCTGTCATTTGCATTCATTACTGTTAATTCATATTGGGTGTGACTATGATTGGATCTCTTTTTACCATGAATTACAATGTCTAGTCAGTTCTTGATCTTTAAAGGTGCTCTGCATTTATGTTTTGCGGTCTCAGAAAGGGCTAGCGAGATACCATCTTGTTATATCATATTATGATTGTTTTGAGAAAGTGTTGTCATCCGAGATTTATTATTATGGCTTGCGAGTTGATTATGCTATTGATATGGGTACTCATGAGACCTGAGAATTATTGCAAATGTGGTTAGTTATAATCTTTGCTGAAAACTTGAATGCTAGCTTGACATATTTACAACAACAAGAGCAAACAGATTTTGTAAAAGTTTTTCTTTATTTCTTTCAGTTTGTCAACTGAATTGCTCGAGGACAAGCAAGGGTTTAAGCTTGGGGGACTTGATACGTCTCCAATGCATCTAATTTTCCAAACACTTTTGCCCTTGTTTTGGACTCTAACTTGTATGATTTGAATGGAACTAACCCGGACTGACGCTGTTTTCAGCAGAATTGCCATGATGTTGTTTTATGTGCAGAAAACAAAAGTTCTCGGAATGACCTGAAACTCCAAGGGATATCTTACAATAAATAATAAAAAATCCTAGCCAAAGATGAAGACCAGGGGGCCCACACCCTTCTCACGAGGGTGGGGGGCGCGCCCCCCTACCTCGTGGGCCCCCTGGAGACCCCCCGACTCCAACTCTATATAACTACTTTCGGGGAGAAAAAAATAAAAGAGAAGAAATCATAGCGTTTTACGATACGGAGCCGCTGCCAAGCCCTAAAACCTCTCGAGAGGGCTGATCTGGAGTCCGTTCGGGGCTCCGGAGAGGGGGATTCGTCGCCGTCATCATCATCAACCATCCTCCATCACCAATTTCATGATGCTCACCGCCGTGCGTGAGTAATTCCATCGTAGGCTTGCTGGACGGTGATGGGTTGGATGAGATTTATCATGTAATCGAGTTAGTTTTGTTAGGGTTTGATCCCTAGTATCCACTATGTTGTGAGATTGATGTTGCTATGACTTTGCTATGCTTAATGCTTGTCACTAGGGCCCGAGTGCCATGATTTCAGATCTGAACCTATTATGTTTTCATCAATATATGAGAGTTCTAGATCCCATCTTGCAAGTCTATAGTCACCTATTATGTGTTATGATCCGTTAACCCCGAAGTGACAATAATAGGGATACTTACCGGTGATGACCGTAGTTTGAGGAGTCCATGTATTCACTATGTGCTAATGCTTTGTTCCGGTTCTCTATTAAAAGGAGGCCTTAATATCCCTTAGTTTCCATTAGGACCTCGCTGCCATGGGAGGGTAGGACAAAAGATATCATGCAAGTTCTTTTCCATAAGCACGTATGACTATATTTGGAATACATGCCTACATTACATTGACGAATTGGAGCTAGTTCTGTGTCACCCTATGTTATGACTGTTACATGATGAACCGCATCTGGCATAATTATCCATCATTGATCCGATGCCTACGAGCTTTCCATATACTGGTTTACGCTTATTTACTTTCCCGTTGCTATTGTTACAATCACTACAAAACACCAAAAACATTACTTTGCTTTCATACTCTTTTGTTACCGTTACCATCACTATCATATTACTTTGCTACTAAACACTTTGCTGCAGATACTAAGTTTCCAGGTGTGGTTGAATTGACAACTCAGGTGCTAATACTTGATAATATTCTTTGGCTCCCCTTGTGTCGAATCAATAAATTTGGGTTGAATACTCTACCCTCGAAAGCTGTTGCGATCCCCTATACTTGTGGGTTATCACAAAGCACTGGAGGACAGAAAAAATTCCCACCAAAGGTTAAAACAGTAAACATGATCCATGTGACGACGAGGAGAAGCAAACATGCACTCGAGACATATGCGCCGTAGAGCCCGTCACCCCTAAGTTTAACCCCTGGTTGGCCTGCCCGATCACTTTTGATCGCAGGGATCACCCGACAAGCATTCGGCATGAAGGATTGGCTTCCTTGGTGTTAGACACAATAATAAACGGATACCATCGCACACGAGTCTTTATGGACGGCGGCAGTGGTCTAAATCTGATATATCAGGACACAGCCCGCAAAATGGGGATAGACCAGACAAAAATCAGCCACAGTAATACTACCTTCAAGGGAGTAAGACCAGGCCTAGAGGCCCGCTCCACGGGCTCTCTAATACTAGAGGTTGTATTCGGTTCATCCGACAACTACCGAAGTGAGAAGTTAGACTTCGACATTGCTCCATTTCGAAGCGGCTATCAAGCACTACTCGGAAGAACAGCTTTCGCTCATTTTAATGCGGTACCACATTACGCTTCTCTTAAGCTTAAGATGCCTGGTCCACATGGCACCATCACAGTTAGTGGAAATATTGAGCGTTCTCTACGCGCGGAAGAACGTGCGGCGGCTTTAAAAGCCGAGCACTAGACGGCCTCACCAACCAGAATAAATGACAGGTCGTCAAGACCGCGAACACGGTTAGACGAGTCCGGCGCATCACTAGATATACCTGAGATTGGTTTGATGGTTAAACCCTCATAGACGGTACCAGGGGCTTCCGCGTGTAATCAGGGCTAGTTCGACTCAACTTGACTTATCTTGAATTTTAATGGTTTATCGAGAATAACCAATTTTTTGGCACGACAACTTTCACCTAAGTTCTTCTCTTTTACAGATGACAATCGTGCTACACCTGTCCAGGACACGGCACAACAAAGACACAGGCGCAGACGTGCAGCAGGGACCCGCTCAAAGGTTTCTTTTCAGATTAAGACCCCGCGTAAACCTTTTTTACTGTCTCTTGTTGTTCACATCCTCTGGATACTCAATACAACCGAGAAGGATGCTGAGTTATTGGCATTTCGCCACGTCAGAATATTGTACATACCTGGACACTCGGGGTTTATTATTAAGGGCATTGTTCAGCCCGACATATGTTATAAAGACCGAATACCTTAGGGAGTGTTTGGCGTCGCGAGTTTGGCCTTATGTGCATCAGCTCCGAATCATGTCTTTGGTCAAATGTTGGGTTTGCCCAGCTCCTGTGTTTTGCTACCTTACGCTCCGCTCTATTGGCTAAGGCGGCACCGGGAGAACTACTGCGATTGTGCCCTGGTTCATCCGGATGAGCACCTTAGTAGAGAAAGCCGAAAACTGAATGGCATGATAAAGCGCGAGACTGGTCAACCACTAGATGACTTAGCGGAATCTTCAGGATTCCTCCGCATTAACGAAGGAACGTTTCCCGATCATGTACGTACGCGCACCGTATTTGGAAGAGCGCGGAGGTACCAGGGGCTATATAGTAGTCCCACCGTCAAACTCCTATGGCTAAGTGAAAGTGTTAAAGCAATTAGTCCGATTGCCTCGTTTGCTATGCTACCACCTCCTTAATGGACCAAGACATTGGATCAAGTGTGAATACGCGTTTTTTGCAAACACCCCCGCATTATATGTGTGGGGGCTGAAGCTGACGACTGCAAACTTTTAGGTTATATACATATATACATAAACAGCCGCACAGGAGGCATCATAATACTTTCAGGCAAAAGTATAAACACAGCCTTTATAATGCAATAAAACATTGTTTTTGCAATGAGAATACATGTCACTAGAACATAATATTCTTCGAGCACTGAGCCTCTATTAAATGAGCGCCTTCAAGGACTTCTTCAAAGTAGTGCTTGGCAGATACTCGGCCTACGACCAAACTCTGGGTTGCAATAGCGGTGGCCTCCATCTCTGCCCAGTATGTCTTGACACGGGCAAGTGCCATACGCGCACCCTCTATGCGCGCCAACCTCTTCATAGCGTCGATGTGCGGCACAGCACCAAGAAAATGTTGCACTAAACTAAAATAACTATTCGGCCTTGGCCCTTCCGGCCACAGATGATCAACAACAGACCTCATGGCAAGCCCGGACAACCTATGGAGCTCGGCCCATTCGGCCATTCGCTCATTCAACAGCAGCAGACACGCTGGAACATAATGTGACCAAAATAGCCTTTCCACTTCACGATCTTTTTGATCCTTGAAGTATTCGGCCGCATCAGCAGCACTGGCTGCCAAATCCACGTATGCGTCTGCAGAACTCCATAGTTGATCAAGAGGGGCATACTTCGGATCTCCGAACTTCGTCCGCAACAAAAAGGGCTTCCCAGCCACGATATCTCCAGCTTGACGCAACTCCTCCTTCGCCGCTCTGATTTTAGAGCGGGCTTCCTTGGCTGCTACCATGGCCTTCTCCAGGCCCGTCGCCTTCGCTCGGCTTTCTTTTTCAAGAAGCTGGTAACGGTCGGCGACATCTTTCAACTCAACGGCCATCTTGGCTATTTTTTCCTTACTTTGGCAATGCGTAGCCTGTTCAGCCCTCAGCTCTTCGACCGCCTTTAGAGCAGCCGCATCACTATTCCTGGCTTGTTGCTTAGCTCGGGCAATTTCAGCCCGAAGGGTCTCCATGACGGCAACTCCATCTGCAGTCACAACATATTAAAGATACTATCATCATGCTCCTCTTACTATGTGTCGATCACCGGAGAAATCACATACCCTGTGCCTCGTCGAGCCGCTTGTTGACAAGCATGATGTCGGCATCTGCCGCATCAAGTTGCCGCTTCAGCTCGGCAACCTCACCAGTCCGGCTAGCCACCGGACCTTCAGCCACCTGCACATGAAGGCGGCCTGGTTATTACCTGGGACTATGATCCTCTTTTTGCCGCCGTTCTCGACGGCAACCAGAGTCTCAGGGGCTACTATCTGCATAGGGCACACCTAACATGTGCGGTACTATCAAAAACATACACTATTTCACGTACCTCAAAGCCTTTTAGCAGACTCATAAAAGCTTCATGCAACCCGCTTTCGACGGATGAAATCCTCTCAATCACCGTACCCATTAGCGTACGATGCGCTTCTGAGATGCTCGTTTGCTCCAGAAGATCCTTCAGTGCGTCCGATCACACACCGGACGGTTCCGGACTCTTTCCTTTGATCTCTTTAGGAGCCGAATACTAAGGACTTCGGATGGCCGAAGGATTACCCTCTGGCCTTGGCGGGTCAGGAGAAACCCTCCGCGACGACATGTCAGGGTCGCCCGCCTCATGAGGCAAGGTGGCATGGGGAGGTGTTTCGCTCTCCATCATCTCCGGAAGAAGATCCCCTGAAGACGAACTCTGTGGAGAAGGGCTACGATATGAACTATAAGATATATGATTCGGTTATTGTCTTCAGAAGTATTGTAGGATATTTTTACTATTAAGTACTTTTTGTTTACTTACAGCTCGGTAGAGGGATGATCCCCTTGCGGGCACTGTGCGGCAAGAGTACCCTCCGAGGCAGGACCCTCTGGCGAAGATGTGTTCCCCCGTTTAGAAACCTTTGTTTCCGGGTCTTCAGAGGTGGTCCTCTTCCTTCCTTGGGGAGAGGGAATTTTAGATTCTTCTCCCTGGTTATCCTCCTTCCCGGAGGTGCTAATTCCCCCGGTTTGGATGAATAATGAGTGAGGCCTCCTTTCAGCCTCTTTATTCCCCCTTTATCTTCCCCTGAGGGCGACTGATAAGGCGCTCGCTCGAGCATTCTGGCTAGTACTGGATCGGCCGAGCCTTCGGGAAGGGGGGCCGAACACCTGATCATCTTCGCCTTTGTTACCCAGTCCTGGTCAAAGAGCGACTTTTCAGAATGATGTTATGATAAATAAAAAGACAGCGTGTTCGGCCACGGGATTACTTACTTGGGTATCTGGGCTATTACAGCTCAGACCCGCATCCTCGGTGGTGCCCGGACACTTTATTTGTGGTCCGAAGAACAATTTGTACATCTCTTCGAGCGTCATGTCAAGGAAGTGCTGAATAGTTCGCGGTCCTTCCCGGTTGAATTCCCACATACGGAGGGGTCGATGTTTGCAAGGCGGGACTCGATGAACTAGCATGACTTGCATTACCGTGACCAGGCTGACATCTCTCTCAAGGATATCTCGGATGCGACTCTACAATATCGGCACATCATTTTCTGGCCCCCAGTCCAGCCCCTTATTGACCCATGACGCCAGTTGTGATGGGGGGCCCGAACGGAAGGCGGGGGCAGCCACCCACTTAGTACTTCGGGGAGCTGTGATGTAAAACCACTCCCCCTGCCATAAGTTGGATATCTCCGGGAAGGAACCCTTTGGCCATGGGGCATCGATGCCTTTGCTTATTGTGGCACCTCCGCATTCTGCGTGTCACCCATCAATTATCTTCGGCTTCAAATTGAAGGTCTTGAGCCATAAGCCGAAGTGTGGGGTGATGCGGAGGAAGGCCTCACATATGATGATAAATGACGAGATGTGAAGAATGGAATCCGGAGCTAGATCGTGGAAGTCGAGCCCATAATAGAACATGAGCCCTCTGACGAAGGGATCGAGACTAAAGCCTAGCCCTTGGAGGAAGTGGGAAACAAATACGACACTCCCGTTGGGTTCGGGAGTGGGGATGACCTGCCCTCGGGCAGGCAGCCTGTGCGAGATTTCAGCGGTCAGATACCTGGCCTCTCTTAGCTTCTTGATGTCTTCCTTTGTGAAAGAGGAAGGCATCCATCGACCTTGAAGGTTGGATCCGGACATGGTTGAAGGTCCGAAGCGCCTGACCTGAGCCTTGGGTGTTGGAACTCGAGGCGGGGGAAGGATTCGATTGAGTACAAGAGGGAAAAAGGACAGGCCTTGGCCTCTTTATAAAGAGGGTGAATATCAAGCGTCCTCCTCGTGGCCGTTTGGGACTTGCCTAAAATCGAGGAGTCATACCAACGGGCACGATTGGTTACCTGCGTCCGTATTGATGAGAATCCCGTAATAAGGGGGACACGATCTCTGCTTCGACAAGACGTGTCAAGAAAACCGCCTCGCGAAATGTGTAGTGCTGGTTGAGAAAAACGGTTCGAATAATAACCGGGCCATGGCATGATGTCATGTTGCTAAACGTGTCAACAGATTAGATTTGTGGAGATATTGTTCTCTCTACGATGGTATGTGGAACTTGTTTTGCAGAGCCGGACACTATCCTTGTGTTCAAAATCTTCTATGGATTATTCAGAGGAAGAACCCGCCTTGCAATGCCAAAGACAAATCTGCACGCCGGATTCATCATAATTGAAGCCTGGTTCAGGGGCTACTAAGGGAGTCTTGGATTAGGGGTCTCCGGACAATCGGACTATATCCTTTGGCCGGACTGTTGGACTATGAAGATACAAGATTGAAGACTTCGTCCCGGGTCCGGATGGGACTCTCCTTGGCGTGGAAGGCAAGCTTGGCAGTACGGATATGTAGATCTCCTCCCTTGTAACCGACTCTGTGTAACCCTAGCCCCCTCCGGTGTCTATATAAACCAGAGGGTTTAGTCCCTAGGACAACAAACAATCATACCATAGGCTAGCTTCTAGGGTTTACCCTCTACAATCTCGTGGTAGATCAACTCTTGTAATACTCATATCATCAAGATCAATCAAGCAGGAAGTAGGGTATTACCTCCATCGAGAGGGCCCAAACCCGGGTAAACATCGTGTCCCCCGTCTCCTGTTACCATCCGCCTTAGACGCACAGTTTGGGACCCCCTACCCGAGATCCGCCAGTTTTGACACCGACAGATAGTTATATGATCCAATTATGGTATTATTGTTGAGAGGACTTCCACTAGTGAAAGTATGAAGCCTAGGCCTTGTTTCCTAGCATTGCAATACCATTTGTGCTCACTTTTATCATTAGTTACCTTGCTGTTTTTATATTTTCAGATTACAAAAACCTTTATCTACCATCCATATACCACTTGTATCACCATCTCTTCGCTGAACTAGTGCACCTATACAATTTACCATTGTATTGGGTGTGTTGGGGACACAAGAGACTCTTTGTTATTTGGTTGCATGGTTGCTTGAGAGAGACCATCTTCATCCTACGCCTCCTACAGATTGATAAACCTTAGGTCATCCACTTGAGGGAAATTTGCTACTATCCTACAAACCTCTGCACTTGGAGGCCCAACAACGTCTACAAGAAGAAGGTTGTGTAGTAGACATCACCGCGCTTCTGACCTAGTCGCTGCCGCCGCTCTTCTTCCCGGTCCACGGCGCCTTCCTCGACACCGGCCACCCTGACTTGATACCGACCATAGTCTTCTCCGCACGGCTACCTCGACTATAGCTACACCACCTATTCTCTCGGCTACCTCGACAAACGACACAAAGGGCTACCGCTTTGCTTGAGAAACCTCATCTGTTTCCACTCCAGCCACGACTTCGTGATGCATCGGCCGTTACGACTGTGGGGGGTGTCCATCGGCTTCCCTTCGGATTCCTCTCCAGTCTCACCGTCTGCGTCGCTACCGTTGTGACTGCG
>NC_041380.1:487757865-487816377 GCF_002162155.2 Triticum dicoccoides
GGGGGGATGTTGAGTATTATGTTTAGTTAGGAAACATGAGATAGACTAGTATATGTTCGGGCTTGTCTTGTACTCCAAGTTGACCATGTACTCCTATATATATGTTGTAAAGGCATCTTTTGCCTTAGGGTTTTGGTGATGATGACAACACACGTGGACTAATCGTGCACCATAGTTTTCTCAGGTATACTTTGTGTGGCGCAAGACGGTTAAGTTTTCCCGCTATGCGGAAAAGATCGAAGATGGAGTTTCCAACGTTTTATTTCCTTTGGTTGTAGGATATCCGTACTATTAAGAGGGAATCCTCATCGGAAGGTATTGGGTGAATCATTCACGTACACATTCTCTGCACCCACCATATACCCTCTATCGGTGTCAAAACCGGCGGATCTCGGGTAGGGGGTCCCGAACTGTGCGTCTAAGGCGGATGGTAACAGGAGGCAGGGGACACGATGTTTTACCCAGGTTCGGGCCCTCTTGATGGAGGTAAAACCCTACGTCATTCTTGATTTATTCTTAATGATATGAGTATTACAAGAGTTGATCTACTACCGCGAGATCGGAGAGGCTAAACCCTAGAAGCTAGCCTATGGTATGATTGTCTGTTGTCTTATGGACTAAAACCCTCCGGTTTATATAGACACCGGAGGGGGCTGGGGTTACACAAGGTCGGTTACAAAGGAGGAGATATCCATATCCGTATTGCCTAGCTTGCCTTCCACGCCAAGTAGAGTCCCATACGGACACGGGACGAAGTCTTCAATCTTGTATCTTCATAGTCCAATAGTCCGGCCAAAGGATATAGTCTGGCTGTCCGGAGACCCCCTAATCCAGGACTCCCTCAGTAGCCCCTGAACCAGGCTTCAATGACGATGAGTCCGGCGCGCAGTGTTGTCTTCGGCATTGCAAGGCGGGTTCCTCCTCCGGATACACCACAGAAGAGTTTGAATAAAAGGACAGTGTCTGACCCTGCAAAATAAGTTCCACATACCACCATAGAGAGAATAATATTTCCACAAATCCATTCTGCTGACATGCTTTGGCAACATGACATCATGTCATGGCTCGGCGATTACTCGAACCGTTTTTCTTTGACCAGCCCCGCACATAACGCGAGGCAGTTTCTTGACACGTCTTGTCAAAGCAGAGTTCGTGTCCCACTTATTACGGGGTTCTCATCAATGCGGGCGTGGGTAACCCAACTGCGCCTAGGACTCCTAGATTTTAGGCAAGTCCCAAACGGCCACTAGGAGGACGCTTGATATTCAGCCTCTTTATAAAGGGACAAGGCTTTTACCTTTCTCCCCACCCCCCATGCTCAATCACATTCTTCCCCCGCCTCGAGTTCTAACACGCAAAGCCCAGGTCAGGTGCTTCGGACCTTCAATCATGTACGGATCTAGCCTTCAGGGCCAGTGGATGCCTTCCTCCGTCACGGAGGAGGACATCAAAAAGTTGTGGGAGGCTAGATATCTGACCTCCGAGATTTCACATAGGCTGCCCGCCCGAGGGTAGGTCATCCCTACTCCCGAACCCAACGAGAGCATCGTGTTTCTCCCCCACTTCCTCCGAGGACTAGGCCTTCCTCTGGATCCCTTTGTCAGGGGTCTTATGTTCTATTACGGGCTGGATTTTCACGATCTAGCCCCGGATTACCTCCTACACATATCGTCATTCATTGTCGTTTGTGAGGCCTTTCTCCGCATTACCCCTCACTTCGGCCTATGGCTCAAGACTTTTGATGTGAAGCCGAAGATGGTCGAAGGGCAGCATGCAGCGTGCCGAGGCGCTCTAATAAGCAAAATTGCTAGCGCTTCATGGCCGAAGGGTTCCTTTCCAGAGGTATCCGAATTATGGCAATATGAGTGGTTTTACATCATAGTTCCCAAAAGTGCCAAGTGGGTAGCTTCCCCTGCTTTCCACTCGGGCCCTCCACCACAACTGATGTCATGGATTAGCAGAGGGCTGAGCTGGGGTCCAGCCAAGGACGTGCCTATACTGCAGAGCCGCATTCAAGATCTCTTCGAAGGATATTTCAGTCTGGTTATGGTGGTGCAAGTCATGCTGGTTCGTCGAGTCCAGCCTTGCAAACGCTGGCCCCTCCGCATGTGGGAGTTCAACCCAGAAGGACTGCGCACTATTCAGAATTTCATCGGCCTAACGCACGAGAAGATGTATAAATCATTCTTCAGACCCCAAATAGAGTGTCTTGATACTACCGAGGACGTGGGCCTGAGCAGCAACCGCACTACCGACCAAGTAAGTAATCCTCTAGCCGAACACACTGTCTTTCATTTATCATGACGTCATTCTGAGAAATCGCTTTTTGACCAAGACTGGCTAACAAAGGCGAAGATGATTCGGTGTTCGGCCCCCCTTCCTGAGGGTTTGGACAATCCAGTACTGGAAAAGGTGCTCGAGCTAGCATCTTGCCTGGAGCCCCCAAAGGAAGATAAAGGGGGGAATAATGAGGGCGAAAGCGGGCCCCCATCGCTACCAATTCCAACCGAGGGAATGAGCGCCTCCGTGAGGGAGGATAACCATGGGGAAGAATCTGACCTTCTCTCGCTCCGGGGAAGGAAGAGGACTGCTTCTGAAGATCCGGAAACCAAGGCTTCCAAACGGGAGAAGAAGTCTCCACCAGAGGGTCCTGCCTCGGAGGGTGCTCTTGCCGCACAAAGTCCGCACGGGGATCAGCCCTCTAACGAGCCGTAAGTGATCAAAAAATGCTTAATAGTAAATATATTCTACCTTACTTCCGAGGAAAATAACCGAAGCGTTTATCTTGCAGTTCGGATCTTAGCCCTTCTCAACAGAGCTCGTCTTCAGGGGATCTTCTTTCGGAGAGAATGGAGAGCGAAACGCCTCCCCCGGACTCCCCCGCTCAAGAAGCGGGCGACCATGAAGTGTCGTCACGGAGGGCCTCCCCGGGCCCGGTGAGGCTAGAAGATAATCCTATGGTCACCCGAAGTCCCCAGTATCTGGCTCTTGAAGAGGGCAAACAAAAGAGTCCGACGTCGTCTGGTATGCGGTCAGACGCACTGAGGGATCTGCTGAAGCGAGCGACCATCTCAGAAGAACAGCGTACGTTGATGGGTACGGTTATGGAAAGGATTTTGTCCGCCGAAAGCGGGTTGCATGACGCCTTTATGAGTATACTAACGGGCTTTGAGGTACGTAAAATGATATACATTTGTGATAGTACCACACATTTTTAGGTGTGCCCCATGTAGATAGTAGCCCCTGAGACTCTGGTTGTCGTCGAGAATGGCGGCAAACAGAGGATCGTAGTCCCATGTATTAACCATACCGCTTTTATATGCAGGTGGTGGAAGGTCCGGTCGCTAGCCGGACTAATGAGTTTGCCGAACTAAAGCGGCAACTAGATGCGCCAGATGCCGACATCGAGCTTGTTAACAAGCGGCTTGACGAGGCACAGGGTAAGTGATGTTTTCTGGTGAATGTGACATAGTAAGAGCAGCGTGATGCTAGTATCTTTAATATGTTGTGACTGCAGATGGAGCTGCCACCGTGTAGACCCTTCGGGCGGAACTTGCCCGAGCCAAAGAACAACCAAGGAGTAGTAATACGGCTGCTTTGAAGGCGGCCGAAGAGTTAAGAGCCGAGAAGGCCGCGCATTGCGAGAGCAAAGAGAAAATGGCCAAGATGGCTGTAAAGTTAGAAGACACTGCCGACTGTTGCTAGTTCCTTGAAGAAGAAAATCGAGCGAAGGCGACGGACCTTCAAAAGCCCATGATGGCGACCAAAGACACCCGCTCTGCCATGAGAGCGAAGGAGGAGCTGCGTGAAGCCGGTGATATTGTGGCTGGGAAGCCCTTTATGCTGCAGAGGAAGTTCGGAGATCCGCGGTATGCCCCTCTGGATCGGCTGTGGAGTTCGGCAGATGCATATCTGGACTTGGCGGTGAGCGCTGTCGATGCGGCCGAATACTTCCGAGATCAAACAGATCGTGAAGTGGACAAGCTGTTCTGGTCATAGTTTAACGTTCCAGAGCATCCGCTTCCATTGACTGATCAGCTAGCCGAATGGGCCGAACTCAATAGGTTGTCCGAACTCGCCATGAGGTCTGTCGTGGATCAGCTGTGGACGGAAAGGCCAAAGCCAAACAACTATTTTAGCCTGGTGCAACAGTTCCTTGGTGCGGTGCCGCGCATCAATGCGATGAAGAGGTCAGCGTGCATAGAAGGCTCGCGGATGGCCCTTGCCCGTGTCAAAGCATACTGGGTGGAGATGGATGCTACCACTGTTCCGGCGCAGGGTTCGGCCATAGGCCGAGTGGCTGCCGAGCACAATTTTGAAGATGTTCTTGAGGGTGCTCGTTTGATATTGGCCCAGTGCTTGAAGAATATTATGTTTGAGTGACATGTATTCCCATTGTAAAAACAATGTTTTATGAAATTTATCGAGGCTGTATTTATACTTTTACCCGAAAGTAATATGATGCCTCATGTGTGGCCGTTTACGTATATATATATGTATATCCTGAAAGATTGCAGTCGTCGGCTTCAGCCTCCACGCATATAATGCGGGGGTGTTCACAGAAGACGCGTATTCACACCTAATACAACGTCTTGGTCCTATTAAGGAGGTGATAGCGCAGCGAACTAGGCAACCGGACTATAATGCTTTAACACTTTCACTTAGCCAGAGGAGTTTGACAGTGGGGCTACTATATAGCCCCTGGTGGCTCCTCACTCACCCGAATTTGGGGTGCGTACATGCCTGGCCGGGAAATGGCCCTTCTTTAAGGCAGAGGAATTCTAAGATTCCGATAGGTCATCGAGTGGTTGACCAGTCTCACGCTATATCATGACAGCCAGTTTTCGGCTTTCTCTACTGAGGTGCTCGTCCGGATGAACCAGGGCACAATCGCAGTAGTTCTCCTGGTGCCGCCTTAGCCGATAGAGCGGAACGTAAGGCAGCAAAACACAGGAGCCGGGCAAACCCAACATTTGACCAAAGACATGATTCGGAGCTGATGCATATAAGGCCAAACTGGCGACGCCGAACACTCCCTAAGGTATTCGGTCTTTATTGCGGGCCTACACAGTGCCCTTTGTAAGAAGCCCCTGGTGTCCTGGTACGTGCATTATTCTGACGTGGCCACATGCCAAGACGTCAGCCCCCTTCTCAATTGTACAGAGAATCTGAGGGATGTGTATCAACAAGAGACAGTAAAAAAGGTTGACACATGGTCTTAATCTAAAAAGAATCCTTGGAACGGGTCCCTACTGCACGTCTGCGCCTGTGTCTCCGCTGTGCTGTATCCTGGACAGGTGTAGCACGATGGTCATCTGTAAAAGAGAGGAACTTAGGTGAAAAGTGTGCAAAAAGGTAGGTTTAAAGAAACCATGTACAATTCAAGATGAGTAAAAATTGCCACTTGTCTGCGCGCGTTGAGCCCCTTGTATTTGTAATAGGGGTGTGGCCATCACACCTGTATGAATTACATATAGCTGCGCCGGACTCGTCTAACCGTGTCCGTGGTCTTGACGACCTATCGAATGCTTTAGTTGGTGAGGCCATTTTAGTGTGCGGCTGCCAAGGCAGCCACACTCTCTTCGACGCACAGGGATCGCTCAATATTCCCATTTACTATAATGATGCCACGTGGACCGGGCATCTTAAGCGTGAGGGAAGCATAATGTGGTATTGCATTAAAGCGAGCGAAAGCTTCGTGTCCAAGTAGTGCTTGATAGCCACTTTGGAACGGAGCAATGTGGAAGGTTAAATTTTCGCTACGGAAGTTATCGGGGAAGCCGAATATAACCTCTAGTAGCAGGGAGCCCGTGCAATGAGCCCTCGGGCATGGCGTTACTCCTTTAAAGGTAGTTGTCGGTGTCAAAACCGGCGGATCTCGGGTAGGGGGTCCCGAACTGTGCGTCTAAGGCAGATGGTAACAGGAGGCAGGGGACACGATGTTTTACCCAGGTTCGGCCCCTCTTGATGGAGGTAAAACCCTGTGTCTTGCTTGATTAATATTGATGATATGTGTAGTACAAGAGTAGATCTACCACGAGATCGGAGAGGCTAAACCCTAGAAGCTAGCCTATGGTATGATTGTATGTTGTCCTACGGAATAAAACCCTCCGGTTTATATCCGTATTGCCTAGCTTGCCTTCCACGCCGAGTAGAGTCCCATCCGGACACGAGATGAAGTCTTCAATCTTGTATCTTCATAGTCTAACAGTCCGGCCAAAGGATATAGTCCGGCTGTCCGGAGACCCCCTAATCCAGGACTCCCTCAGTAGCCCCTGAACCAGGCTTGAATGACAATGAGTCCGGCGCGCAGTATTGTCTTCGACATTGCAAGGCGGGTTCCTCCTCCGAATATACCACGGAAAAATTTGAATACCAGGATAGTGTCCGACCCTGCAAAATAAGTTCCACATTCCACCGTAGAGAGAATAATACTTCCGCAAATCTAATCCGCTGACTTTTTTTGGCAACATGGCATTATGCCATGGCCTGGTAATTATTCGAACCGTTTCCTTTAACTAGCCCCGCACATAAGGCGAGGCAGTTTCTTGACACGTCTTGTCAAAGCAGAGATCGTGTTCCCCTTATTACGGGATTCTCATCAATACGGGAGTGGGTAACTCAACCGCGCCATCGATCATGGCGCTTGGGGATAAGCGAGCTTTACTAGGCTAGTGGGGGCGCATAGTTTCGGCCGCCCATATAAAGGGACATGGATTCACCTTTTCATCCACGCCTTGTTCCTCCTTTGCCCATCCATTTTCGCACACTCGAGCTCCAGCGCCCAAGTCCATATTTCCCACCTCAACCTTCTCCAACCATGTCCGGAGCGGGAGGTAGGTGGATGGTCTCCTCCGTCACGGGGGGACACATCAAGAAGCTGAGGAGAGTCGGATACCTGCCCGACGACATCGCGCACCGGCTCCCAGATGAGGGGCAGCTCATCCCCACCCCCAGGCCCCATGAGAGGGTAGTGTTCCTTACCCATTTCCTCTATGGACTGGGATTCCCTCTCCACCCATTCATCCGGGGGCTCATGTTCTACTACGGTCTGGATTTCCACGATCTGGCCCCGAACTTCATCCTCAACATCTCGGCGTTCATCGTCGTGTGCGAGGCCTTCCTCCGCATCTAGCCCCACTTCGGCTTATGGCTGAAGACCTTCAATGTCAAGCCGAAGGTAGTGAGCGGCCACCAGGCGGAGTGCGGAGGCGCCATGGCGGGCAAGATGCCCAACGTCACATGGCTCGAGGGCTCCTTCGTGGAGACCATAAAGGGGTGGCAATCGGGGTGGTTCTACATCACCGAGCCGCGTGACCCTAAATGGGCTGCGGCCCCTGAGTTCCGATCTGGCATCCCCACGCGGCTAACCTCTTGGCAAGAGAAGGGCCTGTCCTGGGGCAGTTCGGGAGAGCTAACCGTTCTCCAAACATGTATTCAAAACATGGTGAACAAGAAGCTCAAACTCGTCAACGTAGTCCAGGTCATGCTCATCCGCCGGATCCTCCCGTGCCAACAATGGGCTTTCAACTTGTGGGAGTTCGACCCGGCCCAGCACCAAACTCTGAACAGTCTCTTCGACACAACGCACGAGGATGCCTAGAAGGTGCTATTCAAGGGTGCCGAGGCCCCCCCCACTACCGAGGATCGCGGATTCAGCGCGAAGCGCCAAGCCAGGGTAGTAAGCTGTTTTACCTCTTACATGATACTTGTTTTTCATAGTTTGACTCTATGCGGGATCTAAGCTCACGTACCTTTGACAGGACTGGCAGGAGACGGCCAGACAGATCGACTGTCCGGCTCCTTTGCCCGAAGGCCCAGCTGATGCTCTCCTGACGAAGATGCTGACTCCGGCTCCTTACAAGGTGCCGGAGAAGACCAAGAAGGCCAAGGGACTCTAAATAGTTCCCGACGCCAGGGGTATCGGACTCATCATCCGAAAACTCAGCGACGCACCCCCCCCCCCCGAATATGAGGAGGAAGACGAAGATACTCCCACTCCAACCGGGGGAGACAAGAAAAGGAAGGCCGCCCCAACTGGGGAGGCCGAAGGGTCCATGAAGGGAAGGACTCTCCTTTCGGACTACTCCACCACCGCCGCCGAAGGCGAAAACGAGTGGCTGCTCAGGGACAAGCCCCTGGCGAAGTCGTAAGTATTCGGATGCCAGAGTAACTCATAGCATACCTTTGTCGCATCGCTTCTCCTAACGCCGAATTATGACTATGCAGACTGCCACGAGCCCGTATCGACGTATCGTCGGACGGCTCCCTGGGCTCGTCGGATATGGATAGCGATCCACTTCCGACCGCCACCTCCCCTTGCCCTGCGGACAACACTGAGGTAGTGTCTCAAGAGGCACCGGGTCAAGGGGAGACAGTCCCGGAGGCGCCTCAAGGCGACCTTCCGGACTCCGGGAACAGAGGGAGCAAAGCCCCCGAGGGCTCCGAGTTCGGACCTCAGCCGAACACCGCCGGAACCTCCAGTGGTTCCGGACTCGGGTAGGCGGCCTCCTTCCAAGAGGGGCAAGACGCCTGTGCCGGTGACCTTTGTCCATCCAGAGGCACCGGACAATCCGCTGGGAGCGCTTCGCAGCGCTTCCATCGACGAAGAGCACCGCACTATTATGAGTGCGGTGATCGAGAAGGTTCAGTCCGCCAAAAGTGGACTGACTGAAGCCTGTGCTAGCCTTCTAACAGGCTTTGAAGTAAGTATTTAAAATATACGAAAAGTATTACCGCATAGACAGTAGCCCCTGATGCTCTGTTAAGTGTTCACAAAGAAAAGCCGAACAGAGGATCAAACAATATCGCAGGAGTCTAATATAAGTATGTCTATATGCGTATGCAGGCTTCGCTGCTGGCCTCTGCCGCACTGACTGCGGAGGTCGCCGTACTAAAGCAGGACCTGAAAGGGTCCAAGGAAGAGCTCGGCCTTGCCAAGAGGCAGCTCGAGGAGAACAAAGGTAAGTAGTACCTGGTCTGTGGATATAAAAATAATGCGATTGCAAAATGACAGGATTATCGTAAATTTGCTAGGGGCCACGACCGAGGTGGCGACCTTGAAGCAAGCGCTATCCGAGGCCGAAGACAAAGCGGCCAAGGAGCGCACCGAGCGGGAAAGGCATGAGGCACAGGTGGGCGAGGTGCAGCAAGAGCTCCACGCACTTGTGACGAAGCACGAGGCGCTGGAGCTTGACTTGAAGACGCGAGAGTCCGAGCTTGCTGCGGCCCTTGAGAGTGCAAAGAATGCCAAGGCTGAAGCCCAAAAGGCCCTCCAGGAGATTGATGTGATGAAGAAGATAGCGGCGGGTAAGGCATTCTATATGCAAAGTAAGCATGTGAAAGTAAATTACTTGTTACTTACCCGGATTCGGAGCTCTCCAGGAGCATTCACAGATTTGCCCCGCAGCGTGTCAGATGCCGCACAGTTTTACCAGGCCGAGGAGGGAAGCTCAACGGAGAAGCTGTTCTGGTCTAAGTATACTGGGACCGAACACCCGATGCCTCTGAGCGACTAGCTGAAGCAACTGGTCGAGCTGCACAAGGCGGCCGAACAGGCCATGAAGGGCTTTATAGTTCGGCTGTGGGCTAGCGACGCCCTTCCTAACAGCTACTTCGGCCTGGTAAGGCGGCTTGTGGATGCCTGCCCACGGCTGGAAGTCGTCAAGTGGTCCTTTTGCATCGAAGGTGCACGCCGGGCTTTCGCCCGTGTGAAGGTGCAATGGGCCAAGCTAGATGCCGTGAAGATGATCAAGGAAGGGCCACCACAGGGCAAGGAGCATCGCACCCCCGAAATTTATTATGAGGGTGTCCTGAAGGGTGCCCATCTTGTAGCGGACGAATGTCCAAAGGATGTAATATTTGAGTAAACTTGCTCGTGTGATCCTGTATGATGAAAACTTGTTTCATATGCGCTATGCAACGCTTGTTTCAATTTAAAATATTACCTTCTGTTTGGCTGTTTATCCAATCTGAGAGATGGCTAGTCCTCGGCTTCTGCCCCCATGCCGCGAGTGCTGGGGTGTTCGGGATAAACCTGAGTACTCTTGTTCCCATTTTTGGGTCCTTCGAGGGAGGTGCTCAGCATAGCGAACAAGGCAACCGGACTAATAATGCTTTATCACTCTCACTTAGCCATAGAATTCTATAATTTTAAATTTCGGCGAAGCCCCTGGTATTCGGAAGGCCGAATTCGGGGCGCGATACACACCTTTAAGCCGGACAGGACCGGCTCCTCGCTCTAAGCGGCATAAGTCTTTAGGGACTCGAAACCTCGCCGAATAGCGACCTGTCTCTCGCCTTATCATGACAGTCAGTTTTAGCTTTCTCTACTGAGGTGCTTAGCCCAGCAGAACCGGGGCACAATCGTAGTAGTTCTCCTAGTGCTACCTTAGCCGATAGAGCGGAACGTAAGGTACCAAAACATAGGAGCCGGGCAAACCCAAGATTTGACCAAAGACATGATTCGGAGCTGATGCATATAATGCTATAAGTTCGGGGTGCCGCACTTGTGAAAGTGTTCGGGCTTCTCACACCATATTGTGGGGTATTTAAGCCCCTGGTGTATTGGCTGTACTAAAGTGTACGGTTGCAAGGCGTCATTAATGAACACATATATATATAAAGAGAAGAATGCAATAATAGTCTTAATGTTATGCATTGTTTATTCAAAAAAGGTGCATTAAAGCAGAATGATACAGATAGTGCGATAAGCAAAAAGTAGGATTGTTTCCCTTCCAAGGGCAAGTTGAGGAATAGTATTAAAGCAAATATTTCACTCGTTATCGTAATCCACCTGGGAGTTCCGTGGTGTGACGTAGCTTTCTGCCTCCTTGGTTGTTGGATCATGTGTTCGGCAATCATACTGCCGGACAGGGTTTTCAGAGATTAAAGTCCTGAAAAGAGAAAGATAACAAAGCGAGAAGCCCCTAGTGCGGTTTAAGCCGCGTCTTGGGGCGTGCCGTAGTTGTGCCCCCCTCCCCACCTGTGCCCATGGTATTTTTAATGCGTAATTATGTATGCGTAGCGTGGATTTCGCCATTTGGCTGGGACTGGGGTGGGGGACGCATTGCTACGCGAGTTCAGATTGTACCAGGCGGTCTAGTTGCCGATTACTCCGAGCGCGCTTGAAGGTGTCCGGGTCTTGAAACGCCGAACTGGTGGATTGACTTGAGAGGCTGCTTTGCGCTTCTGCTGCGAGGACCGTAGTGTGCTCCTCCGTGCGGAGAGAGCGCTCTGTGTTTCCATTAACTATGATGACCCCCGAGGTCCTGGCATCTTGAGCTTGAGGTATGCATAATGCGGTACCGCATTGAATCTCGTAAATGCGGTTCGCCCGAGAAGTGCATGATAGCCACTGAGGAATGGGACTATATCGAAGATTAATTCTTCGCTTCGGAAGTTATCCGTGGATCCGAAGACCACTTCCAATGTAATTGAGCCTGTGCAATGGGCCTCTACACCTGGAATGACGCCTTTAAAGGTCGTTTTTGTGGGTTTGATCCTTGAGGGGTCTATACCCATTTTGCGCACTATGTCCTGGTAAAGCAGGTTTAGGCTGCTTTCTCCATCCATAAGGACTCGAGTGAGGTGAAATCCGTCGATGATTGGGTCTAGGACCAGTGTGGCGAATCCGCCATGACGGATACTAGTGGGGTGGTCCCTGCGATCGAAGGTGATCAGACAGGAGGACCATGGGTCCCTGCGATCGAAGGTGATCAGACAGGAGGACCACGGATACTAGTAGGGTGGTTGGCTAGCTTGTCGGGGGTGCCGTGTATTTGACACGAGCGATCGAGTATACGGTCCAAACTGGACGGGCCCGGAGTGCTTTGTTTGAATGGCTTTTTCTGTTGACCGGGTTTAGAGCCATTGAATCCAGCATTGACTATCGTATCCTCAGTATTATCGCTGTTAATGCGGCGCTTATGTTTGTTGCGATGTGACCAGCTATTGCCGTCCTTGGTATCTGAAGTACCATGGTTCCTTGATATGGTATTACTGCGAGCCAGCCAGCTGTCTTCTCCCGCACAAAAGCGGGTCATGAGTGTCGTGAGGGCTGCCATAGATTTCGGCTTTTCCTGACCAAGGTGCCGGGCTAGCCACTCGTCGCGGATGTTGTGCTTGAAAGCTGCTAGGGCCTCTGCATCCGGACAGTCGACGATTTGATTTTTCTTTGTTAGGAACCGTGTCCAGAATTGCCTGCCCTATTCCTCTGGCTGCTGAATTATGTGGCTCAAGTCATCGGCATCTGGTGGTCACACATAAGTGCCCCGAAAGTTGTCGAGGAATGCGGCTTCCAGATCTTCCCAACAACCAATGGATTCTGCTGGCAAGCTATTGAGCCAATGCCGAGCTGGTCCTTTGAGTTTGAGTGGGAGGTGTTTAATGGCCTATAGATGTAGGATCGAAAGTATGTCTAGAGGGGGGTGATTAGACTACTTGACCAAATAAAAACTTAACCTTTTCCCAATTTTAGTTCTTGGCAGATTTTAGCTATTGTAGGATAAGTCAAGCAATCATCACACAATTCAAGCAAGCATGCAAAGAGTACATTGGCAGCGGAAAGTAAAGCATGCAACTTGCAAGAATGTAAAGGGAAGGGTTTGGAGAATTCAAACGCAATTGGAGACACGGATGTTTTTCCCATGGTTCGGATAGGTGGTGCTATCCTACATCCACGTTGATGGAGACTTCAACCCACAAAGGGTAACGGTTGCGCGAGTCCACGGAGGGCTCCACCCACGAAGGGTAACGGTTGCGCGAGTCCACGAAGGGCTCCACCCACGAAGGGTCCACGAAGAAGCAACCACCCACAAAGGGTCCACGAAGAAGCAACCACCCACAAAGGGTCCACGAAGAAGCAACCTTGTCTATCCCACCATGGCCATCGCCCACGAAGGACTTGCCTCACTAGCGGTAGATCTTCACGAAGTAGGCGATCTCCTTGCCCTTACAAACTCCTTGGTTCAACTCCACAATCTTGTCAGAGGCTCCCAAGTGACACCTAGCCAATCTAGGAGACACCACTCTCCAAGAAGTAACAAATGGTGTGTAGGTAATGAACTCCTTGCTCTTGTGCTTCAAATGATAGTCTCCCCAACACTCAACTCTCTCTCATAGGATTTGGATTTTGTGGAAAGAAGATTTGAGTGGAAAGCAACTTGGGAAGGCTAGACATCAAGATTCATATGGTAGGAATGGAATATCTTGGTCTCAACACATGAGTAGGTGGTTCTCTCTCAGAACATATGAGTTGGAATTGTGTATGTGTTCTGATGGCTCTCTCCATGAATGAAGAGGAGGTGGAGGGGTATATATAGCCTCCATGCAAAAGCCAACTGTTACACACAGTTTTCCAATCTCGGTGGGACCAAATCAACAAACTCGGTCGGACCAAAAAGGTAAACCTAGTGACCGTTAGAGATTTTCGATGGGACTGACATGCAACTCGGTAGGACCGATATGGTTAGGGTTTGGTCATAACGTAATCTCGGTGAGACCGATTACACAAACTCGGTGAGACCGAATTTGGTAATAAGCTAACCAGAGAGTTGGTCAGGCAAACTCGGTGGGACCGATTTGCTCTTTCGGTGAGACCGAAAAGTTACAAAAAGGAAACACTGAATTTACATTGCAATCTCGGTGGGACCGACTCGCTCTTTCGGTGAGACCGAAAAGTTACGAAAGGGAAACAGAGAGTTTGCAATCCCATCTCGGTGAGACCGAGATCCCTATCGGTAGAACCGATTTGCTAGGGTTTGGCAGTGGCTTATGACAAGTGAAACTCGGTGGCGCCGGATAGAAAGAATCGGTATGACCGAGTTTGGCTTAGGGTTTAGGTCATATGTGGATATGGGAAAGTAGTTGAGGGTTTTGGAGCATATCACTAAGCACATGAAGCAAGAGGCTCATTAAGCAACACCTCATCCCTCCTTGATAGTATTGGCTTTTCCTAAAGACTCAATGTGATCTTGGATCACTAAAATATAAAATGAAGAGTCTTGAGCTTTTGAGCTTGAGCCAATCCTTTGTCCTTAGCATTTTGAGGGTTCCACTTTCACCATCCATGCCATGCCAATCATTGAGCTTTTTTCCTGAAATAATCATCTTGGAATAGCATTAGCTCAATGAGCTATATGTTGTTATGAATTACCAAAACCACCTAGGGATAGTTGCACTTTCAATCTCCCCCTTTTTGGTAATTGATGACAACATATAGATCAAAGCTTCGACAAATGATAATAAGCATGAAATATATCGTCACTTTGAGAAGTTTGTGACAAGTAAGAACTCCCCCTAAATTTGTGCATATTTAAAAATTTGCTTTGGACTGCAAATGCACAAGAGCTAGAGTCATGGGTTACTCTTCCATGTCACATACATCTTGGTGGAGCACTTAAAATGATAAGAATGAAATACATGCACTCATCACCAAGAATAGTGAATGATCACATAAGATAGATAAGATAATAGCATTCACCAAGCATTAAGTGTAGCTTATGATCAAACACATGATCATCAATGTCTCACGAGCAATGACATAGTATCTCAAGCACTCAAAAGCAAACAAAGTTAAAAATCACCAAATAAAGCAAGAGAAAAAAAAGCAACACTCTCTCTCTCTCTCGAAGCCTATGATCTATACAGTTTTCTCCCCCTTTGGCAACAAGTTACCAAAAAGTTCCTAGAAAATGCATAGTGCTAGATTGACGCTCAGGCTTGATCTTCAGGTGGTGGTGGAGTCCGGATCACTCCAAGGATGAAGGCTTCCGTAGACGCTGAAGTAGACGCTGGAGTTGGAGCTGAAGTAGATGCTGGAGCTGGTGGAACTGAGGCTGTAGCTGGTGCAGAAGTAGTGGCTCTGGTGTCAGCAACTGGCACTGCAGACGACCTCGGACCTCGCGGCACTCTGGCAAAGGCATCAGTTGTAGTCCTACCTCTCCTCTCCTGCATGTCATCCTGGAGCTGCTCCACTGCAGTCTGAATCTCTGTCACCTTGACATCCAAGTCATAGAACTTTTGTTCCATGATTCTCTCTAGGCTTGCCTGGTTCTGAGTTAGGGTGGCTAGTCCTTTCTCAATCCGCAGGGTGGATGCAATTAGGTAACCAAGCTGCTCTTGTTTGGTTTTCAAGAAGTACTCAGATGCCTCCTCTTGAGTTGGCATCTTGGCAACTTTCTCCTTCCTTGCCTTCTCCTTCTTTGCTTGTGCTTGGGCAGATGATGGTTCATTCTCAGTCATCACAACTTGATTGTCCTCAAAATCTAGACGGATGGGCAGGTGTTCCTTATCCAATAAGTATATGCCCGTGCCCATCTTGGAGTTAATGAGCTCCTGAATTTGAGGGGCATATCCACAGCTCCTCTTCTGATCTGCTGCAGTCCTCTTGATAGTCTCTACCATGAGGCTCATCACCTTGAACTTCTGAGGCACATCAAAGATATGTAGCAAGTTGATTGCATGGCCTCTGATCATCTTATGATCTCCAGACTTGGGCAAGAGAGTGTGCCTCAAAATCCAATTTATTGTAGGTAGACCTGACAGAAGATAATGCACTGAGCCAAACTTGAAAGTATCAAGTGCTTCATTTGGGATCTCCTTGTACATGTTGGACATAGAGTTGTGGTCCATCTGCTTGGCATAAATGTCCAAGTCATCTGCTTGCTCCTGTGGGGCATTAATGAGCTGTGCCCACTCAGCAACTATAGATTGGTACCTCGTACCTTCAGACATCCATGTGATCTTTCCATCTGGGTAGAGATGTGCTGTGGAGTAGAATTGCATAATGAGTTCCTCGTTCCACTTTGTGAGCTTCTGCCCAACAAAGTCTGCAACTCCACAAGCACTAAAGCTGTCATACACTCCAGGGTAGTGTTCCTCATTTTCCTTCATGTACTCCCAATCAACCCATCTCATGTCACAGACTATTGGCTTCTTATCAAGCAGCACTGTCTCATAGAAGTCCTGCTGTTCCTTGGTGTGAAATCTGTAATCCACAGCAGTTCTTCTCCTTGAAGCATACGGGTCTGCTTCTCTCCACTTCCTGAGCCCTGAGTCTCTCCTGAGCTTCATATCCTCAGCCACAGGATGAGCATCGTTGTGGTCTGGGATCTTGGGCTTGAGTTTTCTAAGTACTTGCTCTTCATCTTCTTCTGCAGCTTCGGGCACTGGGGCCTTGTTCTTCTCAGCTGCAGGTATGCTCCTTGTATTTCTCTTTGGTGCAGACTTGGGCTTGGAGGCAGCTTTGGATGCTTCTTTGGGCTTAGATGTGGCAGCCCCTGTCCTGATAGCATCACCCATAAGCTTAGGTGCCTTAGGTGCTGGTGCAGCAACCTCTTCTTCTTCCTCTTCTTCCATGATGGAAGCCTTTCCAAGCACTCTGGCTATGGTTTTCTTCACCCTTTCCTTCCTTTTCTTTCCTTCAGCAGCAACTGGCTCTTTGGGTGCAGGCTTTTCAGTTGAAGCTCTGGCCTTTGACATAGGCTGCCTGCCTGCTGGCCTTTTGACTTTCATCCCTGGCTTTATGCCTTGAGCTGGCTCAACTCTCTTTGATGTGGCTTCCTCTTCTGCCACATAATCTTCATCCTCAGAATCTGAAGTTCTCTTCTTCTTCTGTCTGGTGGCAGCTTTTGGCAGATTGCTAGGAGTACTTTTGCTGCCATCATCTGAAGAACTTGAGGGACTAGTGCCCTCACTCATCTGCACTTGCTCTTCTGACATGTTCTGGCTATCACTCTCGTCTGACATGATGAACAAGCTGACTCCTGACCCTGTGAACAGTTTATAGATGAGGTAGAATAGATGAGCATCACAAAATGCAGAGATTTTTGTAAAAGAATGACCCAAAAACTTAGTTTTAGTTTCCCACTGAAATCATCTCGGATCTACCAATTTTCAAACTCGGTGATACCGAAGCAGTTTTGGAACCTAAACTAGTGAACTCGGTCAGACCGAGTCACAGTTCGGTGGCACCGAGACTGCTAGGGTTTCACAGAGTTCCAAAATCGGTCACACCGATAAGTAATTCTCGGTCAGACCGAGTCTCACTTGTGCAATGGCATAAGCCAAATCGGTGGGACCGAGTTTTTCAACTCGGTGGGTCCGAGATGGTTACGGCGGAAACCTAACCCTAAAATTTTCGAATCAAACCTAATCTACGAGCGCATTGACTAGATAGGAGTGTTTCAATCGTGGCAAGAATCATGATGATCACAATGTGCTAAGAATCGGATTGGAGAATAGCACAAAGATCGAGTCCATACCCTAGTTCGGCGGATACTCTCTACGGCGGCAACGGCGGGGCAGAATTCCGTTGACGGTGACGGAGACCAGCGACTGGAGGCGGCTGGCGGCGAGGAGATGATCCGGAGACCAAGTTGGCAGAGCAGGCTATCGCGCGGGCGAAGGGGTTCGAAGAAATTTCCAAATTTTTGCCCGTGACTATATATAGCCCGACCCTGTCGGTGTGACCGAGTGGAACGACTCGGTGGCACCGAGATGAAAATCTGTATACAGTTATTGCAATTTTAACACGGAGATACGTAACTCCGATTGGGATGAAATTTTAACACGATACGTAACTCCGATTGGGCTGAAATTTTAACACGATCTCTATCCGGATATTAGATTTCTTGCGACAAAAGAAGGGCACCAACCGCCTTAAGGGGTGGCCACGAGGGTCAGGGGCGCGCCTGACACCCTAGGGGGCGCCCCCTACCTCATGGGCCCCTCGAGCATCGTCTCGCGTGGATTCTTCTTCCCAAAAATCATATATATTCCAAAAAAAATCTCCGTTAGTTTTTATTCTGTTTGGACTCCGTTTGATATGGATATTCTGCGAAACAAAAAACATGCAACAAACAGGAATTGGCACTGGGCACTGGATCAATATGTTAGTCCCAAAAATAGTATAAGAAGTTGCCAAAAGTATATGAAAGTTGTAGAATATTGGCATGGAACAATCAAAAATTATAGATACGGCGGAGACGTATCAATAGACACCGGAGGGGGCTAGGGTTACACAAGGCCGGTTACAAAGGAGGAGATATCCATATCCGTATTGCCTAGCTTGCCTTCCACGCCAAGTAGAGTCCCATCCGGACACGGGACGAAGTCTTCAATCTTGTATCTTCATAGTCCAACAATCCGGCTGTCCGGAGACCCCCTAATCCAGGACTCCCTCACCCTCCGTTCAAGGAGAGAGAGGTTCCCCATCCTCTGTTCTGTGTAGTCCTGCTCTTGGCGCTTGTACCTCTTCATTGAGCGGTTGTACCGCTGGCCGGTAGTTCCGGTCTTACCACCGCCCCTAGTACCGCTCAGGGGTGACTCCCTTCTGTACCGGGTGCGGTGGTAAACCGGTGGTGGAACGGTAGTTCCGGTTTTTCTTGATAAACTGGTACTACTGGTGTTCAGGGCGGTAGTACCGCCTCAGACCCCACCGCCCAGGAACTGCTGGCCCAGTGGTAGTTCCGGTCCAACCTCCACTCCAACTACCGGCCTAAGGGGTTTACTTTCTGTATGTGGCCCGGTAGTTGAGCGGTGGTTGTGCGGTAGTTCCGGTTTGTTCCGATAAACTGGTACTACCGGGTGCGCCACCGGAAGTTCCGCTCCTATGCGTTTCTGCACATAACGGTGGGATCTTGGGGGGGGGCTATTTAAGGAGGTGCTTCTCCTACCTCCCACCTACCTCTTGCCTCTCTCCCTCCTCCATTACTGCCATTGAAGCTTTCTTGCCCAATCTCTCTCTCTAGCCACTCAAAATTGTTGATTTGCTAGGGATTGAAGGAGGACACCTAGATCTACGCTTCCACCAAAGGATATTTGATTACTGCATACTTTCTTGTGTGGATTTTTTTTACTCTTGGGTGCTTGGGCACCCTAGACGGAAGAGGTCACTTCAGAGCCACATTCCATTGTGGTGAAGCTCCGGGTATCGTTGGGAGCCTCAAATTAAGTTGTGGAGAGAGCCTCAACCTTGTTTGTAAAGGTCCGGTTGCCGCCTTCAAGGGCACCAATAGTGGAATCACGGCACCTCACATTGTGTGAGGGCGTGACAAGTATACCGTGGCCCTAGTGGCTTCTTGGGGAGCATTGTGCCTCCACACCGCTCCAACGGAGACGTACTTCCCTTTAAAAGGAAGGAACTTCGGTAACACATCCTCGTCTTCACCGGCTCCACTCGTGGTTATCTTGTCCCTTTACTTGTGCAAGCTTATTTGTGTTTTCTCCCTTGCTTGCTTGTGTGCTTATTGTTGTTGCATCATATAGGTTGTCCACCTAGTTGCATATCTAGACAACCTACTTTGATGCAAAGTTTAAATTGGTAAAGAAAAGCTAAAAAATGTTAGTTGCCTATTCACCCCCCCTCTAGTCAACTATATCGATCCTTTCAATTGGTATCAGAGTCTCGTCTCTTTACTAAGGACTTTGCCGTCCGAAGAGTATGGTTGACACCGTAGACGGTGTGGAGGAGCACTCCGGTGTGAATCCGGTCTCGTCTACAGCCGATGGGGGAACCGCGGTCTCTCGTGAGGAATTCAATGTGGCTTTGGACACATTGAAAACCTCCATGACGACCGAGGTTGAAAGCATGTTTAATAAATTCATGGAAGGGCTTAAATTATCCACCGCACCGTTGAAAGTGGGTGATCCCACTAACAAGGTGACGGATGCTAACTCCGACAAGGGGGAAGCTACTAGTGAAAAGGCTCCTTCTTCTAGTGGTAAGAATGGCACCGGTATCTTTGCCCATGTGGAACCTCCACTTGTTTATGGTGGACCGATTCCTTCCACTCATTTGAATCATGCCGGTCCTCCCCCTAAGATTGTGAAAAATGAGGACTTTGATTCTTGGGTGTATCGCTTTAAGTGTCATTTAAATCATGTGAATACTAATCTTTGGAGAATCATTGAAGAAGGTTTCTATCCGCATGACCGAAGCAACTTCACTCCTAGGGAAGCCGCGGATAATCAATTCAATGATAATGCCCTCTTCATCATCCAAGATGCAATTCCACCCGAAGATCTTCCTCATCTTCGACCCATCACCATGGCCAAGGACGCATGGCACCATGTTGTTTCCCTCTACATGGGAAGCGCAAGCATTCAACGCTCCAACTATGAAGTGGTGCAAGATGAAGCCGATGAGTTTGCGATGAAATAAGATGAAGAACCTCGTGAGTTTTATCGGAGAATAACCAAACTCGCGGTCTCACTCTGAGATCATGGGAGCAAGGACACGGATGACAATTGGATCAAGCGTAAATTCCTCAAGGCAATGATGCCTTAACACAAGGCCATGTCCTCCGTCATTCGTCAAAGGTCGGACTTCCACACCTTGTCCTCAAGTGAAGTGTTGTATGAATTTGTGGCTATGAGCATCTTGGACAAGACCGCCGACAATGCGGTGCTACATTCTCAAAGAGCAAAGAAGCCCAACCTTGCATTTGAAGGCCAAGGTTAGTGTGGAAGAAGAGGACGAAGAGGAAGAAGAAGAGAGCAACCCTGAAGATACAAAGTATGCCTATAATGAACACATGGCTCTTGCTTCAAGGCAATTTTGGATCAAGAAGAACACAAGGCCCAACTTCAACAAGAACAACTCAAGTGGCGCGAAGGTCAAGCAACGTGTGAGGACTTGCTATAATTGTGGCAATGTGAGCCACTTTGTTGCGGAATGTCCTTATGAGAAGAGGGAAGACAATGGTGGCAAGCTCATCCGGAAAAACAAGGCCAAGTCTTTCCCCAAGAAGAGCAACTTCACCAAGAAGACTCCTCCCAAGGGGTTGGTGGTACAAGAAGAGTACAATGAGGATGATGATGATGATGAAGAAGATGGTGAGTCGGTTGCCATGGCCTCCGTTGCCATTGCGTCAACTCCACGGGTGTCTCTCTTCGACTCACCCAATGAGAGCATCACCGCCAAGTGCCTCATGGCTAAAGCCACCAACAAGGTAACCCCCTACTTCAAAACTACCATCATTAATAATCCTTCTTTGACAGAGTGCATTGATGAACATGAGGGATCTAATGTGGAGGAGAATGAGTTTTAGTCTTTTATGAGTAAACTCAAGGGTAAATCCAAGAAGCACTTCGTTGCTCTCTTTGAACAAATTGGTGAAGCCAATGACATGATTGAGGCTCACGAAGATACCATCTCTAAGATGGAGGGGCATAGTCGTGACTATGCCGATGAGATTTCAGATCTTTCCAATGCTCTTGAGGAAGAGCGAGGTCTTCGTTTGGCTCTTGAGGAGTCACACAAGGATGATCATGCTAAATTAAAGAAAGATCTTGATCATGCTCTTGTAGTCTCTCGTGTGCTAACCTCCGAGAAGGCCAAGCTTGGGGTTGATCTTGCTAGACTCAAAGAGGAGTTTGACTTACTTGAAAAGGCTCACAAGGTCTTGAAGGGTGCTCATGCTAGCCTCAAAGAGTCTCATGATCAACTTCAAGTAAAGCTAACCAAGGAGAAAGCCACATTTCCTCATATGGTCTTAATTGATAATGCAAATGCTACTAACCCATGTTGTGAGCATGCACATATTTTTGAGGAGAATGCTAAGTTGAAGGAGCAACTTGAGAAAGGCCTTGTGTCTTGCATACAAGGGGAGAAGAACCTCAACGACCTTTTGAGCAATCAAAAGGAAGTTGTGGCCAAGGAAGGGATTGGGTACGTGCCCAAGTCCAAGAACAAGAAGAAGAATTACAAGGACAAACGACCTCCCCCTCTCAAGCAAACCTTTGTGAAGGAGGGAGAGGGTGCTACTAAGGAGAAGAAGAAGAACAATGTGAAGGGTAGTGGTGCCAAGAAGGGCAACCCTTCCTTTCCCAACAAAGCCGGCGACTTTAACCCTTCTTATGTGTTGTGCCGTGCTAGTGATGGACATGTTTATGCCAAATTTGTTGGTTCTCCTTACGAGTACATTGAATGGTCTATTTGGGTTCCTAAGACCCTTGTTACTAACATCAAAGGACCCATTACAAAATGGGTACCTAAAACCAAGCATTCATCTCTTGTAGGTGTTTCCTTCCACTGGGGGATCATGGTTGCTCAATAGTGGAGCCACTAATCATATGACCGGAAGCAAGGACTTAGTGGTGGACGTTCACAAGATTCCATCTACGCCCACCAATGTCGAGTGGGGTGATGCCTCATCCTCGAAGGTATTGGGGCTTGGCAAGGTTGTCATTTCTCATGATCTCACGATCGAGAAGGTCATGCTTTTTCAGTCCCTTGCATACAATTTACTCTTCGTTCGTCAACTTGCACTCATGGGCTTTGCCACTTTCTTTGATGTTGATACCGTGGCCCTCTTGTGGAGCAAGACTCTTAAAGTAACCTTTGTTGGGCATGTCGAGAATGGTCTCTATGTGATTAACTTTTCGGAGCGACCCACTAAGGTCGCGACATGCCTAATGGCTAAAGTTGATGTGGGATGGCTTTGGCATCGTCGTTTAGCCCATGTCAATATGAGATCTTTGCAAATTCTTCTCAAGGGGGACTGAGGGAGTCCTAGACTAAGGGGTCCTCGGGCGACCGACCTGTTATCCATGGGCCAGACTGATGGGCTGTGAAGACATGAAGGCCGAAGACTGTACCTATGTCCGGATTGGACTCTCCTTGGCGTGGAAGGCAAGCTTGGCGACCAACTATGAAGATTATTTCTTATGTAACCGACTCTATGTAAACCCTAGATCCCCTCGGTGTCTATATAAACAGGAGGGGTTAGTCCGGAAAGGATATATTCATTACCATAGTCATACAGGCTAGGCTTTTAGGGTTTAGCCATTACGATCTCGTGGTAGATCAACTCTTGTAACACTCATATTCATCAAGATCAATCAAGCATGACGTAGGGTATTACCTCCATAGAGAGGGCCCGAACCTGGGTAAACATCGTGTCCCCCGTCTCCTGTTACCATCGATCCTAGACGCACAGTTCGGGACCCAGTACCCGAGATCCGCCGGTTTTGACACCGACATTGGTGCTTTCATTGAGAGTTCCACTGTGCCATTGACGAAAGGTTCGATGGCCCCTTCAATCATCTATAGCGACGCTGTGCAAGGAGAAACCTTCCTCCTCAGACATATTTTCGTGTTCGGCGGCTTCGTACTGCGGGCCAACTCACTTGGCCATCTGGAGCAGATGGACAGCTACGCCCCTGGCCACCAGGTCAGATTTGGAAGCTTGAACTATGTTGCGGATATTCGTGGAGACTTGATCTTCAATGGATTTGAGACCGCAATGATCGCTCACCCTCGCCCCAATGAACATGACTTAAATCTGTCATCGGATCACATCCAGGAGATGGTCCCTGTTGCTACAACGGCCTTAGAACAGGAGCAGGTCGTGTCGTCCGAGGCCATAGAGTCCACGGCGTTGGAGCCGCTCACGGACTTGGCACCCCACAATATTTGCGTCAATGGAACTCTGGATTCATCTCCGGCTATAAGTCTCGGACCGGGTACGCCCGCGAACACCGAGCTGGATCGGTTATCGATTTTCGAATTTAGTGCCGCAGACATCTTCCAGCACACACCTTTGGGTGATGTGCTAAACTCTTGAAAGAACTTGTCCTTGGAGAAGGACTCACAGCCGAACTATGTTCCGTTCGAGCCAGAGACTGATGATGGGAAATTTCGCTTCCCACCCGCCACCCACTTCATAGCCACTGTCGATGACTTAACCAACGTGCTTGATTATGGCTCCGAAGACATCGTCGGTATGGACGATGATGCCGACCAGGATCAAGGCCAAAACCCACCATTGACTGGACATTGGACGACCACCTCTTTGTACGATGTGTACATGGTCAATACACCTAAAAAAGCTAGCGACAAGGACAAAGAAGATACAGTTGCGAATAAACCTTCTGAGACACAGTCCAAGCGCCGGTGCCCTAAACGTCGCTCTAAGCCTTGTCGGTCCAAAGATGACAACACTAGCACCGGACAAAATAGTACTTCGGGCGACGCCGAAAACAATGAAGACCCTGTCGGGGCCGCATCCGAACAGGAGGAACAAGACAACGGGCAAGATAACCCTGACAGACAGGCCATGCCCAATGACCCAGACGATGATAGTTATCGTCCAGTCTCTGAGGATGAAGAGAGCCTTGGCAATGAGGACTTCATCGTGCCTGAGGCACCCCTCGAGTAGGAGCGCTTCAAGTGCCAGCTAATAGCCACTGCAAGAAGCCTAAAGAAGAAGAAGCAGCAGGTCCAAGCTGATCAAGACCTGCTCATTGATAGGTGGACTGATATCCTGGCAGCCGAAGAATATGGCCTCAAGCGCCCAGCCAAGAGTTACCCAAAGCGCAGACTGCTACCTCAGTTCGATGAGGAGGCACCAGATCCCATACCTCCCTCACGCAATGCGGACCGACCACCACGTGGTCGGGATAATGCGGCGGACCGACCACCCCGTGGTCGGGATAAAACGGCAACTCGGGCCGAACAACAGCCCGCCCCACCACCTCGCAAAAATAGGGACATAACAGCTCGACACCATACATACGACCTTCGGCAGGAGTTGAACAGTAGAGCAGAACACACCAGATCAATCTACGGATTGCGAGGACACTTCCCGACTCGGGATGACGGCTACCTATTCGGACGTGACAAACCTAGTCACACCCGGGCCGATAACCGTAGACGGACTCCATCGGAGGTGCGCCGTGATGCGGCCCGATATAGAGGCGCCGCACACCCTCTCTGCTTCACAGATGAGGTGCTGGATCACAAATTCCCCGAGGGGTACAAGACCGGCAATATTGAATCATACGACGGAACAACCGATCCCGCAGTATGGATTGAGGACTTCATTCTCCACATCCACATGGCCCGTGGAGATGACCTCCACGCCATCAAATACCTCCCACTGAAACTCAAAGGGCCAGCTAGACACTGGCTGAATAGCCTGCCTGAGAATTCCATCGGCAGCTGGGAGGACTTGGAAGAGGCCTTCCTTGACAACTTCCAAGGTACATATGTCCGACCACCCGATGCCGATGACTTAAGCCACATAGTTCAACAACGTGGAGAATCAGCCAGAAAATTCTAGACTAGGTTCCTAACCAAAAAGAACCAGATCGTTCACTGTCCGGATGCCGAAGCCCTAGCAGCCATTAAACACATCATCCGTGACGAATGGCTAGCACGCCACCTCGGCCAAGAAAAGCCGAAGTCCATGGCAGCCCTTACGGCACTCATGACCCGCTTTTGCGCGGGTGAGGACAGTTGGCTGGCTCGTAGCAAAAACACAGCCAGCGAGACAGGCCCCTCCGAGGCCAAGAACAGCTCACGCAAGCTCCGGCGCAATAGACACAAATGCCGAAGCAATGGCGACAACACCGATGACACCACCGTCAATGCCGGATTCAGCGGCTCCATGTCTGGCCAGCGAAAGAAGCCCTACAAAAGGAACAATGAGGGACCATCCAGCCTGGATCGCATACTCGATCATCCATGCCAGATACATGGTACCCTAGATAAACAAGCCAATCACACCAACAGAGACTATTGAGTTTTCAAACAGGCTAGCAAGTTAAATGCCGAAAACAAAGAAAAGGGATCACAAAGTGAGGACGAGGACGAAGAGCCCCGGCAGCCGAACACTGGAGGGCAGAAGAAATTTCCCCCTCAAGTCAAAATGGTGAACATGATATACGCTACGCACATCCCCAAAAGGGAGCGCAAGCGAGCACTTAGGGACGTCTACACGGTAGAGCCAGTCGCCCCAAAATTCAATCCTTGGTCATCATTCCCGACTACCTTCGATCGTCGAGATCACCCAACTAGTATCCGGCATGGCGGTTCAGCCCCACTGGTCCTCGACCCAATCATTGATGGATTTCACCTAACACAAGTCCTAATGGACGGTGGTAGCAACCTCAACCTGCTCTATCAGGATATAGTGCAGAAGATGGGCATTAATCCCTCACGAATCAAACCCACAAAGACTACATTTAAAGGAGTCATACCAGGCGTTGAGGCCTGCTGCACGGGCTTAATCACGCTGGAGGTGGTCTTCGGTTCTCCGGACAACTTCCGAAGCGAGGAGTTAATTTTCGATATCGTCCCCTTCCGCAGCGGCTACCACGCACTGCTCGGACGAACCGCATTTGCTAGATTCAACGCGGTACCACACTATGCTTATCTCAAGCTGAAGATGCCCGGTCCGTGTGGCATCATAACAGTCAACGAAAACACATAACGCTCCCTCCGGACAGAGGAGCACACCGCCACCCTAGCAGTAGAGGTACAAAGCGGCCTTCTCAAGCAGCATCATAGTCTGGCTGCCGAGCCCCTGGTCATCATTAAGAGGGTCCGAACTACACTGCAACAGGACAGCGCAGATTGTCAAGAGCTCGATTAGCAATCCGGCCTCCGTCCCAATCCCGATGAGGTAGCGGCATTCATACCACGCGTCCATAACTACGCACTCAAATTTCCATAGGCATTGATGGAGGAACAAGCTATCCCGGGATCCACGGTTCGGCTAGACCGATCCCGAACACACATATAACTTTACTATCTCCCTTTCCCTTGTTTTAGGTTTCTCCTATGGGGGCCTCCTTCGACGGCCTGATTAATGATATCATCAAAGGATAAACACACCGGATTGACTCTGAGCACATGCATACATGGGAAGCCCTAGCTAGAGGCTAAACCGTTTTTAGGACCCACGCGCAGCTCGCCTTCGGGTATGGCATGTCAAATAGCCGGTTGCTTATTGCAATATTTTGTACGAATGTGCTTAGATGCATTAACCCAACTATAATGGAAACAGTTCATGATCCAAGTTCAAGGGCTCCAGATCCTATCTCTGTTCTCCCTTTGTTTTCCTTTAAATTACTTATTTTCTAGCAACCGTACACTCTGGTACGTTTCATATTTTCCAGGGGCTCCCCATCGCCCCACGATACGGCAACAAAGTCCGAACAATCCTTAAAGATAGGTTCGGCACCCCGAATTTAGCATTATATGCATTGACTCCGAATCATGTCTTTGGTCAATAGTTGGATTGCCCGGCTCCTGTGCTTGCTACCCTACGTTCCGCTAAATCGGCTAGGGTAGTAAAGGGAGAACTACTGCGATTGTGCCCTGGCCTTGACCAGATGAGCACCTCTGTAGAGAAAGCCGAAAACTGGCTGTCATGATACGGCGAGAGCCGGTCAGCTGTTCGAGGGGTAAAAATCATTGGAGATTTTTTCCGCATTATGCGAAAGATCGGCACTTCCCAATCACATGCCGACAGCACCCTGGCTTGAACCAGGGGCTACGCCCATGCTTTATTATAAAACTCCTATGGCTAACTGAGGGTGTTTAAGCCGTATAGTCGGATTGCCTTGTTCGTTGCGCTAAACAACTCCTTCAAGGACCATATAATTGGATCAAGATTGTTTAGATTCCATCCCAAACACCTCCATAATACCTACATGAGGGCAGAAGCCGACGACTGGCCAACCCTTAGATTACATACAACACGGCCGCATAGGAGGAAACAATTAAAGAATAACATTACATCACAAAACAGGCTTTGTTTTTTATAATACAAGGCAAAGGCAACACGAATACATTTATTCAAATACAACATCCTGCAAACATTGTGCTGCCGCAAGGCGAGACCCCTCTAGGACATCCACAAAATACCGTTCGGGTGTGCGGTGCTCCTTGCCCTCTGGTGGCCCCCTGGTCACCTCGACGGTGTCCATCTTCACCCACCACATCTTGCAACGGGCGAACGCCATGCGTGCACCTTCAATGCAGGCCGAGCGCTTGAAGACGTCCAGCCGAGGACAGGCGTTCACCATCCACCTCACGAGTTCGAAGTAGCTGCTTGGCATAGCTTCGGCTGGCCATAGTCGGATTATGAAATCCTTCATGGCTAGTTCGGCCACCCTATGCATCTCCACCCGTTGTTTCAACTGATCGGTGAAGGGCACGAGATGCTCTGGCGCCGCATACTGCGATCAGAATACCTTCTCCGTAGAACCCCCTCCTTCGGCTCGATAGAACTCCGCGACGTCTGATAGACTGCGTGGCAAATCCGCAAAAGCCCCTGGGGAACTCCAAACGCGGGTTAGTAAAAGGTACTGCTTCTCCGCATACTTGCTTTGCATATTAAATGCCTTACCTGCCGTGATCTTCTTGGCCTCCTGGATCTCCTAGAGGGCGGCCTGGGCCTCATTCCGTGTGGTCTCCGCGCTCTGACGAGCCTTGGCGAGTTTGGTCCCTTGAACCGACGCATCATGCTCCAAGGCTTCGCATTTCTTGACCGCATCATGGAGCTCCTGCTGGACTTCTTTGACCCAGGCCTTGAGCTTCTTACGGGCAGCTTGTTGCTGGACAGCCTTTTCCTCGGCCTCGCCTAGGGCCTTCCTTAGGGCCTCGACCTCGGTCGTGGCTCCTGCACATATCACGACACTGCGATCAATATGCAACGCTTATCCTTTCCGAACACACAGCAAGTCGTCACTCACCTTGCTTCGCCAAGAGTCGAACCTTAACCTCGCCAAGCTCGTTCTCGGTCTGCTCCAGCCTCTGCCTCAGTTCAGAGACTTCAGCAGCATGCGAGGTTGCAGCCAACAGCGACACCTGCTTATTCATACATATTATGTTAGTCTCCTATAACAAAGGATTGATCCTCTGTCCGGTTCTTCTTGCCGAACACCGGACAGTGTCTCAGGGGCTACTGTATATACGGGGTTTTTCTCTTCCTTACCTCAAAACCTGTCAACAGGCTGTTGCAGGCTTCATTCAGTCTACTCTTGGTGGACTGAATCTTCTCGATCACTGCACCCATAAGGACACGGTGCTCGTCCACGACGGAGGCGCCTCGAAGTGCCTCCATCACGTTATCCAGTGCCCCTAGATGGACAGGGGCCACCGGTGGAAGCAACGCACCCCCCTCCTTGAAAGGGGGCTGCTCGCCCGTCTCCGGAGCCATATGGGCCTCCGGAATCATATTTGGCTGAGGGCCGAACTGGATGCGACCCTCTTCGCCAGTCTCCATGGGGATCGGCTCCTCCATGTGTCCGGCAGTGGAGGTCTCGCCTTGTGGCGCCTCCCGGACGGTGTCCTGGGCTCCTCCCCGATTCGGAACGGTCCTCCGGGATAACACTTCGGTGTCGTCCCTGGCCCCGGGGGAGTAAGCAGACGGTGGCGACATGCTCGCCATCTCCGACGGAGCCAACGAACCTCCAGATGAGGATCGCTAGATAAGGTCGCGGGCCGAACTGCAATAGTACAATTAACTGTGTCAAGATGATGAAGAGAAAGGGCCGGATGCGCGCATGAGCGAGCCATGTCACTTATGATGCGGCCTGGGGCTTAGTGCGGGGGCGTCGTTTTGGACTGCTGTCAACGTCCCACACGGTGTTGATCGCTGGGGCGCCCTTCCCCTTCTTAGGCGTTTCCGCCTCCGGGTGCGCCAAAGCCGCCCTCTTCTTCTTCCTCTCCTTAGGGGGAGGATTGTTTTCCTCCTCCTCCTCCTCCTCGCCATTGCCTCCAGGGACAGAGGAATGAGCTTCGTCATCTTCGGACGTCCCGTCTGAAGTACCCTTGCGACGGGGGCCACTCTTGGCCCCCTTGGCCTTCTTCTTGGCCTTCTTCTCCGGCGCCTTATAAGGCGCCGGCACCTGCATCTTCGCTAGACGCGGGATGACCAGTTCTTCAGGCAGCGGAGCCGGACACTGGATCCTCTTCCCCCTCTCCATCCAGTCCTGAAAAAGCAACAATAAAAGCTCAGGCATCATCCTTGAAACAAACAAGTGGAGAATGCATCAAAAGAGACATACCTCGCTAGCGAGGTGTTTAGCATTGTGCCCGCGATCTGAGTCTGCGGCCGGCGGTTTCTCGTAGCCCTTAAAGAGCAACTTCCATGCACCTTCGTGAGTAGTCTTGAAGAGCCTCACCAGGGTCTGGTGCTTCTTCGGGTTGAACTCCCATAGAGGATGGCTTCGGCGCTGGCACGGAAGGATCCGGCGAACTAGCATCACCTGGATCACATCAATGAGCTTGACGTTCTTGGTTACCATGCTTTGAACGCGCGTCTGCAGCGCTATCACCTCGTCAGGGGAACCCCAATCCAGACTCTTCTCGACCTAGGAGGTGAGTCGCATGGGAGCGCCCGAGCGGAATTCGGCAGTTGCGGCCCAGGTGGTGCCGCGAGGTTCTATGATGTAGAACCACTTCTTCTGCCACTCCTTTACCATGTCCACAAAAGTGCCTTTGGGCCAGGAGACGTTGGACAGCTTGCTCACAATGGCTCCTCCGTACTTGGCGTGCTGGCCATCCACCACCTTCGGCTTCACGTTAAAAACTTTAAGCCACAGCCCGAAGTGGGGTTGGATGCGGAGGAAGGCCTCACGCACGACGATAAACACCGAGATGTTGAGGAAGGAATTTGGGGACAGATCATGGAAATCTATCCCGTAATAATACATCAACCCGCGGACGAAAGGGTGGAGTGGAAACCCTAGCCCGCGGAAGAAATGGGGGATGAACACTACCCTCTCGGTGGGCTTCGGCGTGGGGACGACTTGTCACTCGATCGACAGGCGGTGAGTGATCTCCTTCGCCAACTATCCGGCCGCCCGAAGCTCCGTAATGTTCTCCTCCTTGACGGAGGAGACCATCCACTTGCCCTGACCTCCGGATCCGGACATGGTTGCTTGAGTGGAAAGGAGATGCGAACTTGGACGTTGGAGCTCGAGCTTGGAGAGGCGGAGATAGAGAGAGAGAAAGCGTGAGAGAGGAAGAGGGAATCCTTATCCCCTTAGAAAGGTAACAAATATTAAATGCCTCCTCACTCGCCTTAAACTCGCCTATTCCCAAGGGTCGTGCAAATGGCACGGTTGGGTCGCCCACGCCCGTATTGATGAGAATCCCGTAATAAGGGGACATGACCTCTGCTTCAACAAGACGTGCCAATGGCAACCGCGTCCCGAAACGTGGAGCGGCAGACAAAAAACAGTTCGAAATTATGACTGGACACACGTGAGGTCATCAGCAGATTAGACTCGTGTAAAAATATATATTCTCTCTGCGGTTATGTGTGGTGTGTGTGTGACAGGTCCGGATACTATCATCGCATCCGAAGACTATCTTGAAGTTCGGATAGAAGGGAACCCGCCTTGCAATGCCGAAAACAATCTGCGCATCGGATTCCTCATCATTGAAGCCAGGTTCAAGGGCTACTGAGGGAGTCCTGGACTAAGGGGTCCACAAGCGTCCGACCTGTTATCCATGGAAGGCGAGCTTGGCGACCGACTATGAAGATTCTTTCTTATGTAACCGACTCTATGTAAACCCTAGATCCCCCCGGTGTCTATATAAACCGGAGGGGTTAGTCCGAAAAGGGTATATTCATTACCATAGTCATATAGGCTAGGCTTTTATGGTTTATCCATTACGATCTCGTGGTAGATCAACTCTTGTAACACTCATATTCATCAAGATCAATCAAGCAAGACGTAGGGTATAACCTCCATAGAGAGGGCCCAAACCTGGGTAAACATCGTGTCCCCCGTCTCCTGTTACCATCTATCCTAGACGCACAGTTCGGGACCCCCTACCTGAGATCCGCCGGGTTTGACACCAACAGGGACCATGTCCGTGGACTAAAAAATGTTAGTTTTGGTAAAGATCGTGCTTGCAGTGCTTGTATTGAAGGAAAGCTAGATGAAAAGGCTCACCCTCCCACGACTATCATCTACTCGAAGAGGCCTTTGGAGCTCCTTCACTTGGATCTCTTTGGGCCTCCATCCTTTGATAGTCTTGGGGGTAGAAAGTATTTCTTGGTGATTGTGGATGATTATTCAAGATACACTTGGGTATACTTCTTCAAGAGGAAGAGAGATACCCAACAAACAGTCATTGACTTTTCAAATGAAGCTCAACGTCAACACAATGCAAAGATCTTGATGATAAGAAGTGACGTCGGTACCAAGTTCAAGAACTACACCGTGGATGAGTTTCTTAGTGATGAGGGGATCAAGCATCAATACTCCGCACCATACACCCCTCAACAAAATGGTATTACGGAAAGGAAGAACCGGACGTTGATGGATGCGGCAAGGACCATGATGGCGGAGTTCAAGTCTCCATACAACTTTTGGGCCAAAGCCATCAACACCGTGTGTCATGCATCAAATCGACTCTATCTCCGCAAAGGCTTGAAAAAAACTCCATATGAGATACTCACCGGTAACAAGCCCAACCTCAAATACTTTCAGGTGTTCGGGTGTAAGTGTTTCATTCTCAAGAAAGGTGTTCGTTTGTCTAAATTTGAGGCTAGAGCTTATGAGACCATATCTGTTGGTTATGCTACAAACTCTCATGCTTACCACCTCAATAAGTCGGGACTTATTGAGGAGACGTGTAACATGGAGTTTGATGAGAATAATGGCTCCCAAGTGGAGCAAAGTGGCACTTGTGATGTAGGTGATGAAATTCCTCCTCAAGCCATAAGAAGAATGGGAGTTGGTTTTATCCTACCCATTGAGGAACCCCTTGTGGCTGAAGGAGAAGGACAATGATCCACTCAAGTGGAGCCATCACCAACCCAAGGCCCACACGCTTCCGAAGAACAAAGTGAAGGCCCTCAACCTCATGAACAAGACCAAGGGCAAGATCAACCTCAAGACGGTGTCGAAACAACAAGTGATGCCCAAGGTCAAGTTCTCTCCTTCGAGCAAGTTCAGGATCAAGAGCATCCTCAAGATCAAGAACAAGCTCAAGACGACGCTCAAGATGATCAAGTGACCGCTCCTAGACTCACCCCCGAGGAGGAACTGGAGCGTCGTGCCGCCAAGATTGCATCCAAGCTCTCCACCAAGGGTCATCTCATGAAGAATGTGCTTCGAAGCATTCAAAAGGGTGTAAGCACTCGTAGACAATTGGCAAACTATTGTGAACATCACGTGTTTGTCTCTTGTGTTGAACCCCAGAAGGTCTATGAGGTGCTCGAAGATCCGGATTGGCTCAATGTCATGCATGAAGAACTCAACAACTTTGAGTACAACAAGGTGTGTAGATTGGTGCCAAGGCCAATGGGGAACCACAATGTCATTGGAACCAAGTGGATATTTAAGAACAAGAAAGATGCTCATGGGACCATCGTGTGCAACAAGGCAAGATTGGTAGCGCGAGGCTACTCCCAAGTCGAGGGTATCGACTACGGTGAAACCTTCGCTCCCGTTGCTCGCCTTGAATCCATTCGTTTGTTGATTGCTTATGCTTCTCATCATAATTTTAAGTTGCAACAAATGGATGTGAAGAGTGCTTTTCTTAATGGTCCTATTAACGAGTTGGTGTATGTCAAGCAACCCCCCGGGTTCGAGGATCCCTACTTCCCCGATCATGTGTATCAACTCGATAAGTCACTCTATGGCCTTAAACAAGACCCACACACGTGGTATGACCACCTTACCGAGTTGTTGCAAGATCGTGGATTTGAAGTTGGGAAAATCGACCCCACTCTTTTTACTAAGAAGGTCAAAGGGGAGTTGTTTGTGTGCCAACTATATGTTGATGATATTATCTTTGGTTCCCCTAACAAAGCTTTCAATGAGGAATTTTCCGCTCTCATGACCTCAAAGTTCAAGATGTCTTCGATGGGAGAGTTGAAGTTCTTTCTCGGGTTCGAGATCAATCAAAGAAGAGAAGGAACCTTCATCAACCAAGCCAAATATACTCAAGACATGCTCAAGAGATTCAAGCTAAGTGATGTCAAGCCGTCTTCCACTCCAATGCTCCTCAAATGCCAACTTGACATAGATCCTAATGGTAAAGCGGTGGATCAAAAGGTATATCGCTCCATGATTGGCTCCTTGCTTTACCTTTGTGCATCTAGACCGGATATCATGTTGAGTGTGGGAATTTGTGCATGGTTTCAAGCTGCACCTAAGGAAAGCCACTTTGTGGCGGTTAAGCGCATCTTTCGATATTTGGCTCATACCCCAAACTTTGGCTTATGGTACCCAAGAGGATCCAACTTCAAGCTTATGGGATATTCGGACTCTGACTGGGGGGAGACAAAGTGGATAGGAAGTCCACTTCTGGAGGGTGCCAATTTCTTGGTTGCCCTTTGGTAAGTTGGTCTTCCAAGAAGCAAAGTTGTGTGCTCTCTCTTCCACCAAAGCGGAGTATGTGGCCGCCGGGAGTTGTTGTGCACAACTTCTTTGGATGAGGCAAACTTTAAAGGATTACGGTGTCATTTGTGACAAAGTACCTCTTTGGTGTGATAATGAAAGTGCCATCAAGATTTCTCTCAACCCGGCGCAACACTTCAAGACGGAGCATATTGAGATTCGGTATCACTTCATCCGGGATCACATTAGGCGAGGGGAGATCGAGCTCAACTACGTCAACACACATGATAACCTTGCAGATATTTGCACGAAGCCCTTGGATGAAGCAAGATTTCGCGAGTTAAGGCATGAGCTAAATATCATTGATTCGAGCAATGTTGCTTGAACCTTTGCACACCCCACCATACTCAACATGATGTCTTGCTCTAGGTGTAGGCATGGACATAGGGGGGGTATTGTTCTCTCAATGAACTCTTTCTCCCCCCATTATGCATAAATTGATCAATTCTTTCACATTAGCCATTTTTGATGGTACTTGTGATTCAAAGGCGAGTTTTTGGTCATGGGCCCAAGGATAATTCTATGCGGTGCCATACCCTTTTAACTCAAACATAGGTTGCTCCGGCCACCGCCCTTGAGCTTAGGTGTTTTTCCTTGTTGTGTGGCTCTTTTTGCCTGGCTCTTTTCGGTCTCCTAGATGTTTGAATTCTCTAAAGATTGGTTTTTCTTGTTTGCTTCTTGCACTTTTGAGAGTCTTCTTCATCATATTACAGTGTCTTCTTTCCATCCTAAGCCTCCTCATCCCAAGCCATCTTTTCCAAATGTACACAAGTTTGATCTCCTTTTGTGCTTGGGCTGTTGAAACCTGGTGGTACAACCGGTGGTCAGACCGGTTCTACCGGTCTTCCCTTCTGTTGTACAGTCTCAGCGGTACTTCAGGTCCTGCATGACCGGTTCTACCGCTCCTTCATGTACTAGTATCTCTGACCAGTACTACTGGTGCTTAGACGCGGTACTACCGCTGCTTCTGGAGCGGAAGTAGCGCTCTCAACCACCAGGTAGCTACAGGGCCGGTACTACCACTCCTAGGAGCGGTACTACCGGCTGACATCTGGGGCTTATATTAGGGGAGCGGGCAGAAGGGGTTTTTCTTTTCCCCTTCGTGCTCGTCCCTCCTCTTATCCCTAGCCGCCGGTTGCTTCGTCCTTCGCCCGGGGGCGCCCTCAGGCCCTCCGGATCGGTCGGCCCTTCATCAGATCCGCTCCGTGGAGGCTGCCTCCTCTTCGTTCTCTTCCATGGATACCGGTAATGCCTTGTTCTTCTCCTTCTTAGGGTTCCTCGTATTGAATCCAACTCTAGGGCATTGCTTGTATTCCCACATTTTTGGCCAAATGGTTGGTGGGACAGATCCGTATAGCCTCCTTCTGTTTCTTGTGCGCATGTAGAGATAGGAATATGGCATATAGATTCGAGAACGGGCGGTTCCCTTCTTCCACTCGGCGGATTCTCTCTCAGCGGTACTACCGCTCCTTGAGAGCGGTACTACCGCTCGAGCGGTACAACCGGTGGTCCAACCGGAACAACCAGTTTCTCTGAACCTATGTACACTGTTTCTCTTCTACCCACTTACATGAGACATATTCCTATGATCTTGTGTACATTGTTGTCATCTTTGCCGGGCTTTCTGTGTGCTCTCTGTGTGTGTCTGCAGGTGGTTCTAGTTCCCGTGCTGCTCGGAAGCCTCAAAACACCAAGAAGAGGGCCCGTAGGGGCAAACCTTAGGATGACAACAAGGACTCTCATGAGGTGGTGATTCCTACCAAGGCCACTCGTCGGGAGAAGTCTGATGCTGCCAAGCAACGTGTTGCTGTGCCCATGCACAAATGGAAGATGTTGGACTGGCAAAAGTTTCGTTTCCAGGATCCCTACACCGTTGCACCAAATCCCCGTTGGAACAACCCTCAATTCCGGAATGAGTTACAGATGAGGATTGTGTGAGAAGTGTTCGAGCATCACAAGAACAAGTTCACCTGGATGTGGTCCATTGACATTGATCATTGGAGGAACCATCCAGATTACTTTGGAGAAGCTCTGGCGATCTATGAAGAGTTTGATTTGATCAAGCTCAAGCTCATGACCGTGAATTGTGATTTTGATGCGCAGCTTGTCCATCAGTTCTATGCTACAGTCCACTTCCGCTCTAATGAGGAACACCACCTCTCCTTTATGTGCCGTGATGAGTTCTTTCATGTCCCGTGGAGAGCTTTCTGCAATGCTCTTGGTTATGAGGATACCGGGATTGAGGGTCAAGGTGGCATCCGTCCTCACGACCGTGCTCACCCCATGGACAAGGTGAAGCTCTCCCCTCTATACATCCCTAGACATGGCATTGTGGGCAAGTCCAATGATCTTCTGCCAGTCTATGACATTATGCATTGTGTGTTCCGTTGTGTGCTGCTTCCCAAGGTTGGGAATCAAGATGATATCTATGGTTATCTGGTGGATTTGCTTATGGCCATGAAGACCAAGAGGGGATCCGGTGCCACGTTTGATGTCTCCAAGTGGCTATGGGAGGAGATGTACAATATGGTGTTGTACCGCAAGGTACCAATATATGCTCCTTTTGTGATGCAGTTTCTGAGCACCGTTTGGGCCATCCGTAGGCCAGGAGAGCCTCTCACCACCCCTGCCAATCTCACGGAGCATGAGGTCAAGGAGCTAAGGAAAATGAAGCATAAGACCCCTCGCTTTGCTTCAGGCAATCAAGAGGATGTGTTTGCTACCTCGGACGAGGAGGACTTTGAGCTAGAGCCTGGGGTCCAGCCCTCGTGGGTTGAGAAGCTGACTTCAAAGATCAAGAAGACCTTTTGCCTACAGACTCACATTCAGAAGAAGCTCCACAAGGCCCATGTTGCTGAGAAGATGGCGCGTCGCCAGCAAATTCAGTTGATGAGGCACCTCAATGTGCCGGATGTGAAGAGTGGCTCTGAGAAGACCATCACTCCTGAAGATACATGGTGCTTGGAGAACTGTCAGTGGTCTGATGAAGCATCGGCTTCTTCCTCTATCTGTGTTCCTAAGGCAGCTATTGCAAGATCCGAGGAGTCTGATGAGGCTCAGGATCATGGCGATGATGTTGATGATGATGCATCTGACAGCTCTGCGGCTACTGGCGAGGAGATCTACTGAGCCCCGGGACGCTAGCTTCTCTCTTTTCCTTTTTGGTGTCTCGATGCCAAAGGGGGAGAGAGCTCCATTAGGTCATGGGAGTTGCATGGGTGGTTATTTGTAGTTGGTCTTTCTAGTTTATTTGCTTGCTCTTTCTAGTGCCCTATGTTTCTAGTGCTCTGTGGACTTATTCTATGTTGTGATCTCATGCATGGTGTAAGACATGCGTCGTTATATTTATATATGCACTCTTCTTTTAGTAGAGTTTATTATGTTCCTTGTCTCTACTGCTTTATGTTTATTGCGGTTGTTTTACTGTCTCCGGTTGGTCTATAAAATCCAGGGGGAGCTTTCCCTAGTGTGCGCACTTTGCATTCCAAAAGCAAACTCTAAATAGTGCTCACACTCAAGGGGAGCCCCTCCATTATTTTTTAGAACTCCCGAACTAATCGTGTGGTTGTCATCATCCACCAAAAAGGGGGAGATTGTAAGGGCATCTTTCGCCTTAGGGTTTTGGTGATGATGACAAGACATGTGGACTAATCGTGCACCATAGTTTTCTTGGGTACACTTTGTGTGGTGCAAGACGGTTAAGTTTTCCCTCTATGTGGAAAAGATTGAAGATGGAGTTTTCGACGTTTTTATTTCCTTTGGTCGTAGGATATCCATACTATTATGAGGGAATCCTCATCAGAAGGTATTGGGTGAATCCTTCACGTACACATTCTCTGCGCCCACCATATACCCTCCGTTCGAGGAGAGAGAGGTTCCCCATCCTCTGTTCTGTGTAGTCCTGCTCTTGGCGGTTGTACCGCTTCATTGAGCGGTTGTACCGCTGGCCGGTAGTTCTAGTCTTACCACTGCCCCTAGTACCGCTCAGGGTTGGCTCCCTTCTGTACCGGGTGCGGTGGTAGACTGGTGGTGGAATGGTAATTCCGGTTTTTCTTGATAAACCGGTACTACCGGTGTTCAGGGCGGTAGTACCGCCTCGGACCCCACCGCCCAGGAACTGTTGGCCTAGCGGTAGTTCCGGTCCAACCTCCGCTCCAACTACCGGCCTGAGGGGTTTATTTTCTGTATGTGGCCCAGTAGTTGAGCGGTGGTTGTGCAGTAGTTCCAGTTTGTTTCGACAAACCGGTACTACCGGGTGCGCCACCGAAAGTTCCGCTCCTATGTGTTTCTGCACATAACGGTTGGATATTTGGGGGGCCTATTTAAGGAGGTGCTTCTCCACCTCCCACCTACCTCTTGCCTCTCTCTCTCCTCCATTACTGCCATTAAAGCTTTCTTGCTCGATCTCTCTCTCTCTAGCCACTCAAACTCGTTGATTTGCTAGGGATTGAAGGAGGAGACCTAGATCTACACTTCCACCAAAGGATATTTGATTCCCCCATACTTTCTTGTGTGGATTTTGTTACTCTTGGGTGCTTGGGCGCCCTAGACGGAAGAGATCACTTCGGAGCCACATTCCATTGTGGTGAAGCTCCGAGGTTTCGTTGGGAGCCTCCAATTAAGTTGTGGAGAGAGCCTCAACCTTGTTTGTAAAGGTTCGGTTGCCGCCTTCAAGGGCACCAATAGTGGAATCACGACATCTTGCATTCTTTGAGTGCGTGAGGATAATACGGTGGCCCTAGTGGCTTCTTGGGGAGCATTGTGCCTCCACACCGCTCCAACGGAGACGTACTTCCCATTAAAAGGAAGGAACTTCGGTAACACATGTTGGGGAACGTAGTAATTTCAAAAAAAATCCTACGCACACACAGGATCATGGTGATGCATAGCAACGAGAGGGGAGATTATGTCCACGTACCCTCGTAGACCGAAAGCGGAAGCATTATGACAACACGGTTGATGTAGTCGTACGTCTTCACGATCCGGCCGATCCAAGTACCAAACGCACGGCACCTCCGAGTTCTGCACACGTTCAGCTCGATGACGTCCCATGAACTCCGATCCAACAGAGCTTTGCGGGAGAGTTCTGTCAGCACGATGGCGTGATGACGGTGATGATGATGCTACCGACGCAGGGCTTCGGCTAAGCACCGCTACGATATGATCGAGGTGGATTATGGTGGAGGGGGCACGGCACACGGCTAAAAGATCAATGATCAATTATTGTCTCTATGGGGTGCCCCCTACTCCTGTATATAAAGGAGGGGAGGAGGAGAGGGTCATCCAAGGGGAGAGGCGCGCCTAAGGGGGGGCAATCCTACTCCAAGTAGGTTTGCCCCCTCTTTCCTAGTCCTAGTAGGAGAGGGGAGGAAAGGGAAAGGAGGAGAAGGGAGAGGGGGCCGGACCCCCTTGCCCAAAACCAATTCGGTTTGGGCCTTGGGGGCGTCCCACAGTCCCCTTGCTGCCCTCTATTTCCACTAAGGCCCATGTAGGCCATTATGCCCCCGGGGGGATTCCGGTAACCCCCGGTACTCCGATATACGTCTGAAACCTTCCGGAACCTTTCCGGTGTCCGAACATAGTCGTCCAATATATCGATCTTTACATCTCGACCATTTCGAGACTCCTCGTCATGTCTGTGATCACATCTGGGACTCCGAACTACCTTCAGTACATCAAAAACCAAAACTCATAATACCGATCGTCACCGAACTTTAAGCGTGCGGACCCTACGGGTTCGAGAACTATGTAGACATGACCGAGACATGTCTCCGGTCAATAACCAATAGAGGATCCTGGATGCTCATATTGGCTCCCACATATTTATGAAGATCTTTATCGGTCAAACCGCATAACAACATACGTTGTTCCCTTTGTCATCGGTATGTTACTTGCCTGAGATTCGATCGTCGGTATCTCAATACCTAGTTCAATCTCGTTACCGGTAAGTCTCTTTACTCGTTTCGTAATACATCATCCCGCAAATAACTCATTAGTTACAATGCTTACAAGGCTTATAGTGATGTCTATTACTGAGTGGGCCCAGAGATACCTCCCCAACAATCAGAGTGACAAATCCTAATCTCGAAATACGCCAACTCAACTAGTACCTTCGGATACACCTGTACAGCACCTTTATAATCACCCAGTTACGTTGTGACGTTTGGTAGCACACAAAGTGTTCCTCCGGTAAATGGGAGTTGCATAATCTCATAGTCATAGGAACATGTATAAGTCATGAAGAAAACAATAGCAACCACTACAAAAAAATACACTTCCGTAATGATACGTGTTTGTCACAGTAGGTCGCTTTTGCTGTCATGCATGTACATCCATGGCAAATTTATGATAGAATCAAGATAGTCATACTTGTGTTGTCGTAGAAGTGTTCCATGACATCACCAAAATTAGCATCACGGAAGTGTCCACTTCCATGACGATAAATCGCGCACCACAGAAGTGCTTTCGTCAAGGGTGACCGACACGTGGCATCCACCGTAACGGGACGCCATTAAGCTATCGGGTCAGGTTTTGGATCCGATAACCCGTTAACAGCCCCGACCAATGGGAAATTTCCACGTGTAAAATTCTTATTGGCCGGACGAAACACATGTCAGCTCGTCAGTGGGTCAGATGGGCGCCTATGATATGTCAACACGTGCCACGGCCCACCACTGGCCCATTTAGCTTACAAAGCCGACCCGTTTGACTTGGTCAAAAGTTAACGGGCTCGCCCATGAAAAGCCAGTTAACGGTCTCTTCGCAAATAGCCCATTTTACGGCCCGTTAACTCACGGCCCGTTAGGCCCTAAAGGAAATCGGCCCAACAATGTCATGTGGGCCATCGAATATAACACCAGCCCATTTCACTTTCGGCCCATGTATGGCCCACGACGTCTTTCGGCCCATATGAGGCCTTCGTATATTTCGGCCCTGTACAGGTCCACGGTGACTCTAGCCCATAATGAACAGTAATTTTCTTTATACCCGTTAACGATCCGTGATTTACATGGGCCGTTTCCAACCCGTGTTAGCTTTCGGCCTCTTGATGGCCCATACGTTCTTGGGCTCCTTTTCAGCCCTCGATTACTTCCGGCCCGTTACTGGCCTATTCCCCTAATGGGCCAAATTCGTCCCATGGCAAGAGTCGGCCCATTACTAGGCTGTTCCCCTAATGGGCCAAATTCAGCCCATGGCAAGAGTCGGCCCGTTACTGGCCTGTTATCCTAATGGGCCAAATTCGGCCCATGGCAAGAGTCAGCCCGTTTCTGGCCTCTTAACCCGTTGCGCCGTTTCCAGCCTGTCCTATATTATGGCCCATTAACGACCCGTTATGCCTGTGACAGAATTAAGCCTTTGCTGTCCTACGGCCTGTTACCGTGCTGGACCGATACCAATTACGCCCGATTACGGCCCATGTAGACCCATTTATCCGATGGCCTGAGGCCCACCGATTAAAGACCCATTTATCGACGGCCCGTAGGAGACCCATGGATCCTACGGCCCGTATATGGCCCATGGTAGTTGCGACCACTAGCAAACTAGGGAAAAAGAAGACTAGGGAATAAATAAGGCCAAAACTAATGCTAGGCTATTAAGGCGATTGCACAGATTACATCCACTCGGCATCAAAGATCGCCACCAGTGCAAATATAGGGAACACCCTACACTATACAAAAATGGCTTGCTGTTTTCTTCAGCCGGTGGCTGCACGTTAAGAATAAATTTTGTATCGCACCAAAACAAATTACAACTATATAACAAAAGGAAGGTTGGCATAAAACTTAACAGTCTAGCAGATAAATGCACCACCAGAAGTTCGGAAGCTCAGTTCATTTGACCTGACTGTTACGTTTTCATGTTGTATTGTCCGATGGAGCACCATAACCCTCGCCTTCATTTCCCCTAGGCTCATGAACAACATAGCAAATGTCTGATAGTCTGGTTTCAAAACCATGCATATCTTGACGACATTGAGCAATGTTTCTCCTTATTTCACAAAGGGTCTCTGTTAGGGAATGGACTTGTGTCTGGAGCGCAGATACAACATTGCTTTGAGCTTGCATATCTTGATCATGAGGCAGTTTGAACGATATTGCCTTAACAACCAACCCAGTATTACGCAGGAACGTGCTTTTGGCACTGTTAGTGGACAGGTACTAACCTACTGCAGCAAGAGCTGACATTGCAGTTATAGTTGCCTCGCCACCTTCAGAAGGTGGCGGTTCCACCATTTTTTCCATAGCTCGCTGAAAAGTTGAAGTTTTACATTAGTAGAACCAGAACAGAAGATATTAAGGAGGCAACAAAACCAAACAAAATAGCTTTGTTCTATATACAGAACTTATTCACGTGAATCCATTTAAAATAATAGTTGTATTTTATTGCAAAGTACATAATAAAACTAGGTTCCAAACATATGACCATGTACCATCGCTAATGTATTGTCTATTTCTTCACATTGTATTGAGGGCTAAGGATAAAGAGACGAAGTTTATAATACGGTAAGCATAGTATGACATCATCCATATCACAAAACAACTGAGAATAGACAAACATGCAATTGTAACATTGTGTGGGCAAGTCCAGCACGGAACTAGATTACAGGTCAAGATCAAAGGAACATCACTCCTCTCTTTTAAACCTTATAAGGTGCAATGATACGCTAAGACAATTGTGTATAAAATTGAAAAGAGTAATAGACATTGGCTGCAAACCATCCAGTTCAAGGCACAAGTCAGAGTAAGTAGTAGTTAAAAGGCGTGAGGATTAAGGACTTACAACAGCGGCTTTGACTGGTGTAGTCATGCCCTTCTTCTTGCTAGTGTGACAGTCCTTGAAGATTTCCACAGCATTTGGTTCAGGTACTTTTTGGTCCTTGCGGGCTTTCCTCTGCATTTGGAACAAGTCAATATAGATCTGATAATATGGTACAACGAAAAGAGTGAAACAGCAGCTAATTACAAGAGCCTCGCAGTGTGCAATATAGCTACGAGATCCTGTCGTCTGTTGGAATTTCACTTTCATACGGTTGGCCTTGTTCTTTGAACATTTCACCTAAAAGAAGATAGATTTGTGTGGCACATGAATAAATAGGACTTCAACATGTGATCTGATGACATATATATATATAATGTACCTGATACTTCGGATCAGACCAGTGTTTAACAAGGCCTCTCCAGTCTTCATCAGATATATTTTCCACTGGAGATGTTTGGGCAAGTTCACTGTTAGCCTTGCCTTCAAAGTGAGTTTTCCTCAAGTTATGTCGATACTGTCGCAGAGCAGACTTGAGAACATGGGTGCAAGCTTGTCTAGTGCATCATCTTGGCTATCCAACTTGAACCTCATCTGTTGAAAATTATGAGAGTCTCATTATCAACAACCTAGAAAGTATTGGACAGAGCAAGACGATATTACTAGTTTCCATACATAACCATACTTACAGATAAATGGTCGAGGAAGGTGTTGAACTGGGTTTCGTCTTTGTCATTCCTGTACCGAATCCATGTTGGGAGGACACGTACATGACACAGCAACCGTTGCCTCTGATACTAACTTGGCTGACTCTGTAGCATCACGTGGCCTTTTTAAACCTGCCTCAAAACGGATCTCCATTCTTCCTCCTCTAGATTTAGTTAACCTATCGAGCATTATCCCTAATGTTTGTTTCCTCTTGCGCCTAGGTGCTAGTCCAACAACAAACATAGGAAGTGTTAGTGTACATCAAACTGTGAGACTACATATAAAGAAGCATGCAACTGTAACTTGAATCCAGCAACTACCTTCTTGCTGTTGAAGCTCACAAGGTTCATCTGATATTGCCAACTCGTCTTGTGTCAAGAGTGCTTGGGAAGTAGTGTCAGGTGGCAAGGGAGCTTGGGAACGTGCTGCTAGCTCAGTTGACGCACGAGTAAGTCGTGCAGCTGGTAGTACTGTGGTAGGTGTTGCAAGAACTAGGGATGTCTCTGCTTGTTTGGTGGCAGCTATTTGTTTCTGTTTGGCTTTTTTTGCAACTCGTGTAGCATGGGATGTCGTGTTTGTAGAATTTTCTGCTGGACTTTGGCCTTCTATTGCACCATTAGTACCAGCAGAATCTGCAGGGTTCACCGCTTCTCATTCCCTGGCATTCTGTGTTTCTTCCTCTTTCTCTGTGCCATGTTAAGTCAAGCCGACAAGAAAAATGAATAACAATTTAGTTCTTCAGAACAAATTGATGCGTGATGCAGACGAACTGAACTTTGATGTTAGACAACCACATGATAGGAGGATGTAATATGTATGAAAAACAGGACAGAAGAGATAACCAGAACTATGATGTGTAAACTAAGAAGAAGACATTTCACCAAATTAGAAGCAATGCAATGGAAGGTAGACACCATATGAAAGATGCTACAAATATCGCCCTACTAAGTTAACAGTGTCTCATCATAAATGGCGTTTAAACAAATGTGAAGCAGAACAAGAAATAAGTCATATGCAAGATGCAAACAACATCACACTACCATGTTAGAGGTCTATCCTCATTAGTGCAATTGCATATTCATAGCTATGATGTGTAAACTAAGGAGAAGGCATTTCAACAAATTAGAAGCAATGAAAGCTAGACACCATATGAAAGATGCAACGAATATCACTCTACCAAGTTAAAACTGTCTCGTCATAAGTGCCATTTCAACAAATTAGTAGTACAAGCTAGAAAAGAATGTGAGATGTAACCTATATCACACTCCGAAGTCAAAAGTGTCTTATGATAAGTGATTGTTGCAGGTTACACAACAGTAGTAATTTGATGTAAGAACATGGTGTGATAGACAGATATTGTATGTTCTAGAAACAGGAACACATGTCTTATTCAAGTATAATTTGTAAAGTAAGCATATGGAATTCAACAAAATTAGAAGCAATACAAGCTAGACATCACACATAACATGCAACCACATATATCAGTGCCAAGTTAGAGGGAGCACCGGTGATGCTGCACTAGGGGAGACGTGCTCATCATAAACATAGCTTTGTTGAGTGTCTATGCATGTGTTGTCTTGGAAATCATCTTAGGGGTGTGGAGGAGTAGAAACTATAGAGGCCCTCCGTTCGGAAGGAGCACCTTTATCCGCTGCCTTGCTAACTTCCTTCCGCTTTATTGATTTTGAATTGTCAAGTAAAACCGACAAGAAAAAGCAATAAAATTATCTCTTCAGAACTCATTCATGCATGATACTGACAATCACTACTTTGATGTAAGGCAAACACATGATACCAGGATGGAATATGTACGAAAAACTGTTTGTGTAAACTAAGCAGAAACCATTCTAGCAAATAAGAGGCAATGCAAGCTAGACACCACATGAAAGATGCAACCAATATGACTCTGCCAAGTTAAAAGCGTCCCATCATAAATGGAATTTCAACAAATTAGAAGCAGCGCATGCTATAAATCATATGAATGACGCAACTAATATCGCACTGCATATACTAAAGGTGTCTCATCATGTTGATTGATTCGGGATACAAAAAAACAATAGTTTTATGTAAGGACATGCTTAATAGACAGATGTACTATGTACTAAATACAGGAAGGCGTGTCACATTAACAGGTATAATGTATAAGCTAAGCAGACTAGCATATGCAGTTTAACCAGATAGGAAGAATTACAATCTAGACACCATATGCAACATGCAACCACATATCACGCTGCCAAGTTAGAGCAAGCACCTGCGATGCTAGTGTAGGGGAAATGCTGTAATCAACTATAGAGCTACGTTCACTATCTTCATCTAGCATTTCTATTTCTTGTGAATCATGTCGGGAGGCTGACGCTGCATTCTTTAAATGAGGAGTAGTCCCCTTGCCTGCCTGCCTCGTCATAAGTGATTGATGAGGGATACACAAGAACATTAGTTTGATGTAAGAACATGGTTAATACACAGATGTACTAGTATGTACCAAAAATAGAAAGGCATGTCATATTCAAAGGTATAATGTGTAAGCTAAGCAGATGCAATTTAACCAAATTGGAACCAATACAAGCTAGACATCCGGCTGGAGTGGTGAGCATGATCATCTAGGACCTGAGAGCCTGGTGGGAGGCGGGCTGCTTCGCCACCATCGCAGCTTTTTAGTTGGCTTCCAGGTGATGCCTATATTTGCTGGGCTTGTCACTAGCTCGGCCAGTGCCCTCACTAGCTATTTGTCTTCTGGTGCTCATGGGATGGTGGTTCATGTAAAAAATATATCTTTCCTTATCTTACCGACTTTGGCCTTTTGAATACAAGCTAGACACCATATGCAACGAGCAACCACATATGACACCGTGAAGTTAAAGCAAGCACCTGGGTTGGTGGTTCACAGCGAGCGAGATCATCAAATCCAGAGCTACGTTCCTCGTCTCCATTTGCTGACACTACACCCTTTAAATCCTTGAAATGTGTTTGGCCTAGCCGCGTACCACGCTGGAGCAACTTCTCTCTATTCTTTTCTGCTTTTGTCAAGGCATGGTCTGAAATACCATTGCATAAAAACACAATAGTGAGAGTAAGGGTGAAGTGTGTGCAGAACTAGTGCACTGTAAAAGTAGCAGATAGCAGGTGGCTGAAAAATAAATGACAGGAGACATATGATAGCTCTACAACATTGCATGGCAAACAAAATTAAATTCTACTCCGTATGATTTTGTAATATATGAGCACAGGAAATGCAGGTACTCCTCCAGCACACCACCACATGTGGTCATATCTAAGATAACAGTCGACTGAAAATAAATAGGTCAGTCAATTTTTTTTAATGAACCGTCCGATCTATAAGGAACGTGCAGATGGCCTTCGTCTACCTCCCGCCAGTCACTGTTGATGATCTTTCTCGAACCGCCAGCGACCACCGGCCCAGACCCCTGCCTCCGCCACCCCGCCCTCCCATCGACCTCACACCACCGCCGTGCTTGGCAGTGCCCCCAGGCCATCCCTTTAATCTCGGTCGACCTCCAGATCGGGCACCTGTAGCTCTAGGCCGCACACGCCCCTAAGATAAACACCAAGGCGCTGCTTCCCCGGCGTAAGAGGTGCAGCGCCTGTTACGCTAGGGAATGCTTCCGTTAATTGGGAATCAACTGGCCAGAAATTGAAATTCAGGGGGGTGACGGACCTCTAGCTAAGGTGAAATAGTATATGAGGAGAAACCTTGTGCATCGCGAGTTACTAGGAACATCTAGTATCAAGAAGAAGCGGTCAACTAGTGTATTTTGTGGGATGAATATCGTGCAAGCAGAGACATAAGATTTGCACGAATAAGGGAAGAGGAGTACCTTTTTCGGTTGCTGGTGTGGTCACCTCCACATGTCGCGGTGATCTTCTTCTTTTTACCGGGGAAGCCGATGTTCTGGAGGGTGCAGGCTTGGACGAACCCATGGCCAAATTGTTGACTGTGTTGTCGTGGCCGTATGTCGGCGGAGGGGAAGCAGATCTGAGGCGGCGAAGGACGGCGTAGCAGGAACAGCTCCGGTGCAGTGGAGGGTGGCGAAGTTGGAGCGGCAACGGTGAGGCGCAGGACGGCGTGGTTGAACTGGCTCGGGTACGGACGGCTCGGCCTCGGCTTCAACTACTAGCCGTGGAGGGTGTTGCGGTTGAGGTTGCGGTGGACAACGAAGTCGGGGTATCGGCTCCGGTGTGATGGAGGAGGGCGGCGGTTGATGGGTGGGATGGGGTGGCGGACGGAGGACGCCGGGGTTTCGCGGCTAGTGGATAGGTAGTTTTGGTGCCCACGGAGTACGAATGGGGAATAGGACAGGTGGGTGGGTGAGGGGGAACCATGTTTCAGTCTGGGACGTGCTTGTTTTTGGCTTTTTTGAACAGAAGATGGGATGCACTTGTTTGAAATTTGGGGAAAGTACAAACTTTGCCCCCCTCTTAAATTTCGGACCTACTGCGGGTCGGGGGTAGGATGGTAATCCTAGGTGTCCCAAATAGTGGGTGGGAGCGATTTCGGCCGCGCGCATGTGTGCTTAGGCGGCCATTGTGTATGAATGTTTTTCGGATGCAGTTGCGTGGCGTCTAGATGAAGCTACTAACCTACCCCGGTTTAGACCTTTGGACGTCGGGCCGGTAGGTTTCACGGGTCGGAGTTATTAGAAAAGTAATTTCCTTGTACTACCAAACATTGGTCTCACGCGGTTTCGGGTGAGTAGAGGCTCTTTTGGCGCTTCGTTCGAAATTTTGAAACACAAGCATTCACATTTAGAGTACTCTTGAACTATGAGGATTGACCTAAATAGACAACGATATATTTGACCTTGTATGTTTGAAAACCTCATTAAATTATCCGCTTCTTTTTGAAATTTTGACACTTGAAAATCCTATAACTACGATTATTTTGGAATGGAGGAGCTAAATTTGAATCTATTTTGTACACGACTACATATGCTATTATGTACAAAATCAGAGCAAAGATTGGTGCCCCCATAATTTAGGTATGGTTTACAAATGCCATGATATCAAATTCAAATAATTGAATGGACTTCATGTTGAATTCGATTTTTTTAAACCACCTTAAGTTGAATTCAAACGTATGCTAGTTCATAGGTAGCTATTTATAATGTCCATTGTGTAACTTCCCTATGTATAATAGGATTTACACACACAACATGAACTATACTCACGTTTATATTCGATTGCTAAAGCGATGCATTGTCTGGAGTTCAAAATACTAACTATGTGGATCAATTGTGTCAAATAATAACATAGACATGCTCAAATTCGATAGAATCTAGATGCCTGATGGATCAATGATCGCTCCTTACGCGAATTGCAAATATCATGATCCCATCCTAATATTTGGATACAATTTATATCTTTAATCAATGTGTAGAGCAGTCTTTTAGGTGTAGTTTCACTCTCCATCGGTGGTCTCTCACACATGCTCACACACTCTCTCCCGAGGTGTCTTTCTCGCACACATGCTCTAGATATAACCCTCCTTCCCTCTCATAACCATTTACAACTGTTTTCACTAACCTTTTATCACAAGCACTCTTCCTCTCGCAAACATACACACGCAAAATCCTCATCGACCCTTTCTATATACATGGACCTGCCTACGTGTCTCATGTACGCACATTATCTTTACGCCTGTCTCTCACGCATTGTCTCACACCTCTTGTCTGTGTCAAAACCGGCGGATCTTGTGTAGGGGGTCCCGAACTATGTGTCTAAGGCTGATGGTAACAGGAGGCAGGGGACACGATGTTTTACCCAGGTTCGGGCCCTCTTGATGGAGGTAAAACCCTATGTCATGCTTGATTTATTCTTGATGATTTGGGTATTACAAGAGTTGATCTACCACGAGATCGGAGAGGCTAAACCCTAAAAGCTAGCCTATGGTATGATTGTCTGTTGTCCTACGGACTAAAACCCTCCGGTTTATATAGACACCGAAGGGGGCTAGGGTTACACAAGGTCGGTTACAAAGGAGGAGATATACATATCCGTATTGCCTAGATTGCCTTCCACGCCAAGTAGAGTCCCATCCGAACACGGGACGAAGTCTTCAATCTTGTATCTTCATAGTCCAACAGTCCGGCCAAAGGATAGAGTCTGGCTGTCCGGAGACCCCCTAATCCCGGACTCCCTCAGTATCCCCTGAACCAGGCTTCAATGACGATGAGTCCGGCGCGCAGTGTTGTCTTCGGCATTGCAAGGCGGGTTCCTCCTCTGAATTCACCACAGAAGAGTTTAAATAAAGGATAATGTCTGGCCCTGCAAAATAAGTTCCACATACCATCGTAGAGAGAATAATATTTCCACAAATCTAATCTGCTGACATGTTTAGGCAACATGACATCATGCCATGGCTCGACGATTATTCGAACCGTTTTTCTTTAACTAGCCCCGCACATAACGCAAGGCAGTTTCTTGACACGTCTTGTCAAAGCAGAGATCGTGTTCCCCTTATTACGGGATCCTCATCAATACTGGCATGGGTAACCCAACCGTGCCTAGGACTCCTAGATTTTAGGCAAGTCCCAAATGGCCACGGGGAGGACACTTGATATTCACCCTCTTTATAAAGGGACAAGGCTTTTACTTTTTTCCTCCCGTGCTCAATCAAATCCTTCCCCCGCCTCGAGTTCTAACACCCAAAGCCTAGGTCAGGTGCTTTGGATCTTCAATCATGTCCGGATCCAGCCTCCAGGGCCGGTGGATGCCCTCCTCCGTCACGGAAGAGGATATCAAGAAATTGAGGGAGGCAGGGTACCTGACCGCCAAAGTCTCACATCGGTTGCCTGCCCGAGGGCAGGTCGTCCCTACTCCTGAACCCAACGAAGACGTCGTGTTCATCTCCCACTTCCTCCAAGGACTAGGCCTCACTCTCGATCCCTTCGTAAGGGGTTTGATGTTCTATTACGGGCTTGATTTCCACGATCTAGCCCCAGATTCCTTTCTCCACATCTTGGCATTTATTGTCGTATGTGAGGCCTTCCTCCGCATTACCCCTCACTTCGGCCTGTGGCTCAAGACCTTTGATGTGAAGCCGAAGACGGTCGAGGGGCAGTACGCAGCGTGCGGAGGCGCATTAATAAGCAAGATTGCAGGAGCTCCGTGGCCAAAAGGTTCCTTTCCAGAGGTGTCCGGATTATGGCAGGGGAGTGGTTCTATATCACCGCTCCCAGAAGTGCCAAGTGGGTAGCTTTCCCCGCCTTTTGCTCGGGCCCTCCACCACAACTGATGTCATGGATCAGCAGGGGGCTGAGCTGGGGTCCAGCCAAGGATGTGCCCATATTGCAGAGCCGCATCCGGGATCTCTTCGAGGGAGATTTTAGTTTGGTTATGGTAATGCAAGTCATGTTGGTTCGTCGAGTCCAGCCTTGCAAACGCCGGCCCCTCCGCTTGTGGGAATTCAACCCAGAAGGACCACGTGCTATTCAGAATTTCCTCGGCCTGACGCACGAGGAGCTGTATAAATCATTCTTTGGACCTCAAATAGAGTGTCTGGATACTACCTGGGACGTGGGCCTGAGCAGCAACCGCACCGCCGACCAAGTAAGTAATCCTCTAGCCGAACACACCGTCTTTCATTTATCATGACGTCATTCTGAGAAATCGCTCTTCGACCAGGACTGGCTAACAAAGGCGAAGATGATTCGGTGTTCGGCCCCCCTCCATGAGGGTTTGGACAATCTGGTACTGGAAAAGATGCTCGAGCTAGCACCTTGCCCGGAGCCCTCAAAGGAAGATAAAGGGGGGAATAATGAGGGCGAAAGCGGGCCCCCATCGCTACCAATTCCAACCGAGGGAATGACCGCCTCCATGAGGGAGGATAACCAAGGGGAAGATTCTGACCTAATATTGCTCCGGTGAAGGAAGATGACTGCCTCTGAAGATCCGGAAACCAAGGCTTCCAAATGGGAGAAGAAGTCTCCAATAGAGGGTCCTGCCTTGGGGGGTGCTCTTGCCGCACAAAGTCCGTGCGGGGATCATCCCTCTGATGAGCCGTAAGTGATCAAAAAATACTTAATAGTAAAGATATTCTACCTTACTTCCGAGGAAAATAACCGAAGCGTTTGTCTTGCAGTTCGGATCTTAGCCCTTCTCAACAGAGCTCGTCTTCAGGGGACCTTCTTCCGGAGATGATGGAGAGCGAAACGCCTCCCCCGGACTCCCCCGCTCAAGAAGCGGGCGACCTTGAAGTATCGTCACGGAGGGCCTCTTCGAATCCGGTGAGGCCAGAAGATAATCCTATAGTCACCCAAAGTCCCCAGCATCCGGCTCTTGAAGAGAGCAAACAAAGGAGTCCGGCACCGTCTAGTATGCGGTCGGACGCACTGAGGGATCTCCTAAAGCGAGCGACCATCTCGGAAGAATACCGTACGTTGATGGGTACGGTGATGGAAATGATTTCGTCCGCCGAAAGCGGGTTGCATGACGCCTTTATGAGTCTACTAACGGGCTTTGAGGTACATAAAATGATATACATTTGTGATAGTACCGCACATTTTTAGGTGTGCCCTATGTAGATAGTAGCCCCTAGGACTCTGGTTGTTGCCGAGAGCGGCGGCAAATAGAGGATCATAGTCCAATGTAATAACCGTACTGCTTTTATGTGCAGGTGGTGGAAGCTCCGGTGGCTAGCCGGACTAATGAGTTTGCCGAACTAAAGTGGCAACTGGATGCGGCAGATGCCGACATCGAGCTTGTTAACAAGTGGCTTGACGAGGCACAGGGTAAGTGATGTTTTCTGGTGAATGACACATAGCAAGAGCAGTGTGATGCCAGTATCTTTAATATGTTTTGACTGCAGATGGAGCTGCCACCGTGGAGACCCTTCGGGGGGAACTTGCCCGAGCCAAAGAACAAGCAAGAAGTAGTAATGCGGCTACTTTGAAGGTGACCGAAGAGTTAAGAGCCGAGAAGGTCGTGCATTGCAAGAGCAAAGAGAAGATAGCCAAGATGGTCGTAAAGTTAAAAGACACTACCAACCGTTGCCAGTTCCTTGAAGAAGAAAACTGAGTGAAGGCAACGGACCTTGAAAAGGCCACGATGGCGACCAAAGACACCCGCTCTGCCATGAGAGCGAAGGAGGAGTTGCGTGAAGCCGGTGATATTATGGCTGGGAAGCCCTTTTTGCTGTGGAGGAAGTTTAGAGATCCATGGTATGCCCCTCTGGATCCGCTGTGGAGTTCGATAGATGCATATCTGGATTTGACGGCGAGTGCTGTCGATGCGGCTGAATACTTCCGAGATCAAACAGATCGTGAAGTGGACAAGCTATTCTGTTCGCAGCTTAACGTTCCAGAGCGTCCGCTTCCACTAACTGATCAGCTTACCAAATGGGCCGAACTCAATAGATTGTCCGGACTTGCCATGAGGTCCGTCGTAGATCATCTGTGGATGGAAAAGCTGAAGTCGAACAACTATTTCAGCTTAGTGCAACAGTTCCTTGGTGCGGTGCCGCACATCAATGCGATGAAGAGGTCAGCGTGTATAGAAGGCTCACGGATGGCCCTTTCCCGTGTCAAAGCATACTGGGCGGAGATGGATGCTACCACTGTTGCGGCGCAGAGTTCGGCCATAGGCCGAGTGGCTGCCGAGCACTATTTTGAAGAAGTTATTGAGGGTGCTCGTTTGATAGAGGCCCGGTGCTCGAAGAATATTATGTTTGAGTGACATGTATTCCTAATTGTAAAAACAATGTTTTATTGAATTTATCAAGGCTGTGTTTATACTTGTGCCCAAAAGTATTGTGATGCCTCCTGTGCGGCCGTTTATGTATACATGTATATAACCTAAAATAATGCAGTCGTCGGCTTCAGCCCCCACGCATATGATGCGGGGGTGTTCGCAGAAGACGCGTATTCACACTTAATCCAACGTCTTGGTCCTGATAAGGAGGTGATAGCGCAACGAACTAGGCAACTGGACAATGCTTTAACACTTTCACTTAGCCATAGGAGTTTAACAGTGGGGCTACTATATAGCCCCTGGTGGCTCTACACTCACCCGAATTCGGGGTGCGTACATGCCTGGCCGGGAAACGGGCCTTCGTTAAGGCGGAGGAATTCTAAGATTCTGATAGGTCATCGAGTGGTTGACCAGTCTCACGCTATATCATGACAGTCAGTTTTCGGCTTTCTTTACTGAGGTGCTCGTCCGGATGAACCAGGGAACAATCGTAGTAGTTCTCCTGGTGCCGCCTTAGCCGATAGGGCGGAACATAAGGCAACAAAACACAGGAGCCGGGCAAACCCAACATTTGACCAAACACATGATTCAGAGCTGATGCATATAAGGCCAAACTCGTGACGCCGAACACTCCCTAAGGTATTCGGTCTTTATGGTGTGAACCGGGCCTAAACAGTGCCCTTTGAGAGAAGCCCCTAGTGTCCAGGTACGTGCATTGTTCTGGCGTGGCCACATGCCAAGAAGTCAGCATCCTTCTCAATTGTACTGAGAATCCGAGGGATGTGTATCAACAAGAGACAGTAAAAAAGCTTGACGCAGGGTCTTAATCTAAAAAGAATCCTTTGAACGGGTCCATGCTGCACGTCTGCGCCTGTGTCTCCGTTGTGCCGTATTCTGGACGGGTGTAGCACGATGGTCATCTGTAAAAGAGAGGAACTTAGGTGAAAAGTTGTCGTGCAAAAAAGTAGGTTTAAAGAAACCATGTACAGTTCAAGATGAGTACAAATTGCCACTTGTCTGCGCGCGTTGAGCCCCTTGTATTTGTAATAGGGGTGTGGTCATCAAACCTGTATGAATTACATATAGCTGCACCGGACTCGTCTAACCGTGTCCGTGGTCTTGACGACCTATCGAATGCATTAGTTGGTTAGGCCGTGTTAGTGTGCGGCTGCCAAGGCAGCCGCACTCTCTTCGGCGCGCAGGGTTCGCTCAATATTTCCATTTACTGTAATGATGCCACGTGGATCGGGCATCTTAATTGTGAGGGAAGCGTAATGCGGTATTGCGTTAAAGAGAGCGAAAGCTTCACGTCCAAGTAGTGCTTGATGGCCACTTTGGAACGGAGCAATGTGGAAGGTTAAATTTTCACTACGGAAGTTGTCGGGGAAGCTGAATAAAACTTCTAGTAGCAGGGAGGCCGTGCAATGAGCCCCTGGGCCTGGCGTTACTCCTCTAAAGGTAGTATTGCTGCGGTAAATTTTCGTTGGGTCTATCCCCATTTTGCGGATTGTGTCCTGATATATCAGGTTTAAGCCGCCGTCCATCAGGACTCGTGTGAAGTGGTATCCGTCAATTATTGGATCTAATACCAAGGCAGCCCATCCTGCTCTCCGGATGCTTGCTGAGTAATCCTGATGGTCGAAGGTGATTGGTTGAGACGGCCAGGGGCAGAACTCCGCGGTGATAGGCCCTTGGGCATGTTTATCTGGGAATGCCGCTTTGCTTCTTCCCTTTATTACGTGTAACACGTTTACTGTTTTGACTTCTGGTGGAAATTTCTTCTGTTCCCCAGTGTTTTGCTTGCGAGGCTCATCCTCGTCTTCGCTTGGTGTATCCTGCCCCTTATGTTCGGTGTTGAGCTTGCCAGACTGCTTGAAGACCCAACATTCTCTGTGGGTATGATTTGCAGGTTTATCGGGGGTGCTATGGATCTGACATATTTGGTCCAGAATTTTGTTTAAGCTGGACAGTTCATCTTTGGCGCCTTTAGAGGGCGGCTTCTGCTGACCTGGCCGAGAGCTTCTGAATTCGGCATTTACCACCGTGCTCTTCGGGCTGTCTTCTTTATTCCGGCGCTTATTATTTTTGCTGCGTCGTGATTTCCCGTTTCCGTCTCTAACTTCGGATGTACTTGGGTCGCTGGTGTTGTATCGGGCTAGCCAGCTGTCCTCGCCCGTGCAAAAGCGGGTCATAAGGCTTGTTAATGCTGCCATTGTTCTCGGCTTTTCTTGGCCGAGGTGTCTGGCAAGCCATTCGTCTCGGATGCTGTGCTTAAAGGCTGCCAAGGCTTCGGCGTCCGGACAGTCGACTATTTGGTTCTTTTTAGTAAAAACATGTTCCAAAGCTTTCGGGCTGACTCTTCGGGCTGTTGAGTTATATGACTCAAATCGTCCGCATCCGGAGGTCGGACATAAGTCCCTTGAAAATTCGCCTGAAAAGCATCTTCGAGCTCTTCCCAGCTTCCAATGGAGCTTTCGGGGAGGCTTTTAAGCCAGTGCCGAGCTGGCCCTTTGAGCTTGAGGGGTAAGTACTTGATGGCGTTGAGATCATCTCCTCGAGCCATATGGATATGGAGGATATAGTCCTCAATCTAGACCCCAGGGTTTGTTGTTCCGTCGTATGCCTCTATGTTTACGGGTTTAAATCCCTCTAGAAATTCATGGTCTAGCACCTCGTTGGTGAAACATAGGGGGTGTGCGGCACCCCTGTATCTGGGTGTACCGTGGTGTTCGGATGTTTGTTATGTTGCATCGTATGCTGGAGCGCGCTTGCGTGGTCCATAAATGGATCTGGTTGCGCCGTCCTTTTGATGCGAGCCCTCACGTGGATCGCGTATTGGCTTATGTACGGCGTTGTTTGCCGCTCTATGTTGGTCGTGAGGTCGTCTATCCGGCCGAATGGCCATTTTAATTTTTGGTTGCGGGGGATCTAAGGCCTCCTCATCGAATTCAGGTAGCAACTTCCGCTTCGGGTAGCTCTTGGTGTGGCGATTACCGCCGTACTTTGCCGATGTGTTGAGTACTTTACTCCATCTGATTCTGAGTGTGTCTTGCGCAGTCTTGAGCCTTTGCTTCTGCTTTTTTAGACTCCTCGCGGTGGCAACAAGCCTTTGATGGGCATTCTGTTGCTCCGAGTGTCTGTCCGGTGTGATGTTGTCCGGATTATTATCTTTGACAGAGTCGGGTTGTTCCGTTTGATTCTCCGTGTTGTCGTGGTCCGGCGATTGTTCACCCTGCTCTAACGCTGGGTCTATATGATCGTTGTTTCTGCCGAGGCGGGATTTGGGGCGGCGCTTACGCCGCCGCTTTGAGTGCTTCTTGAGGGGACAATTCTTTGTTGCGTCCTTCCATTCCTCGTCGTCGTTTTCTTTTGGTGTGTCCACCATATATACATCATCTGATGAAGTGGGCGTCTGGTGCCCTGTGGACAGTGGTTCCTGTTCGTCTCCTGCATCGTCGTCCATACCGTCGATGTCTTCGGAGTTGAAGTCGAGCATGTCGGTTAAATCATCGACAGTGGCTACTAAGTGGGTGGTGGGTGGGCGGCAAATTTCTTCGTCATCCGCATCCCAATCCTGCTGGACATAGTTCGGCCAGGATCCTCCTGACAAGGAGAGAGACATTAATGAGTTCAGTACGTCGCCGTAGGGCGAGTGCTGAAAAATATCCGCAGAGGTAAACTCCATGATCGGTGCCCAATCGGATTCGATAGGAACGGGCGCAGGCGGTTCGAAGTCTGTGGCCGGAGAAGGATCCGGCAGTTTGACAACACGGCTCTCATGAAGGGTAAGGTCGATATTCGGCTCGATCACCGCTGAGGATGCGACCTCCATGACGGGGTTTATCCACCCGTCCGTGGATGGCGCAACTGGCTCCGAATTGAGGCTCGGAGCGGCTGCCAGTGCGATCTCCTGAATGCGGTCCGATGGCAGAGCTAAATCATACCCCTCGTGACCGCATGGCGCACAAGGCCGGGGCTCGAATCCGTCGAAGATCAAGTCTCCGCGGGCATCGGCCGTGTAGTTTAAGCTTCCAAACCTGACCTAGTGGCCAGGGGCGTAACTTTTGATCTGCTCCAGATGGCCAAGCGAGTTGGCCTGCAGTGCGAAGCCGCCGAACACAAAGATCTGTCCGGGGAGAAAAGTCTCACCCTGGACTGCATCGCTATCGATGATCCTAGGAGCCATCAAGCCTAACGGCGACGACACAGAGAACTCTCAATGAAAGCACCAATGTCGGTGTCAAAACCGGCAGATCTCGGGTAGGGGGTCCCGAACTGTGCGTCTAAGGAGGATGGTAACAGGAGGCAGGGGACACAATGTTTTACCCAGGTTCGGGCCCTCTTGATGGAGGTAAAACCCTACGTCCTGCTTGATTTATTCTTGATGATTTGGGTATTACAAGAGTTGATCTACCACGAGATCGGAGAGGCTAAACCCTAAAAGCTAGCCTATGGTATGATTGTCTGTTGTCCTACGGACTAAAACCCTCCGGTTTATATAGACACCGTAGGGGGCTAGGGTTACACAAGGTCGGTTACAAAGGAGGAGATATAGATATCGGTATTGCCTAGCTTGCCTTCCACGCCAAGTATAGTCCCATCCGGACACGGGACGAAGTCTTCATTCGTGTATCTTCATAGTCCAACAGTCCGGCCAAAGGATAGAGTCTGGCTGTCCGGAGACCCCCTAATCCCGGACTCCCTCACCTCTCTTCCTAATCGATGAGTATGATTCTAGCAGAGCATTCTGTAGGATGCCCCTTAAAGTTAGGTTGGATGAATAGTAATATCAGAGATAAAGGGTTTACCTTAGTCCGAGAACCTAGGGTTACAAATCCTAGCCGGCTTTGTCAGTCGACACAGAGTCCTTCACAATTCTGCTATCTTTGTCTTGTACGACTAGTCATCCATGGGTCTTCCTAAATGCATTACGGGCCGACCAATGTGGCACAGGACGGAACCGAACGAAGGGCCTCACCTCGACCCACCGGACCTCACGCGGTGACACACCCTCTGCCCCCACGTCTCATTATCTTCTCACACCCACACATACCAACACAAACACCACACACACAGAAAATTTCTCCTGGTGCCTCCATTCCCTCCCCCTTGCCTATACACACTCAACGGGATGGAATCTCTTGTCGTGACGTCATATTCGTCTCTCTCTCTAGACCACTC
>NC_041380.1:487816712-487824762 GCF_002162155.2 Triticum dicoccoides
ATGCCTCTCTCGAATACGTAATACACACACATACCTCTCTAGGCCCCGCCAAATGCATCAACTACACATTCACACATGTTACATCACGTACCCCGTTGATCTAAAAAGCCCTCTCTTCACATTTATTTCGCATACAACATTCCTTTTGAATAAAGTGTGTCCAAAATATTATTTTAGAGTTTCTACATATATACAACATTACAAAGTTATATAGAGGAGTACGAACGGTAATTTGCATTGCATGGTGCCCACAATGATATTTATTCCGCATTGTGAATTTGTATATTTTTATACTATATACAAAGTTAGTCATAATAAAGAGAAACGAAGAGCATCTCTCTCTCCATCGCATACCCCCATGTACGCCCCTTTCGCGTATGCACACAAAACTATCTCCAGGTCCTCTAAAAGTAAGCCCTCGGAAAATTCACGCATGTTTCATCTTTCTCTCGCGATATATGCAATGACGATCATTGTATTTGAAGCGAAAGCACGATACGTACATTGGACTTAAGAATCCACTCATTACGGTCACCATTTACGTTTAGTGGTTATTATACAGTCACGGGCTCACCGTACAACTCTGTATTTGCTCATGACATGACTAGTTGACCAGTTAAACGCTCCATGTGGCACCTCTATGTTGCATCACATTATCTCACTACCATCATGCCCACCTGTCGACTTGTATCTACTCTACATCTACACTCTTATAAAATACATAAAATACACTCTTATAAAAAACAGAGTTGGTGATGATGGTGTGCCTGCCATCCTGCAATATAGACCGTCTGATTTATATCTGACGAATAGGAAAGAAACTATGACAATTTGCAAAAAGGTACCCACACACCTCTCCACATTTGCAAAATAAGGCCTTCCCTCATCATCCTTTTCTCTCACAAGATAAACAAGTCATACAAATGCATCTTGATGTTACGTGCAACGCACGAGCATCTTGCTAGTAAGAATGAAAACAAACGAGAAAAATATTTGGACGGTGGTTCGAAGTCATGACCGCGGGCACAACGGACAAGGTGGCCTTGTATTGGTATGCTGAGCCGTCTGTTTTAACACACAGGAGCTGGTGTGGTGATTATACACACACGCACGCATGCACACAAACTGCATCCACGCAACACATGCACCCACGCGCGCACGCAACACACACACGTACACACGCAGCCACGCACGCACGCAACACTCACACGCACGCACGCATGCATGCACACACCAGTACACCACATGACCAACACACACTCTCACGCTCGAGTGCTCAACCTACACGTGCATGCGCACACATCAGGCCCTGACAGACACGTACACAACCAGGTGATTCCCGCGCACGGGTTGGAGCCTTGTCGCGCCTGTGTAAATTTGTGTTTATCTGACCATTTGCCTACGCAAACTGACAGGTGGGACCACAAGGAACGTGGTCAATTTAACTAGTCAACATGGCGCCACGCAGACTATTTGGCCGGTCAACAGAGTGCAATCCGATGTTGAACTGTGAGCAAGTGACCGTATAATCTCCACAAAATATATATAGTGACCGTAATCAGCTTATTCTGAAGTTCGGTGACCGTATTACGCTTTTCTCTCTGTAGGCCCTCCAAAACTACATCTCTACACGTTCTCGCATGTTACATCTAACAACTATGCAATACAACACTACTACTACACTCTAACACAATAAAGCATATGTGTTTTTAGTTTTACTAGATATCATATTGTTACTTGTAATTATTCAGTTTGCATACATTAAAATAGCCTTTGAAATGTATGGCCAGTATCATCTACCGCGCGGGGAAAATCCCGCCCTTTCCTATTTAATCAGGTTTGTATCGATGGATCGTGCGAAACAGCAAAACTATAGTACTATACAGTACAAGTGACAATTTAGTGGGCCGTCGTGTCGTCTACTCCTCCGTCGTAAGAGTGGAGCGCTCGCTTTCATAAATCTTCTAGTCCCTTCCGCCAACATGTGGGACATCAAGCTACCGGGTCCACGTGCCATACCAGAATACAGTGCAGAGCAGCCGGGGTGAAGCATCCTAGTCATGGCGCCGGCGTAGTAATGAGCAATGAGGCGTCAAATCACAAAGCCGCACCTTTCCCGCAGTTAAGTTGGAGGGACGAAGCAACCATCATTTCACTCGTTTCTGAATCCGCTTCTCCCTCATCTTCTTCAACTTAACCACGTGTTGCTTCTGCCGTTGTCCTGCCTCATGTGGGATGCAGATCGGCTTGGTAAAGCATTGACACGTGGGACCGCATGTTAGCAAACCGCGATGACAACGTGCTCCGAAAATAAGAAGCCTAATCCTAGACTTGCAAAGGGCTACGTAGCTGCTACGTATACTTTCCATCTAATCTATATATGCCCCCTTGATTTTCAGGTGGGGTGGGCCTAATCCTCTCCTTTAATCCAATCAAATAGTCCCACATCACATCAATTCGTAACTTTACGTAAACCATTACGTGGATGTAGAATTGCTCAAATAAGAAACCTCCCCCGCCATCCGCGCGGCAAAATCACCTCCTTTTTACTAATCTTGATTCTATAATTTTTTAGATCAATATAATTGAGATTTGTATAGATAGCACACAGGAACAAAACCAAGTGGTACGGTTAAGGGCATCCACAATGTGTAGCCAAATGTGAAAATAGCTTTTGGCATGGTGGGAACCATTGTGGATGGTGTTGCCAAAGCCAAAAAGATGGAACCGAAGCTCCCTGGTTGATTGATTGAAGGAATAGAAAAATGCAACGTATCTCCTCTTTCTCCCATGCTTGGACGCATGTAGTACAGTATAGAGCACAGAGTCTACTCCCCTGTCCCTTCTATCACAAATCACAAAGTAGTGAGGCGTCAAATCACAAAAGCACGGACGAAGCAACCATCATTTCACTCTTCGCCGACTCCGCATCTCCATCGTCTTCTTCGAGAAACCATCTCACCGCACTAGTACTCCTAGTAGTACTCCATCCGGTCCTTTTTTGTCTGCGTCTAAGTCTGGTTGTAATGGAAAGTATCATATGCTAGTACCATGCATATGATACTAGTGCATGATACTAACTGCGTAATGCATAGTATCATGTATTAGTATCATGTAGTACTTTATTTATTGTCATGCATGACACATAGTACCCTAGCATTTATTATGATATGGTATCATGATATGATACTCGACCCTCTCTTTCTTCATTTAATTCTATGACACCTCATCAAAATTGTCTAGTTGGCATGCATGATACTAGCTATGATACTACCATTACGACCAGCCTAAGAAAATTTCGTTTTCCCCGCAATGCTCTGCGCATTGGCATTTTTTCGCTGCTCTTTCCAACCGGGCCCTCCATCCCTTTCCACCGCATGCGTGCCTGCAGTAATCCCATCTCTCTTTCCCATGTGCTTCGCATCTTCCCAAGGCAGAGAAAGCTACTTGCATGCAAAAATAGGAGAGAGAGCGAGAGGCGCATGCGTGCAGAGAGATGGACAGGGGAGAGAGAGACGACATGCATGCATGCGGAAGTGAGAAGGTTGGTTTGCATGGCGCTGCATTAATCAAGCGATGAGGAGTGAGATGGTTAGCTCTTTGGTCTTTGGAGAAAAAATACACATTAATTGACACGTGAAACGAGGATTTGTATCGATTAAATCCTGCGAAGGAAAACCCTGCCTTTCTTTTTTAACACTAGTACTCCTAGTACGTACGTACTTATCCTGTTTGGGTCTAGGCCTTGCATTGCCAAACTTCGCCACACATTTTTGCCAAGCTTACCTAAAGTTTTAAAAATGAGAAGGAGGTACACTTGCGCACGGCTGTCGCGGTCGCACCGCACCCTCACACGGTCGCTCCTGCACGCCGCGGTCGCACCGCACCCTCACACAGTCGCTCCTGCACGCCGCAAACCCAACCAAGGGAACGCACCCTCACTGACATGTGTTGTCGCATGTGAACAAACCAAACTCAGCCATCCTATTGCTGACACATAATTTTTGTTCATAGAGTATGTTTATCCAACCACATGTTGGGGAGTATCCGTACGACCCGTGCGGTGGTCTGTTGGGGAAGAAGAAGAGGTGAGGAAGAAGGAGGAAAGAAGGGTTAGGAGACGTAGGATATTCATCCAACCGACTAAAATGGTAGACTGACCCAAGTCAGGCGACTTGCATAACAAATATATGTTTTTACACAGCAAAAGATCCATAAAAACAACAACATAAAGAAAAACTATCACTGCTCGCGGAAAGAGACGGCCTCGTCGTCTTTGGCTGCCGGCGCGAACCAGCCGTCGCTGCCGACGTGTGTCTCCGCACCGTGGTTGTCCTCGGCCTCCAGCTACTCGTTCAAGCGGAGCGTGCGGGTGATCTGCACGGACAAGAGCACAGCCCGGTTCAAGTCGAGGACGTCTGGTTCCGCCTGCAGGAGGGCCTCTATGGCAGCGGCATCCGCGCGCTCCGCGTCGAGTCGAGCCTCCGCCGCCCGGTTCAAGTCCAGGACGTCCGGTTCCGCCTACAGGAGGGCGTCAATGAGAGCGGCATCCGCACGCTCTACGTCGAGTCGAGCCTCTGTCGCCCGGTTCAAGTCCGGGACGTCCGGTTCCGCCTGCGGGAGGGCCTCGATGGCAGCGTCATCCGCGCGCTCCGCCCCAAGTTGAGCCTCTGCCGCCCGGTTCACATCCACGACATCCGGTTCCGCCTGCAGGAGAGCCTCGATGGCAGCGGCATCCGCGCGCTCCGTGTCGAGTTGAGCCTCTGCCTCCCGGTCCTCCTTTAGTATCGCCATGTTGAACCGCTGGTCCAACTGCACCATGGGGGACTCGGACGACGACACGAAGTCGACGTCCATTGTCTCATACCCATCAGGGGCCTTCTGCGCCGCGACCTCCGCCATGAACAATCGGTTTTGACTGTACATCGCTCTTGCCACGTTCGCGTTGCAGCCCGCACGCTGGACCCTCCACGTCGCTCACTGAATGGAACGCGCTTCGTCTTGCATTTTCGCTCGCTTGTGGGACCGCAGTTGAGAGCAAACCGACGTCCCTCCCCCTCCCCACCCGCGTCATTTATTATATCACCACTCCCTCCGTTTTATGCGGAGTAAATAGAACCAGAGGGAGTATACTACGGATGAGGATCCCCTGACGTGGCCGAACCCATTGAGTAACTGACATGCAGGGCCTAGTAAGCATGGGGTCCGCCAGTAAGTGACCGAAAGGGAGGGTAAGGCAGGGATACCTACGTCAGAGGATCCACTTCCACTATACTACTTTGACCAAATGTTAGAGTAATAATATATGACATGCAACTTACACAAATGTTAGAGTAATAATATATGACATGCAACTTACACAAAGCATACAGGGTCTAATGCGTTTTTCGAGGCTAACTTTGACCAAATGTTAGAGTAATAATATATGACATGCAACTTACACAAAGCATACGGTCAAATTCGTATGTGAAAGGAGTTTCCAATGATATAATTTTCACATTATACATCTCATGTACTATTAATCTTGTCAATAGTCAAATTGGAAACCATCTCGAGTACAAATCTAGGACTACGTACGAATCTAACAATATTGATTGGGTGTTGTTGAATGTTGATACCTTTTTTATCAAAGTAGATATACTTTGACTACACATGAAACTTATATGTAAACTAGAAAGGATTGGAGGGAGTATATTGTATGTTCAAAAACGAAATGAACATTGAATACCCTTTATATATGATTTGCGGATGCTATGATCACCGGTTCAAAATTTTGAATCCGCCTTAGGTATCACATGCCCCCACTCGTTCCCTCTCGATTTCATCTCGGGGTCCAGAGATCTATTGAAAGAGGACTAGGGTGGGTACATGCGAATGATACTCCGCAGAATGTTCAAATGAGGCATGCGGGAGGATGGACTCGACTGGAGGGCGACATGATCGATGGAGAAGAGGGTTGGAGAGGAATGAGAAATAAGGAAACGCCACATGATTATACTTGAACGGCTCAAATAAACAATAAGTTGTCTCGCTTGGCCTACATAGTAAAAGGCCTAATGCGCAACGCGGAGCACTGACGCTCGAATATGGCCGGGAAAACAGGGAAACCGACATGTGGGGCAGACTAGTCCAATGGAGGAGCTGGCCCACGACCTCCTCGCCACCGACAACCGTTCATGTGGGTTGTTGGGGCCAACAACGGGGCACAGCTCCAGCACCGCCTCTGGACACGGCGACCGTGGTGAGCGACATGCTCATATCGTAGCTAGACATGGTCGGTTTCAGTGTGCCGAGGGTGGCGTTAGTGCTGTGGCACGACCAACGGTATGTTTGGTTTCTGCCCAAGGTTGCCCCATCAAAGCATTGGGTAGCCAAAATTTTGGTTGAGGTATTGGTTGCCCATAATTTGGCCGACATTGGCAAGAAAAATGAACTAGAGTTGGCTAGAGTTCATTGGCATGCCAAAGAAATGGCAACCATCCAAACAAAGACCAATCTTTGGGTCATGACCAAAATTTTGGTTGAGGTATTGGTTGCCCATGATTTGGCCGACATTGGCAAGAAAAATGAACTAGAGTTGGCTAGAGTTCATTGGCATGCCAAAAAAATGGCAACCATCCAAACAAAGACCAATATTTGGGTCATGACCAAAATTTTGGTAAGGTGCACTTTGGCCACAATACATACACACCCCAACACCCGGCTCGTCGAGGATGCACGAGGCGCCGCGACGCATCCGCGGAGTGGTGTAGCGTGGCCAACTGCATCCTCTGGACCTGAGACCATGTCGGGTTGTCTTGCTTTTTCAATGACATGCGGGGATCGCATGTGAGCAAAGGGCATCTCCAACGTTGCCAGGACCGCAGCTGACCACCCTGGCACACCAAAACCCTCGTCCCTCGAGCCGTCGCGCCGTGCGTTCCCAGCCGGCGCCAACTGCCTGCATTCATGTCGTCCGTTCGTATGTCGTCGTTAAGAGGCTCGGTGCCCGAGGAACCAACTCTGGCGACTTAATGACGCACCCGGACGCTTGGCCTCACCGGAATGCGCTACTTAAAGCAGCAATGCCCAGCTAACCTCCACACCATAGCGCATCGTCCTCCTACCTGGCACCACATCCGCCATGACCGCAAGTGCGAACGCTCTGCGGGAGAGCTTGTCTTCGGGGATGAAGCTCGAGGTCGCCGCCCTCGCTCAAGTCGCCTCTCGTGACGCAATAGCGGCGTCGCAGGATGCGAACGCGACCGCACAGGCGGTGGCCACGCTGGCGGCCGACGACAGGAGCACTGTCAGCCACGCGTCCTACTTGCCGCCGTCCAACGTCCGGCACCACTGAGGTCGGGGACTCCTCCGAGGATGAGTAGGGCATGGGAGGCGGCAGGGCATGGTGTGCCAACTGGCCGGTCCGTATCCCGTGTTGTACTCTTCCTCGCCGGAGACCGCACCTTCACTTCACGGGTCTTGAACCCCGCCCCTGTACATAGAGATCGCAGATGGAGGACGTCGGTCGCTGCCGTAGAATAGGTTTAGGGTCGGGTTTCTTTTATTTTTCTGTCCTATAAAAGTTCGAAATGTAATGAAAATCTGCCGTGTTTGCATTAATCTCGGCCGGTGTATATGAACTTTCACAATAATATACATATTGTAGGAGTACTAGCAAGATGACTGTGTGTTGCACGGAAGATCAAGATCTTGTGGGAGAAAAGGATGAACGAGGGAAAGCCTTATCTGCAAATGTGGAGAGGAGTGAGGGTAAATTGTCATAGTTTCCTTCCTATCCGTTAGATATAGATCGGACGGCCTATATTGCAGGATGACAGGCACACCATCATCACCAACTCTGCTTTTTATTGAACCGAGACAAATCTAACATGCGAAGTAAAATAAACACATAGGGTCTATACATACACAAATTATCTTAGGCACTCCAATAGTACGTCCACTACACATTCATGCATTTCACATCTTTCTACATCTACGGGAACCTACGAAAGGGTTAACGTAAATTGCCTCTCTCCCCTCCCCTGATTTTCATGGTGGTGGGCCCCTC
>NC_041380.1:487825299-487842907 GCF_002162155.2 Triticum dicoccoides
CCCCCTCCCCCCTGTCCCCTTCCACTCCATTTGATCCGCCAAAGCCGCCCTCCCTGCCGCGCCGATACGTCAGCGCCGCGGTTTGGCGATCCTCTCGCTCCCACAGTACGCTCTCGTAGACTGCCGTCCTCTAGCCGCGCCCCCACCTCTGGCTACGTTCTTGTGGAGGCGCACGGCGGTCAGCGCCGCCACCGCTGGTGACGTTCATGTGGAGACGCACGGTGGTCAGCTTCTCCCACGGTACGCGCATTCTAGACTGAGGCCCCATTCAAGTCGGTGTAGCTCTGAATGTTAGCTGATAGACGCTGTTAATCTCACTATTTGCCAAAGTAGTTTACTGTCAATATGCTCTGCTTAAGAAGCTTCCTTGCCCCGTTCTGCACTCAATCTGCTTAGCTGAGATGGCATGCCAAGGCCGATTAGTTGCTAAAATATCCTGCCATATATTTATTGTGACATAGATGGCCATGGTCTAGTAGCCAATCTGTTAGGTGAAATAGCTCTACACCATTTTATACTCGATCTTTGTTGCTGCGATGGTCTTCGATAGTTCGATGGCTGTGTGCTCGGCCTCATTAACTACTGAAACAACCTGCCATAATTCGGCACTCAAATCTGCTTGCTGAATTAGCTTTACATATATTTCGTTACTTAGATCTGCTCGTCCAAATATTCTTGCCATAGCTTTAGACATTGACCTAGGTATTTTTTTTCTGGACTTGTAAGTGCATCTAGTGCCACCGCTAGTTGGTTTTGGAGTATTGACGACAAACCTAGTTGAGGGACTAATGTGTTTGTGAGAATTGCAGGATAACACAGGTAGAAGTCCCTCATTGATTCGGTTTTACTACCAGAGATGACCCCTAAAAATGTATGAAGACATTGAAGCCAAAGGTGGTATATGAAGATATTCACATTGAAGACTATGACAAAAGAAGACATGTTATGAAGCCTATGGAGCTCGAAGACTTAGATCTTTCGTAGTTCTTTTTCTTTTGTGTTGAGTCATAGGAACCACCGTACTGTTAAGTGGGGTCCAGGAGAACCAGTCAGAATGACTGAAGTGATGCCTAAACCAAAAACCTATGTCTTCGAGTGAAGACAATGAGAGAGAATCTTGTCCAGAGCCGGACAAGTCAGCTTTGCTTGTAGCCCAAGTAAAGCTGCCATGAGAGTTTGAAATCTGACCATTGTGACACGTGTCAGTTCCTTAGTGACCCAGGGTCATTTCGGACAAATCAGGTCGGGTTGCCAAGTGGCTATAAATAGCCCACCCCCTACAACCATAAACGGTTGGCTGCTCAGATTTCAGTGCACGGCTTTTGTTGTTTGAGAGCAACCCACCTCGAAGCCTTTGAGAGAAAATTCCTAGCGAGGAGAAAAGCCCTAACCACCCAGAGCCAACGTAAATTGGGCATCACTTAAGTCTTCTTGTCTGTGTGATCTGAAGACTTATTACACTTGAGGACTGTGAATCCTCCAGACGGTTAGGTGTCGCGTTCAGAGCATCCAAGAGACATTGTGGATTGCTAGTGAACGAAGTTTGTGAAGGTTTGGGAATCTACCTTGAAGACTTACCAGAGTGATTGGGCGAGGACTAAGTGACCTTAGCTCAAGGAGAATACGGTGAGGACTTGGTGTCCTGAACTGTGTGTTCAGTACTGGGTGTCCGGGACTGTGTGTCCTAAGGTTTAAATACCTAGCCGCTCCAACCAGACGTACAGTTGTCACAGCAACTGGTCCAACATATCATTGTCTTCAACGAGTCACTGGTTTCATCTTCACTTCCTTTTCTTACTGTTACTCATTGTGAAGACATTGCATGCTTGCTTTATCTTGTCTTCACAACATGAATGTATGATCTGTTTGGCTTCATAACTTCTTCCTACATGATCCTTATTACACTGCAGCTGTTTGTCGTTGTGCTTCCACTCTATTGAATACTTGACCATGGCTGGCCCAGTGTAATCTAACTTCCGCTGCATAGTAATAGGCATAATCTTCGCTGTTTGTCTTCATAACTCCCACGTATTGAAGACTTTCATAAAAATCGCCTATTCACCCCCCCCCCCCTCTAGTCGATATAACGCACTTTCAATTGGTACCAGAGCAAGGTGCTCCCTTGTTCTGTGTGATTCGGTTTAACCACCTGGAGTTTTAGCTATGTCGACTGCAGGGATAATCAAAGTCTCCGCTGCGTGCCCCGTCTTCAATGGAACTGAATATCCCTACTGGAAGAATAAGATGTGCATGCATCTTGAAGCCATTGACGTCGACCTATGGTATGTTGTCGAGAACGGCGTTCCCAAGGCTGGAGAAGGTGTCACTGCTGCTGATGTCAAGAAGTTCACTCAACTGGACTCTACTGCGAAAAATATCATCTGTGGCCATCTGACAAAAGGACAATATGGCTGTGTGAGTGCCTTGAAGGCATCCAAGCTGGTCTGGGACTGGCTCTCCAAGGTCAATGAAGGCGTCTCAACCCAGAGAGATCAAAGAATCAGTGTTCTTCGCAACCTCTTCAACCGCTTCAAGCGAAATGACAATGAGAATGTCCAGCACACATTTGACCGGCTCACTGACATCACAAATGAGCTTCAAGCCCTCGGCGCCACTGAGATCACCAAACATGAAATCGTCAAGACGCTGCTGAGATCACTTGATTGTTCATTTGACATCCTAGCCCTGATGATTCAAGAACGTCCTGATTTCAAGACACTCGATCCGTCTCACATACTTGAGAGGCTCAACACACATGAGTTTCAGCTTTCTGAAAAAAGAGATATCTACGGTCCAAACTATGGGCGAACTCGTGCCTTGAAGGCAAAAGCTGTTTCCTCATATGAAGAAGAATCTGACAGCTGTTCTGATGATCCTGAAGACATTGGAAGAGAACTTGCAATGCTAGTGAAGAAGTTCCAAAAATTCACCAAGAAGAAAGGCTTCAGAAAATCTTCACGATCAAGCTCAAGGAATGATGAAGCTTCTGCTCATGACTACAAGAAGAAAACATGTCACAAGTGCAAGAAAACTGGACACTTCATCTCTGAGTGTCCACAATGGGACAATGAGAACAGAAGGAAGAAGAAGAGCAAGGAATATGATTCCGACGACAAGAAGAAGAAGAAATACTCAAAGTCTTCTTCCAAGTCTTCCTCAAAGTCTGCATCACACAAGAAGAGCTCATCTGGCAAGGCACGTGCGTTTGTTGGCAAGGAAATGGATTCAGAGGAGGAGTCCGCTTCTGAGGAGGCAGAGGTGGAGTCTGAGGAGGAGTCTGATTCTGGCATTGCGAGTCTGGCTACAACATACGTCGCCAAGTCCATCTTCAACACTGAAGACAATGACTTCATCACCGACACCGATGCAAATAACAAGAACGACTCCAGTCCTACCTACTGCTTCATGGCACGCGGTGCCAAGGGTACGACACCAGCGACTTCAAAGTCTTCAGAATGGATTACTGACAGTGGGTGTACAAATCACATGACTGGCAAAAGAAGCCTTCTTATGGACTCAACCTTACGTCCATCCGACAAGAGCCACATCACATTTGCTGACACTGGTAAAAGTAAGGTATTGGGTCTAGGTAGAGTTGCAATCACAAAGGATCAACACATGCATAAAGTCATGCTTGTTGAATCCCTTGGCTTCAACTTAATGTCTGTCTCAATGCTTTGCGATTTGAACATGATCGTAATGTTTGGAAAATATCGTTGCCTAGTACTAATGGAATCTGACAAGTCTCTAGTGTTAGAAGGGTATCAAAAAGATGATTTGTATGTGGTAGATTTCTCAGTAGGACCACAACTTGCAGTATGTCTTCTTGCAAAAGCTTCACAATGCTGGCTTTGGCATCGAAGGCTTGGGCATGCTGGCATGAGGAACCTCCACACTCTTGCGAAGAAGAAGCATGTCATAGGCATCGAGGGCGTCAAGTTCAAGAAAGATCACTTATGCGGTGCCTGTGAAGCAGGGAAGATGACAAGGGCAAAACATCCTTTGAAGACAATCATGACTACTACACAACCCTTCGAACTGCTCCACATGGATCTTTTCGGTCCCACTCACTACTCAACTTTTACTACTTCTGCTTGCCTCTATGGCTTCGTCATTGTTGATGATTACTCTAGATATACTTGGGTGCACATAATCCTTTACAAGAATGAAGTGCAGGATGTCTTCAGACGCTTCGCCAATCGAGCTATGAACAATTTTGGCGCCAAGATAAAGCACATCAGAAGTGACAATGGCACTGAATTCAAGAACACTGGCCTTGATACATATCTTGATACCTTGGGCATCACACATGAATTCTTAGCTCCGTACACACCACAGCAGAATTGTGTCGTTGAACGCAAGAACAGAACACTCATTGAGATGGCCAGAACTATGCTAGATGAATACAAGACTCCAAGAAAATTCTGGACTAAAGCCATTGACACTGCATGCCATACAATCAATCGTGTTTATCTGCACAAGCTTCTGAACAAGACATCTTGTGAACTCCTAACTGGCAAGAAGCCAAATGTCAGTTACTTCAGAGTATTTGGCTCAATGTGCTGGATCAAGGACCCACACCACACCTCAAAGTTTGCACCAAAAGCACATGAGGGCTTTATGCTTGGATATGGAAAGGATTCGCACTCCTATAGAGTCTTCAATCTCTTTCATTACAAAGTTGTTGAAACAGTGGATGTGCGTTTCGATGAGACAAATGGTTCACAAAGAGAGCAACTGCCAAATGTGCTAGATGAGATTCCAGCTAGTGAATCAATCAAGCTAATGGGAACTGGAGAGATTATACCTTCTGAGGCTCATCCTGAAGAAGAACTTATCATCTCAGCACCTGATCAACATGAAGACAATGCTCAGCCTGAAGACATTCCTCCCAACAACAACACAGATCAGCAAGAGCAAAGTCTTCGCCCTGTACATCCTCACGTTGCCAATGAAGTGCAGATTGACAGAATAATTGACAACATCAATGCACCTGGTCCACTCACTCGTTCAAGGGCAACTCAGCTAGCAAATTTCTGTGGGCACTTCGCATTCGTGTCAATATCAGAACCCAAGAAAGTTGAAGAAGCCTTCATGGAACCTGAATGGATTCAAGCTATGCAAGAAGAGCTTCAACAGTTTGAGCTGAATAATGTATGGGAACTGGTTAAGCGTCCTGATCCACGGAATGGATATACCGCAACAAGCAAGATGAGCATGGTCAACATGTCAGAAACAAAGCTCGTCTCGTTGCTCAAGGATATACTCAAGTGGAGGGCATTGACTTCGATGAAACATTTGCTCCTGTGGCTAGGCTTGAAGCCATACGCATACTGCTGGCCTATGCAAATCATCATAACATACTTCTATATCAAATGGATGTGAAAAGTGCCTTTCTCAATGGCAAGATTGAAGAAGAAGTGTATGTTGCACAACCGCCTGGCTTTGAAAATCCAAAACATCCTGACATGGTATACAAGCTCAACAAGGCACTGTATGGCCTCAAACAAGCCCCCAGGGCCTGGTATGACACACTCAAATACTTCCTGAAAAGCAAAGGCTTCATACCTGGTTCCCTGGATCCCACTCTTTTCACGAAGACATATGATGGTGAACTGTTTGTGTGCCAAATATATGTGGATGACATTATCTTCGGCTGCACCAATCACAAGTACAGTGAAGAGTTTGGATATATGATGCAAGAGCAATATCAGATGTCTATGATGGGGGAGCTGAAGTTCTTCCTTGGTCTTCAAATTTGACAACAAAGCAATGGCATCTTCATATCTCAAGAGAAGTTTCTCAAAGATTGCCTAAAGAAGTTCGGTATGCAAGACTACAAAGGCTTCACGACACCAATGCCAGCCAAACATCATCTAGGTCCTGTCGACAATGGTAAAGAGTTCGATCAAAAGGTATACCGCTCCATGATTGGTTCTTTGCTTTATTTATGTGCATCTAGGCCAGATATTATGCTTAGTGTTTGCATGTGTGCTCGATTTCAAGCGGCACCAAAGGAGTCGCATCACTTAGCTGTGAAGCGAATTCTTCGATATTTGGCTCACACCCCAACTCTAGGATTATGGTATCCAAAGGGCTCAGAGTTTGATTTGGTTGGATTTTCGGATGCTGATTATGCTGGTGACAAAGTTGATCGTAAGTCTACATCAGGCACATGTCACTTTCTGGGACGATCACTTGTATGTTGGTCTTCAAAGAAGCAGAACTGTGTATCTCTCTCCACTGCTGAATCTGAATACATTGCTGCTGGATCTTGCTGCGCTCAGCTTCTATGGATGAAGCAAACACTCAAGGACTATGGCATTCATCTGAAGCAAGTGCCACTTTACTGCAACAACGAAAGCGCCACCAAGATTGCCAACAACCCAGTTCAGCAATCGAAGACAAAGCACATTGAAATTCGTCATCACTTTCTTAGAGATCATGTTGTGAAGGAAGACATTGATATCATACACGTCAACACTGAAGAACAATTGGCAGATATCTTCACCAAGCCCTTGGATGACAAGAGATTTTGCAAGTTACGGTGTGAGCTAAATATCCTGGAATCCTCAAATGTCCTTTGATCAGGCACACATCCTAACACTTATGCATATGATGACTTAGATGTGTAATGCACAAAGTATAGTATATCTTCAATCAATGAAGACATACATTCTAAGTGTGAATACATTAATGTGGAATTTGACTTTGGAGCGCCACGATAATTGTGCGCCGTGTCTGGGTCTAATACTTCCTATACGGTGGGTAACGCCACCACCAAACGTTCTATTTTGAAGTGTTTCACTCATGGCGTTACCTTGCAATTTCTTCACATTTGGTTTGGCTTCGAACTTAACATGTCTTCATGATTATCTTCACTATGTTGATTATATAGATATATACATACTAGTGCTCTGTCCTCTACAGCATTCACTTATAGCTATGTCTTCTTGGTTGAATCTTTTGAACTAAGTGAATGTGATCGGACCCTAATCTCTCTATGCTTTCTATCTCAAATTCTATCTCTCCAAGTCATATGCATTCTATTGAAACTGTCGAATGTCTTCACTGCGTCCTTGTCAGCAGAAGATATAGAGACAACCATAAAGTCCGTTTTCAATGCTCATTCCTCCACATAAAATCCGGAGAAGCAGGAACGACCGCCCGACAATCCAGGCGTGCGTGGGACGTGGAACAAACCCCAAACTTCCGCAAACTGGCCACGCGTTCCTCAGATGCGAACCGCCAGGGGCACCTGTGTAATAGTACAGTGCCGCCCATGTACCTATAAATTCACACTTACCGCGGTCATTATCTCCTTCTTCCACCCTCGCACGAACCCTAGCGCCACCGCTAGCTCTCGACGACGCCGGCGACGAAGCGCTTCGCTGCCGCAACCTCTCCGACGCCGTCCTCACGCCGACCGCGGACATCGTTCTCTCCACCGTCGCCGTAGGTGTTTTCTGTCGCCAAGTTAGGGCACGGAGGACTGAACTGCTCGGCATCATCTCCCATTTCCGTCTAGCAGTTCCAAGTGTGGTAAATAAGACTTCTTTTTACAGCCCCTTTTGGTCTCATGGTTCTGTCACTTTCTACCATAAGAAGTTTATCTTCACACAAGTTAGATCTCTCAATCTGCATCTCATAACATGCCTAGTATATTCACTTGTGCTTCATAAAGTAGTTAGATTCCTCACTTGTACTGATCTGTGGGTTCGTACAAATCTGGAATCAACTTCTTATCTATGAGTGAATGTCTTCGCACGATGAGGTCAATGTCTTGTAAACTGATTAATCTTCAAAACCTTCTGAGAATGCATATGACCTCTTCACCTTCCCTCGCACCTTAATGCTGTCACAGGTACATGTCCGTGGGAGAATCCTTCGGTTCTCATAGTCTGCATTCATTTGCAGAATTCCTACAGCGTCACATAAACTCTCCTGAAGCCAGTTCCTATTGGTCCAGAAAAGGAAAGCCTTTGAAGCCTTTGAAAGTTTTGAAGCCTTTCAAGTTAAAGTTTATGGCTTCAGAAGAAGCAGCAAGGAAGGGGGCAGACAGAGACGTGAAGGAACTTCCAAAGATCTGCCTGAAGACTTGGCAGAAATGTATAAAACAGATCCTGAAGAGAGCTATGGGCAGCGCAAGACCCGAATCCAATGGATTCGACGCTATTGGGCAGAACGATGGTTCAAATACTGCTTCGTCACCCAGGGTATGCTGAGAAATGTGCCATCGAGAAACCATGGGGGGACATCCTTTACAAGAATCTCATACCCAAGACCAGAGATGAAGCCATTGCTCAAGGCTTCTACCCGTGCATGGTCCGAGGACCACAGCCTGATGATGTGCATCCATCGTCACTCCTCTGGTGTCGTGACGACAATCTCTTCAAGCGCAACTTTCAGTTTGCCCAACAATCAGCGAAGCTGAACAAGAAGAAATTTGGGTTAGACTTCAACCCTGGTCCCTCAGCACCAAGGGCAGATGGCACACGCTACGCAGAACCCAATATCATCGATCCATTTGCCAACCTTGAGGGCCTCATCACCCACATTTTAGTCCAAGGGACTGCCGTGAATGACCCTCCAGCTGACTCTGAGTCTGATGAAGCTCCTGCTGTACCGAAGCCAAAGCAATCAAAGAAGCCAAAAGCTTCAAAGCCGGCCCCTTCCTCAAAAATCTCAAGGGTGAAGCCATTGGCAACTGCACCTCCTGAAGACAGTGTGCAGTCTGAAGACGTATCCCGCGTCTCCTAGCCCCAGAAGGAAAAGGTGCCCCAGAAACACACCGGCAAAGAGCTCACTGCTGCTGCCATTCTGCGCAGCGAAGCCATTGATTTATCAAGCGATGAAGATCTTGGAGATGACGCTCTAGAGCAGCTTATCAAAAGCAAAGAAGAAGCTGAAATCTTCAACAATTTGCCTCTCTTTGATGTCGCCATCATCCACAACTTCATCGACAAATGGTTTGCCTCACCAGACATCAGCTTCGAAGATCTGCAGCTGCCTGTTGGCCTCAGCGTCGCCTTCCAAGGTGCAATTGCATCAGAACTTGCCATTGCCCAGCGCATTGTTGAACTGAAGTAGAAAATTGATCATGAAAAGGCTCAGTTCAAGAAGCACATGGCCAGGCTCAGCGTGCAGGAAGTGAAGAGCTTCAAAACCATGTTGCATGAGCTCAAGGAAAATTTTCTGAAAAAGCGTGCAGAAGCTCAGGGCTCACGTGAGCGGATGAAGTCTTTGGCTGAACGATGCGTGCACGCCTACAATGAGGCCGAAAAGCGCATGGCACTTGGGCGTCCTGGCATCGACCCCAAGATGGCCGCAAAGAAAAAGAAGAAGACTGTTCCAGCTGAACTAGAGGCACCAAGGCAAGAAGCTGTTCCGATTGTCTTCCCAACCGCCACGGCTGGCTCGAAGCCAAAGAGTCGGTCAACCGCTTCAGAGCTCAAAAAGACACGGAATGCAGAGGCTGAAGCTAGGAAGAGGAAACACTCTGAAGCCTCTCCTTCTGACCCCAGCAAGAAGAAGCACAAGATCAAGAAAGCTCGGGCTGCTCCCACAGAGCCCTTGATGGTTGAACCCCTCTCTATGGTTCACCCCAATGCAGAAAGACAACTGACAGTTCGTGAGCCTGCTCCCACAGAGGCTCCTAAAGCTGAAGATATTCCAGTAGCCGACCCCATAGCTGCTGAAGACATTGGTCACCAGGACAATGTGCAAGATGATGCAGCCCTTCCTCAGCTTGAAACAAGCGAACTCATCAGCATTGGTCGTCCTCTGACGCCAATTGCACAAGATGCGTCATGGGCAGATCGCCCTCAAGAGGAAGAAGACATTGAGGCCCAGCTCACTCCAACCCCACAGGCGTCGTCTGCATTCCGCAGGCTTCGCAAAGGTCCAAGGCCTCAAGTCTATACTGAAGAAATTCTGGCTGCATCAGCCGAAGACAATGAAGAAGCACCACCAGAACCCACTCCCCCGCTCCATCAAGACGTAGTTCTCCAGGAGAACGTGCCTGAGTTTGTCCCTCCAACTACACAAGTGGCGGCTGAAAATGAGGCTGCCACAACACACACTGAAGCAAATGTGGAGCCCTCCCCACCAAAAGCTTCAGCAGACAGCGAAGCTACTGATCCAGACACTTCTATTCCTGAGTCTGCTGCTGGTCCTCAATTTGATTATCATGTTGAGCACATGCCTCATGTCTAGAAGCCAGTCCCAAGGCTTCCAAGGTTCCCAGGTCCTGCATCAGCACCTGGCTCCTTTGATATCAATAGCTTCAAGGCAGATAACACGTTCTTCAACAGCTCCAAGAACCCCTATTCAAGGGAAAGGATTGTATCAGATAGGTTCTGGAGCTATCCTCAGCGCAGCTACTACTCAAGCATCCTATACAACCAAGGTCGCATCTTCCCGCACAAGCGCCTTGAGGTTGAAGCCATTGCTGGTCTGCCATGTCTAGAGGAAGCTTTGGATTGCTTTAAGCAAGTGGGTCTGCTGCAGTTTGTCATTGATGAAGAGCACTGGAATGAAGAGCTTCTACTTCAGTTCTATGCCACCCTCCATATTAAAGGATACAACAGAGATCCGAAGACTTGGGTCCTGGAGTGGATGACCGGCAACGTCCATCATGAAGCCAATGCATTTGATATCATTGAGCTCACCGGCCTGCCCACTCCTGGCGAATTCTTCGAGGAAGGCTGTCAAATACATGTTGAAGCTATCGAGAGCATATTCCAGAGGCCTGAACCAAATATGAGTCAGATGCTCCCAATGATGAAGCCATTACCCCATGATGCACCCTATCCAACTGAGTTCTTCGTTGAAGACCTTGAGTACCTGCCCAGGACCATATATCACATCATCCGGCGGACTCTCTGGCCCATTAAGGGACACTCTCCACATGCCAAGATTCAGGGTGCAATGAAGACTCTCATATTCTATATCCTTCATGGCAAATGCTTCAACGCACAGGATTTCGTCATACGCCAACTTGCAGCGTCAGGCTTAGAGTTATTTGGTTTGAAGTTCTATGCTCCTTGGGTGATGAGGCTAATCAAACTGCACTCTGCGATCTCGTATCAGCCCTCAGCCTGAAACCATCGGATCTTCTTGCCAGATGTGGATACCTCTTCTGAAGCTATATATCCTGAGCCTGCCAAGCAATCGATAAGTCTTCAGAATGCAGAACACCAGAGCTTCACTCAGAATGATGAAGGTGTTTGAAAGTGCGTTATATCGACTAGAGGGGGGGTGAATAGGCGATTTTTATGAAAGTCTTCAAAGCGTGAGAGTTATGAAGACAAACAGCAAAGATTATGCCTTTACTATGCAGCGGAAGTTAGATTACACTAGGCCAGCCATGGTCATGTATTCAATAGAGTGAAAGTACAATGACAAACAACTGCTGTGTAATAAGGATCAGGTAGGAAGAAGTTATGAAGCCAAACAGTTCAAACATACACGTTGTGAAGACAAGAGATAAAGCAAGCATGCAATGCCTTCACAATGTGTAACAGTAAGAAAAAGGAAGTGAAGATGAAACCAGTGACTCGTTGAAGACAATGATATGTTGGACCAGTTCCAGTTGCTGTGACAACTATACGTCTGGTTGGAGCGGCTAGGTATTTAAACCTTAGGACACACAGTCCCAAACACCCAGTCCTGAACACACAGTCCAGGACACCAAGTCCTCACCGTATTCTCCTTGAGCTAAGGTCACTTAGTCCTCGCCCAATCACTCTGGTAAGTCTTCAAGGTAGACTCCTAAACCTTCACAAACTTCGTTCACTGGCAATCCACAATGTCTCTTGGATGCTCTAGACGCGACGCCTAACCGTCTGGAGGATTCACAGTCCTCAAGTGTAATAAGTCTTCAGATCACACAGACAAGAAGACTCAAGTGATGCCCAATTTGCTCTGGCTCTGGGTGGTTAGGGGTTTTCTCCTCACTAGGAATTTTCTCTCAAAGGCTTCGAGGTGGGTTGCTCTCAAACGACAAAAATCGTGCACTGAAATCTGAGCCGCCAACCATTTATGGTTGTGGGGGTGGGCTATTTATAGCCACTTGGCAACCCGGCCTGATTTGTCCGAAATGACCCTCGGTCACTAAGGAACTGACACGTGTCTCAACGGTCATATTTCTCACTCTCATGGCAACTTTGCTTGGGCTACAAGCAAAGCTGACTTGTCCGGCTCTGGACAAGATTCGCTCTCATTGTCTTCGTTCGAAGACATAGGTTTTTGATTTAGGCATCACTTCAGTCATTCTGACTGGTTCTCCTTGACCCCACTTAACAGTACGGTGGTTCCTATGACACAACACAGAAGAAAAAGAACTATGAAAGATCTAAGTCTTCGGGCTCCATAGGCTTCATAACGTGTCTTCTTTTGTCATAGTCTTCAATGTGAATATCTTCATAAACCACCTTTGTCTTCAATGTCTTCATACATTTTTAGGGGTCATCTCTGATAGTAAAACCGAATCAATGAGGGACTTCTACCTGTGTTTTCCTGCAATTCTCACAAACACATTAGTCCCTCAACTAGGTTTGTCGTCAATACTCCAAAACCAACTAGGGGTGGCACTAGATGCACTTACAATCTCCCCCTTTTTGGTGATTGATGACAAACTAGTTGAAGTTTTCAACGGGGAATATAATGTGTGAAGTTTGTAAAGGATAAAGAATTGTCTTCGTAAGTTGCAAGGGCTCCCCCTGAAGATGTGCATATAAGTTAATTTGCTTTTGGAATGCAAATGCACATGGCAGGTTGTACTTGTGGAGATCCACTTCAGCTTATGATGACAATCCACTATGCATGTGAAAGTATATGAAGATAATGACATGCATAATGGAAAATGGACGTCTGCAGAATGAGATAAGTGCGGAATTTATCGTCGCACATGCGGAATTTATCTTCGCAAACAGAGTGGCAAACGAGTAGCAGACGACCATCGAGTCTTAGTGTTACAACTCAAAGAACCGAATGAAGCAAAAACGAGAGTTGTAAGCACGAAGCAAAATGTAGCAAAAAAAATATAGCACCCGCCCATATGGACCCGCTTGAAGACTATCAACCCATATGATTCTCCCCCTTTTGTCAGCAAGGACTAAAAAGGTTCGAAGACATAGAGTGTCTACTCGTTTCCAGGAGCAGCAGGGTCGTTGGAGGTGTTTGGCGGTGCAGACGAGCTTGGAGGTGCTGAAGCAGGTGGCGGTGATGTAGCATCATCGTCTTCATCAATGATCCTTGCAGTAACCATGGCAGCAGATGAAGAAAACTCAGAGTCTTCAAGTGATGGTGTGTTGCACATCACAGCCCTTCTGGGAGGTGTGGTGTCAAACTTAAAACGCTCTGTGAAGCCATCCTCTTCAAGTTCAGCTTCAGTACACATCATTGAGAGCCCTTTCCATGTACGATGGTAGGTTTCGTGTGTAACGAAGGCATTCTTGGTGGCAAGGTTTCGAAGACGATTGACATCCACCAAGAGGCTCTTCATCTAACGTTTTAGCCAGTCGTGATGCCTATCTTGCTTTTGGTGAAGGGCCACAAGAAGCTCTCGATCAGTGAGGACACGAGCACGCTTCTTGGGTCTTGGAGCATTTGTGCTGTCTGTGGCTTCAGTAGATGCTGGTGCACGTGTAGTGCCAGCCAACGGATATACTCTGGATATGGCTTCAACACCTTCAACATTCTGCGTGAAGCTCTGGTGTTCTGCATTCTGAAGACTTATCAGTTGCTTGGCAGGCTCAGGGTATATTGCTTCAGCAGAGGTATCCACATCTGGCAAGAAGATCCGATGGTTTCGGGCAGAGGGCTGATACGAGATCGTAGAGTGCAGTTTGATTAGCCTCATCACCCAAGGAGCATAGAACTTCAAACCAAATGATTCTGAGCCTGACGCTGCAAGTTGGCGTATGAAGAGATCCTGTGCGTTGAAGCATTTGCCATGCAGTATATAGAATATGAGAGTCTTCATTGCACCCTCGATCTTGGCATGTGGTGAGTGTCCCTTAATGGGCCAGAGAGTCCGCCGGATGATGTGATATATGGTCCTGGGCAGGTACTCTAGGTCTTCAACGAAGAACTCAGTTGGATAGGGTGCATTCTGAGGCAATGGCTTCATCATTGAGAGCATCTGACTCATATTTGGTTCAGGTCTCTGGAAAATGCTTTCAATGGCTTCAGAATGTAATTGACAACCTTCCTCGAAGAATTCGCCAGGAGTGGGCAGGCCGGTGAGCTCAATGATATCAAATGCATTGGCTTCATGATGGACATTGCCGGTCATCCACTCCAGGATCCAAGTCTTCGGATCTCTGTTGTATCCTTTGATATGAAGGGTGGCATAGAACTGAAGCAGAAGCTCTTCATTCCAGTGCTCTTCATCCGTCACAAATGGCAGCAGACCCACTTGCTTGAAGCAATCCAAAGCTTCCTCAAGACATGGCAGACCAGCAATGGCTTCAACCTCAAGGCGCTTGTGCGGAAAGATGCGGCCTTGGTTGTATAAGATGCATGAATAATAGCTGCGCTGAGAATAGCTCCAGAACCTATCTGATACAATCCTTTCCCTTGAATAGGGGTTCTTGGAGCTATTGAAAAATGTATTGTCTGCCATGAAGCTATTGATGTCAAAGGAACCAGGTGCTGATGCAGGACCTGGGAACCTTGGCAGCCTTGTGACTGGCTTCTGAACATGAGGCATGTGCTCAATATGATAATTGAATTGAGGACCTGCAGCAGACTCAGGAATAGAAGTGTCTGGCTCGGTAGCTTCGCTGTCCGCTGAAGCATTTGGTGGGGCGGGCTTCACATTGGCTTCAGTGTTTGTGGTGGCAGCCGCAACATTGTCTTCCTCCGCTTGTGTAGTTGGAGGGACAACCTCAGGCACGTTCTCCTGGAGAACTGCATCTTGATGAAGTGGGGAAGTGGGTTCTGGTGGAGCTTCTTCATTGTCTTCGGCTGATGCAGCCGGAATTTCTGCAGTATGGACTTGAGGCCGTGGACCTTTGCGAAGCCTACGGAACGCAGACGACACTTGTGGGGTCGGAGTGGGCTGGACCTCAAAGTCTTCTTCCTCCTGAGGGCGATCCGCCCATGACTCATCTTGTGCCATTGGCGTCAGAGGACGACCAATACTGATGAGTTCGCTTGTTTCAAGCTGAGGAAGGGCTGCATCATCTTGTACATTGTCTTGATGACCAATGTCTTCAGCAGCGATGGGGTCGGCTGCTGGAATATCTTCAGCTTCAGGAGCCTCTGTGGGAGCAGGCTCATGAACTGTCAGTCGTCTTTCTGCATTGGGGTGAATGACAGAAAGGGGTTCAACCATCAAGGGCTCTGTGGGAGCAGCCCTAGATTTCTTAGTCTTGCGCTTCTTTTTGCTGGGGGCAGTAGGAGAGGCTTCAGAGCTCTTCCTTTTTCTGGCTTCAGGCTCTGCAGTTCTTGTCTTCTTTAGCTCTGAAGCTGTTGACTGACTCTTTGGCTTCGAGCCAGTCGTTGCAGTGGGGAAGACAATTTGAACCGCTTCTTGCCGAGGTGCCTCTGGTTCATTCACAGCAGGCTCCTTCTTCTTCTTTGCGGCCATCTTGGGGTCGATGCCAGGACGCCCAAGTGCCTTGCGCTTTTCAGCCTTGTTGTAGGCTTGAACACATTTTTCTGCCAAAGACTTCATCCTTTCACGCGAGCCCTGAGCTTCAGCATGCTTTTTCAGAAAGTTTTCTTTGAGCTCATGCAGCATGATTTTGAAGCTCCTCACTTCCTGCACGCTGAGGCTGGCCATGTGCTTCTTGAACTGAGCCTTTTCATGATCAATTTTCTGCTTAAGCTCAACAATGCGCTGAGCAATGGCCAGTTCTGAAGCAATTGCGCCTTGGAAGGCGACACTGAGGCCAACTGGCAGCTGCAGATCATTGAAGCTTATGTCTGGTGAGTCAAACCATTCATCGATGAAGCTGTGGATGATGGCGACATCAAAGAGAGGTAAATTGTTGAAGATTTCAGCTTCTTCTTTGCTTTTGATAAGCTGCTCGAGAGTGTCATCTCCCAGATCTTCATCGCTTGATAGATCAATGGCTTCGCTGCGCAGAATGGCAACAGCAGTGAGCTCTTTGCCTGTTTGTTACTGGGGCTCCTTTTCCTTCCGGGGCTTGGAGACGCGGGATACGTCTTCAAACTGCACACTGACTTCAGGAGGTGCAGTTTTCAATGGCTTCGCCCTTGAGATTTTTTAGGCAGGGGCCGCTTTGAAGCTTTTGGTTTCTTCGTCTGCTTTGGCTTCGGCACAGCAAGAGCTTCATCAGACTCAGAGTCAGCTGGAGGGTCATTTACGGCAGTCCCTTGGACTAGGATGTGAGTGATCAGGCCCTCAAGATTGGCAAACGGACCGATGACATTGGGTTCTGCATCGCGTGTGCCATCTGCCCTTGGTGCGGAGGGACCAGGGTTGAAGTCTAACCCAAATTTCTTCTTGTTTAGCTTCGCTGACTGTTGGGCAAACTGAAAGTTGCGCTGGAAGAGATTGTCGTCACGACACCAGAGGAGTGACGACGGATGCGCATCATCAGGCTGTGGTCCTCGGACCATGCATGGGTAGAAGCCTTGAGCAATGGCTTCATCTCTGGTCTTGGGTACGAGATTCTTGTATAAGATGTCCCCCCATGGCTTCTTGATGGCACATTTCTCAGCATACTCATGAGTGACGAAGCGGTATTTGAACCACTGTTCTGCCCAATAGCGTCGAATCCATTGGATTCGTGTCTTGCGCTGCCCATAGCTCTCTTCTGGATCTGTTTTGTACATTTCTGCCAAGTCTTCAGGCAGATCCTTGGAAGTTCCCTCACGTCTCTGTCTGCCCCCCTTCCTTGCTGCTGCTTCTAAAGCCATAAACTTTAACTTTAAAGGCTTCAAAACTTTCAAAGGCTTCAAAGGCTTTCTTTTTCTGGACCAACAGGAACTGGCTTCAGGAGAGTTTATATGATGCACACTGGAACTGCTAGACGGAGGGGAGTTGATGCCGAGCAGTTCAGTCCTCCATGCCCTAACTTGGCGACGGAAAACACCTACGGCGATGGCGGAGAGGACGATGTACGCGGTCGGCGTGAGGACGGCGTTGGAGAGGTTGCGGTAGTGAAGCGCTTCGTCTCCAGCGTCGTCGAGTGCTAGCGGTGGCGCTAGGGTTCTTGCGAGGGTGAAGAAGGAGATAATGACTGCGGTAAGTGTGAATTTATAGGCTCAGGGGCGGCACTGAGCTATTACACAGGTGCCCCTGGCGGTTCGCATTTGAGGAACGCGTGGCCAGTTAGCGGAAGTTTGGGGTTTGTTCCACGTCCCACGCACGCCTAAATTGTCGGGCGGTCGTTCCTGCTTCTCCGGATTTTATGTGGAGGAATGAGCATTAAAAACGGACTTTATGGTTGTCTCTATATCTTCATCTGACAAGGACACAGTGAAGACATTCGACAGTTTCAATAGAATGCATATGACTTGGAGAGATAGAATTTGAGATAGAAAGCATAGAGAGATTAGGGTCCGTTCACATTCACTTAGTTCAAAAGATTCAACCAAGAAGACATAGCTATAAGTGAATGCTGTAGAG
>NC_041380.1:487843199-487861766 GCF_002162155.2 Triticum dicoccoides
ATATAAGCAACGTAGTGAAGATAATCATGAAGACATGTTCGAAGCCAAACCAAAAGTGACGACAACCAAATGTGAAGATACTGCAAGGTAACGCCATGAGTGAAACACTTCAAAGTAGAACGTTTGGTGGTGGCGTTACCCACCGCATAGGAAGAATTAGACCCAGACACAGCGCACAATTATCGTGGTGCTCCGAGGTCAAATTCCACATTAATGTATTCACACTTAGAATGTATGTCTTCATTGAATGAAGATATACTTTACTTTGTGTGTTGCACATCTAAGTCATCAATATGCATAAGTGTTAGGATGTGTGCCTAATCACAGGACATTTGAGGATTCCAAGATATTTAGCTCACACCGTAACTTGCAAAATCTCTTCTCATCCAAGGGCTTGGTGAAGATATCCGACAATTGCTCTTCAGTGTTGACATGTATGATATCAATGTCTTCCTTCACAACATGATCTCTGAGAAAGTGATGACGAATTTCAATGTGCTTTGTCTTCGAGTGCTGAACTGGGTTGTTGGCAATCTTGATGGCGCTTTCGTTGTCGCAGTAAAGTGGCACTTGCTTCAGATGAATGCCATAGTCCTTGAGTGTTTGCTTCATCCACAGAAGCTGAGCGCAGCAAGATCCAGCAGCAATGTATTCAGATTCAGCAGTGGAAAGAGATACACAGTTCTGCTTCTTTGAAGACCAACATACAAGTGATCGTCCCAGAAAGTGTCATGTGCCTGATGTAGACTTGCGACCAACCTTGTCACCAGCATAATCAGCATCCGAAAATCCAACCAAATCAAACTCTGAGCCCTTTGGATACCATAATCCTAGAGTTGGGGTGTGAGCCAAATATCGAAGAATTCGCTTCACAGCTAAGTGATGCGACTCCTTTGGTGCCGCTTGAAATCGAGCACACATGCAAACACCAAGCATAATATCTGGCCTAGATGCACATAAATAAAGCAAAGAACCAATCATGGAGCGGTATACCTTTTGATCGAACTCTTTACCATTGTCGTCAGGACCTAGATGATGTTTGGTTGGCATTGGTGTTGTGAAGCCTTTGCAGTCTTGCATACCGAACTTCTTCAGGAAATCTTTGAGATACTTCTCTTGAGATATGAAGATGCCATTGTGTTGTTGTCGTATTTGAAGGCCAAGGAAGAACTTCAGCTCCCCCATCATGGACATCTGATATTGCTCTTGCATCATATATCCAAACTCTTCACTGTACTTCTGATTGGTGCAGCCGAAGATAATGTCATCCACATATATTTGGCACACAAACAGTTCACCATCATATGTCTTCGTGAAAAGAGTGGGATCCAGGGAACCAGGTATGAAGCCTTTGCTCTTCAGGAAGTATTTGAGTGTGTCATACCAGGCCCTAGGGGCTTGTTTGAGGCCATACAGTGCCTTGTTGAGCTTGTGTACCATGTCAGGATGTTTTGGATTTTCAAAGCCAGGTGGTTGTGCAACATACACTTCTTCTTCAATCTTGCCATTGAGAAAGGCACTTTTCACATCCATTTGATATAGAAGTATGTTATGATGATTTGCATAGGCCAGCAGTATGCGTATAGCTTCAAGCCTTGCCACAGGAGCAAATGTTTCATCGAAGTCAATGCCCTCCACTTGAGTATATCCTTGAGCAACGAGACGAGCTTTGTTTCTGACAACTTGACCATGCTCATCTTGCTTGTTGCGGTATATCCATTTGGTGCCTATTATGTTGTGCTTCCGTGGATCAGGACGCTTAACCAGTTCCCATACATTATTCAGCTCAAATTGTTGAAGCTCTTCTTGCATAGCTTGTATCCATTCAGGTTCCATGAAGGCTTCTTCAACTTTCTTGGGTTCTGATATTGATACGAATGCGAAGTGCCCACAGAAATTTGCTAGTTGAGTTTCCCTTGAACAAGTGAGTGGACCAGGTGCATTGATGCTGTCAATTATTCTGTCAATCTGCACTTCATTGGCAACACGAGGATGTACAGGGCGAAGACTTTGCTCTTGCTGATCTGTGTTGTTGTTGGGAGGAATGTCTTCAGGCTGAGCATTGTCTTCATGTTGATCAGGTGCTGAGACGATAAGTTCTTCTTCAGGATGAGCCTCAGAAGGTATAATCTCTCCAGTTCCCATAAGCTTGATTGATTCACTAGCTGGAACTTCATCTAGCACATTTGGCAGTTGCTCTCTTTGTGAACCATTTGTCTCATCAAACCGCACATCCACTGTTTCAACCACTTTGTAATGGAAGAGATTGAAGACTCTGTAGGAGTGTGAACCCTTTCCATATCCAAGCATAAAGCCCTCATGTGCTTTAGGTGCAAATTTTGAAGTGTGATGTGGGTCCTTGATCCAGCACCTTGAGCCAAATACTCTGAAGTAACTGACATTTGGCTTCTTGCCAGTTAGGAGTTCATAAGATGTCTTGTTTAGAAGCTTGTGAAGATAAACACGGTTGATTGTATGGCATGCAGTGTCAATGGCTTCAGTCCAGAATTTTCTTGGAGTCTTGTATTCATCTAGCATCGTTCTGGCCATCTCAATGAGTGTTCTGTTCTTGCGTTCGACGACGCCATTCTGCTGTGGTGTGTACGGTGCTGAGAATTCATGTGTGATGCCCAAGGTATCAAGATATGTATCAAGGCCAGTGTTCTTGAATTCAGTGCCATTGTCACTTCTGATGTGCTTTATCTTGGCGCCAAAATTGTTCATAGCTCGATTGGCGAAACGTCTGAAGACATCCTGCACTTCAGTCTTGTAAAGGATTATGTGCACCCAAGTATATCTAGAGTAATCATCAACAATCACGAAGCCATAGAGGCAAGCAGAAGTAGTAAAAGTTGAGTAGTGAGTGGGACCGAAAAGATCCATGTGGAGCAGTTCGAAGGGTTTGTAGTAGTCATGATTGTCTTCGAAGGATGTTTTGCCCTTGTCATCTTCCCTGCTTCATAGGCACCGCATAAGTGATCTTTCTTGAACTTGACGTCCTCGATGCCTATGACATGCTTCTTCTTTGCAAGGGTGTGGAGGTTCCTCATGCCAGCATGCCCAAGCCTCCGATGCCAAAGCCAGCATTCTGAAGCTTTTGCAAGAAGACATACTGCAAGTTGTGGTCCTGCTGAGAAATCTACCATGTACAAATCACCTTTCCGATACCCTTCAAACACTAGAGACTTGTCAGATTCCATTAGTACCAGGCAACGATATTTTCCAAACATTACGATCATATTCAAATCACAAAGCATTGAGACAGACATTAAGTTGAAGCCAAGGGATTCAACAAGCATGACTTTATCCATGTGTTGATCCTTTGAGATTGCAACTCTACCTAGACCCAATACCTTACTTTTACCAGTGTCAGCAAATGTGATGTGGCTCTTGTCGGATGGACGTAATGTTGAGTCCATAAGAAGGCTTCTTTTGCCAGTCATGTGATTTGTACACCCACTGTCAATAATCCATTCTGAAGACTTTGAAGTCGCTGGTGTCGTACCCTACAGTGCAGTTAGGGGGATAGGCTTCACGAAGAGAATTGTGAAGCATAAACATTTGACGAACCAGTGGGTTATGAAAACGTAGATCCAGATTAGGACTAATAGGGAGAGTAGCATGCGATTCAGGAACAAAGTACATAATGATGCCATTCGGGCATTTTATCTTGCGCCCTACAAGATTTTTAAGGTCCCCGGCAATAGCATCAAAAGATTTTGTTTTTCTGCTGGAGACCTTTCCTTGCAAGAGAGAGTTAAGCTTTATTAACCACCCACATCTTCAAGGGTGGCTTAGAAGCAATAAGTCTAAGTGCAGCATCTGAGAATTTTGGCTTTGAAGCCTTAGCAAACAGTCTAGCAGGTGGACAATAATACTCATAGGAATAAGAAGAATAATTTTTGGTCATATGAACATGACGATTCGAAGAACTGCTCTCATATTTATATGCCTGAGTATGGTTTCCCTGCAAAACATTTGCGTTAGTGTGACTCTGGTGAGTCCTCTGTTTGTATGAAGCCTTTGGACCATATGAAGCCTTTGGTCTGATGTTCGTCTTCTTCAAGTGAGGTGTCACGAAGACATTCACTGGAAGATTTTCCAAACACTTTTTCGGAACCCAGATCTTCTTCATAGGTGGTCCATTCCTGCAGTTAGTACCAATGTACCTGGCAAACACTTCACCATTCTGATTCTTAAACAGTTTATAGTTTGCATCGAAGGATTCATCAATGATAATGGGGTTAGCACAAGTGAAGCCAGATAAATTGGATGGATCTGCTGAAAGTTCCTTTGCAGCAACCCATGTGGTTTTGGGGTACTGCTCAGGTTTCCAGTAAGAGCCATCTGCATTTATTTTCCTCACGAACCCAACACCCTCTTTCCTAGGGTTTCGGTTCAGAATCTGCTTCTTGAGGACATCACATAATGTCTGATGTCCTTTAAGACTTTTGTACATACCTGTTTCAAGCAATGTCTTCAACCTAGCATTCTCATCAGCAATAGCAGTGGTATCCTCAGCTGAGGGGTTAGTTACCACATCAACAGTTGAAGATATTGGAATAGCAGTAGCAGTGGAACATTCAGCAACAGAAGTAGCATTATCACGCTCAATGCATTTAAGACATGGTGGTTCAAATCCTTCCTGAGCGGAACTGATCTGTTCGGCGTGAAGTGACTCATTTTCCTTTTGAAGATCTTCATGAGCTGCTCTCAATTTCTCAAGTTCTTGCTTTCTTTGAAGATAATCATAGGAAAGCTTCTCATGAGTTGTTGAGAGAGTATCAAGACGATCTTCAAGTTCCTGATACTTAACATGAAGATTTTTTATGTCTTCAATTAAGGATTAAGATCGAGTCATTTCAGCACCCAACAGATCATCGCTTCTGTCTAATAGTTTTTGAATATGTTCCATAGCCTTCTGTTGTTCAGTTGCAATTTTAGCAAGTGTTTTGTAGCTGGGTTTTGAATCATAGTTAGAGTGATCGTCACTAGATGTTTGATAGCGAGTAGTGCATGTGTTTACCTTGGCACCGCGTGCCATGAAGCAGTAGGTAGGAGTTGAGTCGTTCTTGTCACTTGCATTGGTGTCGGTGATGAAGTCATTGTCTTCAGTGTTGAAGATGGACTTGGCGACGTATGTTGTAGCCAAACTCGCAATGCCAGAATCAGACTCCTCCTCAGACTCCACCTCTGCCTCCTCAGAAGCGGACTCCTCCTCTGAATCCATTTCCTTGCCAACAAACGCACGTGCCTTGCCAGATGAGCTCTTCTTGTGTGATGAAGACTTTGAGGAAGACTTGGAAGAAGACTTTGAGTATTTCTTCTTCTTTTTGTCGTCAGAATCATATTCCTTGCTCTTCTTCTTCCTTCTGTTCTCATTGTCCCACTGTGGACACTCAGAGATGAAGTGTCCAGTTTTCTTGCACTTGTGACATGTTTTCTTCTTGTAGTCATGAGCAGAAGCTTCATCATTCCTTGAGCTTGATCATGAAGATCTTCTGAAGCCTTTCTTCTTAGTGAATTTTTGGAACTTCTTCACTAGCATTGCAAGTTCCCTTCCAATGTCTTCAGGATCATCAGAACTGCTGTCAGATTCTTCTTCAGATGAGGAAACAGCTTTTGCCTTCAAGGCACGAGTTCGCCCATAGTTTGGACTGTAGATATCTCTTTTTTCAGAAAGCTGAAACTCATGTGTGTTGAGCCTCTCAAGTATGTCAGATGGATCGAGTGTCTTGAAATCAGGACGTTCTTGAATCATCAGGGCTAGGATGTCAAATGAACTATCAAGTGATCTCAGCAGCGTCTTGACGATTTCATGTTTGGTGATCTCAGTGGCGCCGAGGGCTTGAAGCTCATTTGTGATGTCAGTGAGCCGATCAAATGTGTGCTGGACATTCTCATTGTCATTTCGCTTGAAGCGGTTGAAGAGGTTGCGAAGGACACTGATTCTTTGATCTCTCTGGGTTGAGACGCCTTCATTGACCTTTGAGAGCCAGTCCCAGACCAGCTTGGATGTCTTCAAGGCACTCACACGGCCATACTGTCCTTTTGTCAGATGGCCACAGATGATATTTTTGGCGGTAGAGTCCAGTTGAGTGAACTTCTTGACATCAGCAGCAATGACACCTTCTCCAGCCTTGGGAACGCCATTCTCGACGACATACCATAGGTCGACGTCAATGGCTTCAAGATGCATACGCATCTTATTCTTCCAGTAGGGATATTCAGTTCCATCGAAGACGGGGCACGCAGCGGAGACCTTGATTATCCCTGCAGTCGACATAGCTAAAACTCCACGTGGTTAAACTGAATCACACAGAACAAGGGAGCACCTTGCTCTGATACCAATTGAAAGTGCGTTATATCGACTAGAGGGGGGGTGAATAGGCGATTTTTATGAAAGTCTTCAAAGCGTGAGAGTTATGAAGACAAACAGCGAAGATTATGCCTTTTACTATGCAGCGGAAGTTAGATTACACTAGGCCAGCCATGGCCATGTATTCAATAGAGTGAAAGTACAATGACAAACAACTGCTGTGTAATAAGGATCGGGTAAGAAGAAGTTATGAAGCCAAACAGTTCAAACATACACGTTGTGAAGACAAGAGATAAAGCAAGCATGCAATGGCTTCACAATGTGTAACAGTAAGAAAAAGGAAGTGAAGATGAAACCAGTGACTCGTTGAAGACAATGATATGTTGGACCAGTTCCAGTTGCTGTGACAATTGTACATCTGGTTGGAACGGCTAGGTATTTAAACCTTAGGACACACAGTCCCGGACACCCAGTCCTGAACACACAGTCCAGGATACCAAGTCCTCACCGTATTCTCCTTGAGCTAATGTCACTTAGTCCTCGCCCAATCACTCTGGTAAGTCTTCAAGGTAGACTCCCAAACCTTCACAAACTTCATTCACTGGCAATCCACAATGTCTCTTGGATGCTCTGGACGCGACGCCTAACCGTCTGGAGGATTCACAGTCCTCAAGTGTAATAAGTCTTCAGATCACACAGACAAGAAGACTCAAGTGATGCCCAATTTGCTCTGGCTCTGGGTGGTTAGGGGTTTTCTCCTCACTAGGAATTTTCTCTCAAAGGCTTCGAGGTGGGTTGCTCTCAAACAACAAAAGCCGTGCACTGAAATCTGAGCCGCCAACCATTTATGGTTGTGGGGGTGGGATATTTATAGCCACTTGGCAACCCGACCTGATTTGTCCGAAATGACCCTGGGTCACTAAGGAACTGACACGTGTCTCAACGGTCATATTTCTCACTCTCATGGCAACTTTGCTTGGGCTACAAGCAAAGCTGACTTGTCCGGCTCTGGACAAGATTCGCTCTCGTTGTCTTCGTTCGAAGACATAGGTTTTTGATTTAGGCATCACTTCAGTCATTCTGACTGGTTCTCCTAGACCCCACTTAACAGTACGGTGGTTCCTATGACACAACACAGAAGAAAAAGAACTACGAAAGATCTAAGTCTTCGGGCTCCATAGGCTTCATAACGTGTCTTCTTTTGTCATAGTCTTCAATGTGAATATCTTCATAAACCACCTTTGTCTTCAATGTCTTCATACATTTTTAGGGGTCATCTCTGATAGTAAAACTGAATCAATGAGGGACTTCTACCTGTGTTTTCCTGCAATTCTCACAAACACATTAGTCCCTCAACTAGGTTTGTCGTCAATACTCCAAAACCAACTAGGGGTGGCACTAGATGCACTTACAGTGTTGAAGCCATCTCCAGGGTGTATCCTTTGGCTGGCACTACACGTGCGCCACACCCTGCTTCAACCGAAGCCACTGATAGTGCAACTGCTTCAAGACCCAAGAAGCGCGCTCGTGTTCTCACTGACCGAGAGCTTCTTGTGGCCCTTCATCAAAAACAAGATAGGCATCACGACTGGCTAAAGTGTCAGATGAAAAGCCTCTTGGTGGATGTCAATCGTCTTCGAAACCTTGCCACGAAGAATGCCTTCGTTACACATGAAACCTGCCGGCGTACATGGAAAGGGCTCTCAATGATATGTACTGAAGCTGAACTTGAAGAGGATGGCTTCACTGAGCGCTTCAAGTTTGACACCACACCTCCTAGAAGGGCTGTGATGCGCAACACACCATCACTTGAAGACTCTGAGTTTTCTTCATCTGCTGCCACAGTCACTGCCAGAATCATCGATGAAGACGATGATGCTACATCACCGCCACCTGCTTCAGCACCTCCAAGCTCTTCTGCACCGCCAAACACCTCCAATGACCCTGCTGCTCCTGGAAACGAGTAGACACTCTATGTCTTCAAACCTTTTTGGTCCTTACTGACAAAAGGGGGAGAAGCATATGGGTTGATAGTCTTCAAGCGGGTCCATATGGGCGGGTGCTTTATGCTTGCTATATTTTGCTTCGTGCTTACAACTCTCGTTTTTGCTTCATTTGGTTCTTTGAGTTGTAACACTAAAACTCGATGGTCGTCTGCTACTCGTTTGCCACCCTGTTTGCGAAGATAAATTCCGCATGTGCGACAATAAATTCCGCACTTATCTCATTCTGCAGACGTCCATTTTCCATTATGCATGTCATTATCTTCATATACTTTCACATGCATAGTGGATTGTCATCATAAGCTAAAGTGGATCTCCACAAGTACAACCTGCCATGTGCATTTGCATTCCAAAAGCAAATTAACTTATATGCACATCTTCAGGGGGAGCCCTTGCAACTTATGAAGACAATCTCTATCCTTTACAATTTCACAGACTATATTCCCCGTTGAAAACTTCAACTAGTTTGTCACCAATCACCAAAAAGGGGGAGATTGTAAGTGCATCTAGTGCCACCCCTAGTTGGTTTTGGAGTATTGACGACAAACCTAGTTGAGGGACTAATGTGTTTGTGAGAATTGCAGGATAACACAGGTAGAAGTCCCTCATTGATTCGGTTTTACTACCAGAGATGACCCCTAATAATGTATGAAGACATTGAAGCCAAAGGTGGTATATGAAGATATTCACATTGAAGACTATGACAAAAGAAGACATGTTATGAAGCCTATGGAGCTCGAAGACTTAGATCTTTCGTAGTTCTTTTTCTTTTGTGTTGACTCATAGGAACCACCGTACTATTAAGTGGGGTCCAGGAGAACCAGTCAGAATGACTGAAGTGATGCCTAAACCAAAAACCTATGTCTTCGAGTGGAGACAATGAGAGAATCTTGTCCAGAGCCGGACAAGTCAGCTTTGCTTGTAGCCCAAGTAGAGTTGCCATGAGAGTTTGAAATCTGACTGTTGCGACACGTGTCAGTTCCTTAGTGACCCAGGGTCATTTCGGACAAATCAGGTCGGGTTGCCAAGTGGCTATAAATAGCCCACCCCCTACAACCATAAACGGTTGGCTACTCAGATTTCAGTGCACGGCTTTTGTCGTTTGAGAGCAACCCACCTCGAAGCCTTTGAGAGAAAATTCCTAGCGAGGAGAAAAGCCCTAACCACCCAGAGCTAGCGTAAATTGGGCATCACTTAAGTCTTCTTGTCTGTGTGATCTCAAGACTTATTACACTTGAGGACTGTGAATCCTCCAGACGGTTAGGCGTCGCGTTCAGAGCATCCAAGAGACATTGTGGATTGCTAGTGAATGAAGTTTATGAAGGTTTGGGAGTCTACCTTGAAGACTTACCAGAGTGATTGGGCGAGGACTAAGTGACCTTAGCTCAAGGAGAATACGGTGAGGACTTGGTGTCCTGAACTGTGTGTTCAGGACTGGGTGTCCGGGACTGTGTGTCCTAAGGTTTAAATACCTAGCCGCTCCAACCAGACGTACAGTTGTCACAGCAACTGGAACTGGTCCAACATATCATTATCTTCAACGAGTCACTGGTTTCATCTTCACTTCCTTTTCTTACTGTTACTCATTGTGAAGACATTGCATGCTTGCTTTATCTTTTGTCTTCACAACATGAATGTATGATCTGTTTGGCTTCATAACTTCTTCCTACCTGATCCTTATTACACTGCAGCTGTTTGTCGTTGTGCTTTCACTCTATTGAATACTTGACCATGGCTGGCCCAGTGTAATCTAACTTCCGCTGCATAGTAATAGGCATAATCTTCGCTGTTTGTCTTCATAACTCCCACGTATTGAAGACTTTCATAAAAATCGCCTATTCACCCCCCCTCTAGTCGATATAACGCACTTTCAGGACTTCATAAAAAAGCATATATGTTTTTCCTGTAATATCTAGTAGAAGAACTAATTTGTATGTCTAACAGATGGACAGGACTTGGATAACTTCTGCTCGAAGATTCTCCGCTACATATGTCGAGGGGGTTGAAAACTTCATGAACTTTATCAGAGCTGAGTACGGTGGTCCGAAATCAGATGTGCTCTGCCCATGTAGCAGTTGTATGAATTCAGTTACAAGACCCCAGTCAACTGTGCAAAATCATCTACACTTGTATGGGATGTCGGTCAAATATACTAGGTGGGTTCATCATGGTGAAGCTGTGAACATCAATGTTATTGACTACGTGGAAGCAGCAGATCACCATCTTGATCTGCCTGATGCTCAGGTGGAAGAGGAGGAGGAGGTGGTGGTGGCGGAGCCAGTGAGTTTGACCAACATTGAAACAATGCTACGAAATGCTCGTGCATTCTGGAAACTTTCACCTGCAGAAGAAAAACGGTGGGCCCGCATGTTGGAACAATGCAACGTTGCTGTGACCCCAGGAAATAAGCTGTCAGTATTCTCAGCTATGGTCACCTTTCTTTAGGTGAAGACATCTGAGCGGATGACCAACAAATCATTCGATGCGATGTTGGCTGCTTTCCTCAAATCTTTCCCAGATGCGTCTGAGCTGCCACACACCTAAAGTAAAATGAAGAATTTCCTTCGTGCAGTTGGAATTGGATATGATGTGATCCATGTTTGTAAGAATAATTGTGTTCTGTTCCGGAAGGATTATGCCAACTTAAGTGAATGCCCGAAATGCAAATCATCAAGATAGAAAGATGGCAATGCTGTGAAGAGGATTCCTCATAATGTTCTGAGACATTTTCCAATTACACCAAGATTGCAGAGGTTGTTTCATGATGCTGAAACAAGAGACGATGTACTGTGGCATTCTAGGAACCAGGAGTACAAAGATCAGAATGTAATGAGCCATCCATCTCATGGTAGTGAGTGGAAAAGCTTCAATGATAAACACAAAGAGTTTGCTGCTGACCCGAGAAACATTAGACTTGGCTTAGCTTCAGATGGATTTAACCCATTTGGCCACCAGAGCGCCACATATAGCATGTGGCTAGTGCTTGTTATCCCTATAACATGCCTCCAAATGTCTGCACAAAGAATCAAACTACATGATGGCCTTGCTCATCCTAGGTCCAAAAAGTCCTGGAAAGGATTTTGATTTGTTCATGGAGCCTCTTATGGAGGAACTTCAACAGCTATGGAAGGGTGTTCTCACTCGAGACCTATATAGCATCCCACCAGCTGATTTCTTTCTGCGTGTTGTTATAATTTGGTGCATCCATGATTATCCGAATTTGGGCACTATGTCAGGGCGAGCGACACATGGTTACAATGCATGTGTTCGTTGTGACAGGAATCCGCTGATCTGTTACATTGGACATCGCCGTTTCCTTGCCAAGGACAAGCCGCATCCTAGAAAATACTAAAGACATGTGTTCAATGCAAAGCATGAAAACCATGATGCGCCAAAGAGGCTCACCGCTGATGAGTTGCAAGTGGAATTAGAGAAGGTCAGGCATATTACACCAGGAAACCATCCTAGTAATGGTAGCGGGAAAAGGAAGCGTGGCAGGGTAAAAGAGAGATTATTGTTTACCCGTAGGTCCACTTTGTGGGACTTGGAGTATTGGAAAGATTTGGATCTGCGGCATAATCTTGATGTGATGCACATCGAGAAAAATATATGTAACAGCATTACCGGCACACTTCTTAATATTGAATGCAAGATGAACGATACCTTAAATTCTAGGATTGATTTGACACACCTGGGTATCAGAAAGGATTTGCAGGTGCAAGATGAAGGTAAACCACTGGATATGGCACCAGCTGTGTACGTCTTGGACAAGGTAAAAAGAAAAGAATTCTGTGAGGTCCTGTCCCATGTGAGATTCCCACATGGATTTGCTTCCAACCCTAAAAGGAGAGTCAGTGCAGATGGAAACAAGGTACAAGGGTTGAAAACTCATGACTGCCACGTCCTACTTTAAAGGGCTTTACCTATTATCCTTAGAGGATTGGGCCGCCCTGACTTATACAGAGCAGTTGCAGAGTTGGGACAGTTCTTCAGGGAACTCTGCAATAGGAATATCAGGATAGATGCTTTGGAGCATCTTAGAGACAAGATACCAACTATCCTATGCGACCTTGAGAAGATATATCCTCCAGCCTTCTTTGATGTGATGGTGCATTTGGCTGTTCATCTACCTAATGGGGCACTACTTAGAGGTCCAGTACAGTATGGCTGGATGTACCCTATTGAAAGGCGGCTAGGCACTTTCAAGGGCTATGTTAGGAACAGAGCTAGACCCGAGGGTTCCATTGCAGAGGCCTACATTGCTACAGAAGCATTGACATTCTGCTCAAAATACATTGAAACAGTTGATCAGCTTAGCAAAGAGGTGGGTGAAGACTATCCCGGGCTCAATGTTTTTGATTATTCTGTTTGAGTTACAGGAAAGAGTCAACAAGAGGACAAACCTAAAGATTCGGACAAAATGGTTTGGTATGTGTTGAATAACTGTCCTAAGATACTACCTTATATCAAGTAAGTGCAGTACTGCAGCTTATACATCGTAATCTACTAAACTTGCAGCACATTCTTATATATTTAGATGTTTGACGCGATCACTATGTTGTGCAGCATCTACAAAGAGGAGTTACTGCCGCAAAATCCAAGAAACATTGACAAACTGGTTATGGTAGGATTTGCGAAATGGTTCAAGAACCATGTAAGCTTTTGAAGTGCACTGTCAGTTGTTTTAATATATTGAGTACATAAGATGATCAGCTTGTCTATTTTCTAACCATAGGTTAAAAAGATGCGGGAGGATGGGCAGGAAGTTGATGATGCCCTTTACTCACTAGCAATGGGTCCTGGTACTCGGGTAAGACATTATGAATCTTGCGTTGTTGGAGATGTGCGCTACAACACCCTTGCACAAGACGAAGGCAGGAAGACACAAAACAGTGCCATCATGAGCACGGATACGTATGACAAAGAGACAACTGAAATGTATGCTAACATAACAGACATTGTTCAGTTGCAGTATATCTCCAGTTTCGAGGATCATCGGTGTGTGGTTCTATTGTGCTGTCGTTGGTATAACCTGTTTTCCAGGATCGCAAAACCCAGAGCTGATGATTATTTCAAATCCATCAATGTCAAGGCAGCGTACCAGACCAACGAGCCTTTTATTTTGGCAAATCAAGCAACACAGATATTTTTCTTGGAAGACACATTTGCACGTAGCGATGACTGGAGAGTACTGCAAAGGTTTGAGAAGAGGAATTCGTTTAATGAAGTTGCACAACAAGATGATGCTTACACTGCTCCTGATGTACAATATAACACAGATGTTCCTAATATCTTTGAGAACCATCACGTCAATGACGCCGGCGAAAAGATTGCCTATCGTGCCGTGGACATACAAGAGTTGATCAAGAAGAAGCCAATGTTCGAGGACGTTGAGGACGAAGAAGAAGATGACATCGTGGGGAATTACGATTCAGACTGATACACATGGAGAAGATGTTGACGCTGCTGCTGCGGATGATGATTACATTGCTTTCGTCGTATTTGCTTGTCAGAAGACATTTTTTATCTACTATGTGAAATTGTGTTTCCTATGACAACTGAAACCTGATGAACATGTTGTTTAGTATTTTGCTGTGAGAACATCACTTGTTATGTATGCTGATTTGTGTTTGGTCATTGTATGACAACTAAAACATGATGACATTGTTGTTTAGTTGTACTCATATTTGGCTGTGAAACTTGAATTTGATGACATAGTTTGTTGTTGGACTGCAATTTGCTCGATGTCTTCGAATGAGAACAAACTAACCCGACAGGGCCTCTGCTATTTATTTATTTATATGAGCAAAAGGGGATACCCCCTGATTTCCGTTAATAGAAAGCATTAGATGTTCACAACACTACGCCTAGCCTGCTACACAGGTTTCAATCATTACTAGTTTCAGCAAAGTGCTCATGTCGTAGCCACTGAATACATCACGAGTGCTACATACACTGCAAATAAAGAGACAATCATCCTACAAAGCACATCGATTTTGCCCATTATCTTCACAAGCTCTTTCATCTCCTCATTGTTGTCAAGGCCGTTCAGCAGTTGTTACTTGGCCATGATCAGAGAAACTGCATCTTTAACCTTCTGCGCTGCATCTTCCTCTTCGGTCGTTCCTTCAGTTACTTGTCCAACACCCCAACCTGCTGGTATTGGGATTCCTCGGCTAACCAAATAATCAGCGTAGTTGCATTCCCCCACATCAGCAACTTCCTAGAAATACAAATCACATGAATCTTCCCTTTTCTGCATGAATCAAATTGGAAGGTCATCAACCAAACTATTAAAATAATCAGCAACTGAAAGCAGGAGAACAACACTTAAACATATTTATTACCCCATGATTCGGGCATTTGTAAAAGACTCGACCAGGGTTGCGGATTGTGGTTGAGACGCGACGGATGACTCTGCGTGATTTGCAGCAGTGGCACCACACCAACGACAGCGGGTTGCTATGAGCAATCGGCTGCGGTGCGCGTGCCGGCGGGGGTGTGATGAGACCCACAAGCGATGGTACGGGCGGCGACTTGGCGCATATCTGGTTGTTGCCTGCTGAAGAGCAGGTGGACGAGCAGCCAGCGGACATGGTTGCTGCGGCCAGAGCTTCTGATGCTAGGCAGAGTAAGTAGAGAAGAGGAGAAGCGAACGTTGGATATGTCAGTTTCATTACTTGCAGAGTAGCATAGCACCATATATAGTCATAGTCTAGGTTTGGATTCGAACCAGCTACAGTAGCACGTCTTTCTTTTTTCTAAAACTCAGCAACGTCTCTTTACTGGTACACTAGCTTGTCCTATACGCCTTCCCAAGTCTTTGATTTTCTTTCCCTTTTTTGCGAGGAAGGAAGGAGGACAAAATTGAGAGTTCATGGGACTCGAACCCAAGACCTCTCGGTTGAAAACCAAGGGTGCTAGTCACTTATGTGGCGAACGTTCCCTGTGAGGAGGACGATAGACGAACGCATTTTCCTCATAGTTTTCTTCCTATATATAAAGAAGTATGCTACTTGGTGTCCGCTTAGTCAACAAACGATTGTGCCAACCTTGACCGTTGGATTGACATTCAACGTCTGTCATGTTTCTTCAGTCTCTTCTTCCTCGAGCCGCCAAAGCCAAACCAGCGCCGGCAGGACCATCTGCTCCCGCCTCCCACGGCTGGCTGTGATCTTCCCCGACTCCTGTTCGTTCCCGTCCGAGGCCTCACCATCACCCTCCGCCTTGGTTCGCTCGCCGCGGCGCCGCCCTCCGGTGTTGTCAACATGGTCAACAACCGAGAGGAATAAGGAGATGACTGTACATGGTGAGGATGACAGTAGGGACCCAGCAGCGCGTGCAGTAATTTTGTTTTTTGGGGACGGAGAAGGGTATCAACTAGGTTGTGCGGGACCCGAGGCCCGTGTAGCCCAGGCTTTTATTTCATATGTTTAGCACATGACCAGCCCAGTTTGTTTTTTTCCTTTTTGAAAATGGCTAGCCAGCTATTTTGTTTTCTGCAGAATAACCAACATAGGCCTACTTGCTTTTCTACGCCCTGTTGGGCCAGAAATCTTTCAAGACGAGGAGGGATGCATTTTGCCCAGAAAATGGGCTATAAGTAATAAGAAATGGGCTATAAGTAATAATAAATGGGCTGTAAAATGAAAAAATACAGCAAACGGGCAATTAGTTCCAAAATACTGTTTTCTTTCGGATTTTGATATTTTAAATTTCATTGTTTTTGTGCGCATAAAATTTCATTGAATTTAAATTAAGGTATATTTAGATTTAAAATTAATTTTAATCTGGGCTGACTTGTGGGTCTACTAGGTTGACGTGTACTTTGGCTTTGTCAACTTAGTCCACAAACGATTCTAGCAGCAGTGACCGTTGGATGTTAATCCAACGGCCATGCTGCTTCTTCAATATCTGATCTTCTTGCTCCAGCCGCCCAAACCAGCTCCGGTGGGACTGCCTGCTCCCGCCTCCCATGGCCGGCTATGTTGCCGCATAGGCCGCACCGCCCCACCCTACTTCATTGCTGGTCAGGCCATTCCTCTACTCACCCACACCTCCTGTTATTTTCTGGCGACGGCAGCCGGACCAGTAAACGCTCGTACTCCCCACCACGTGGGCAACCATTGCCGAGTCTTCCCCGGCTCTGTGTCGTTCCCTTCCTAGGTCTCACCGTCGTCCACCGCCATGGTGCTCTCGGCGCGGCCTGGTCAACGTGGTCAACGAACAACATCCATCGGCCGTGGACTGTATGCGCAAAATAATGATTCCTCCACCTGACAGCTGGGACCCACCGGAAGGGCCTCTGTATTTCGCGAAAAAAATGTTCCCCCCGCTGACATGTCGGCCCACCAGCTATATCTTCACACGCAAGGAAGTGCCTCCTTATTACGCACAAAAAAATGAATACCCCCTGCTAGCTGGGACCCACCATAGTGGGAGGATGACTTGTGGGCCAACTAAGTTGACGGGGACGGAGGGCTTTGTCAACTTAGTCAATATGAACGATTCTAGCTCCAGTGATCGTACGATGTTCATCCAACAGTCGTAGTGCTTCTTCAACCTCTGGTCTTCTTGCTCCAGCCGCCCAAAGCAGTGCCGGTCGTGCCGCATGCTCCTGCCTCCCGTGGCCGGCTATGCTGCCGCGGAGGCCTCACTGCCCCCTACTATTCCCCCTGCTGGACAGGCCCTGCGGCGACGGTAGCCTCACACCACAGCCGAACCAGTGAACCCTTGTACTCCTCTCTGCGCGGGCTTCCACTGCCGTGTCTTCCCCGGCTCCGCGTCGTCCCCTTCCTAGGCCTCGCCGTCGTCCACCACCGTGGTGCTCTCGGCGCGGCCTGGTCAACGTGGTCAAGGAATGACTTCCATCGGACGTGGACTTTACGTGGAGAGGCTGACAGCTAGGTCAACGGCCGCAGTAAGGAAGTGCCTCCTTATTATGCGGAAAATAATGATTCCTCCACCTGACAGCTGGGACCCACCGGACGGGCCACTGTATTTCATGGAAAAAACGTTTCCCCCTGACTGCTGGGACCCACCAGCTTCATCTTCGCACGCAAGGAAGTGCGTCCGGGAAAAAACGATTCACCCCCTGACTGCTGGGACCCACCAGCTACACCTTCGCACGGAAGGAAGTGCGTTCGGGCAAAAAAACGATTCGCCCCCCTGACTGCTGGGACCGATCGGCTACATCTTCGCACGCAAGGAAGTGCGTCCGGGCAAAAAAATGATTCACCCCCCTGACTATTGGGACCCACCAGCTACATCTTCGCAGGCAAGGAAGTGCCTGACAGTCGGGATCCACCTGGTCGAAGCGTACGTAGCGTTGTCATTCCGGTCGCAAACGTGTACGTACATACTGGTCGATGTAGAGGCACGCACGTGTCATAGTAGAGGCGCGCACGTGTCGTAGTAGAGGCGCGCACGTAGCATGTACACGTACGTACAGCGGCCAGGGTGAAAGAAAGAAAATACGGCCACGTTTGTGTACATACGGGCAGGGTCTCGAACGCCTACTCGCGCATACGTACGGCCAGGGCTCGTGTACATGGCTGGGTCAGGGCGGAGAAACAGCGTCGTCGTCATGTTCATGGTGAGGCAACAGAATGCGTCGTGTTCATGGGGAGGCAACGGAATGCCTCGTGTTCATCGGGAGGCAACGGAACGCGTGGGAGCCAACCGGCTGGGTCGGAACAGAATGTGTGGTCATGTTCATCGGGAGGGCTTGGAAGGAACAGGCGATGGAAACGAGGCCTGGCGTACCGCACAATGGAGGAAACTGACCTCCTACGTTCGGAACGGGGTCCTGTTGATCGGGAGGGGTCTAGCGTACCGCAAAATGGACAAAACGGACCTCCTACGGTCGAGACTGGGGTCCTGTTCATCGGGAGGGGTGTGGCGTACCGCAAAACGGGACTCCACGGGATATTGTTCATCTCCACCGTCGACCTCCTCCAGCCTCCATGGGCTCCTGTTCATCCAGCCTCCACCGCGCGCTACTCCACCGGCTACTGTTCAACCACCCCTCCACCATCTACTATTCATCCAGCCCTCCACACCACGGGGTCATGTTCAACCACCCCTCCACGGGCACCCCTCCACCGTCTACTATTCATCCAGCCCTCCACACCACGGGGTCCTGTTCATCCACCCCTCCACGGGCACCCCTCCACTGTCTACTGTTCATCCAGCCCTCCACCACACCACGGTGTCATGTTCATCCAGAGGAAATGCCACCGCTCA
>NC_041380.1:487862035-487913729 GCF_002162155.2 Triticum dicoccoides
TCCGTTAGCAGCAGTAGCGAAGGAATCGCTCGATCAGGTTCAATTAATAGCCATCGATCGATCGCTCGGGTTCAGTAACGCGTAGCCTGCAGTGCAATCGCTTGGGTTCAGTGAGAGCCCAACGCCTCGCTCGGGTTCAGTTAGAGCCAACGCCTCGCACACACGCGCGTACGTGTACGAGACAAACGCGCATCGCTTAGCCCCCGACCTCCCACCGTAACCGGGAACTCCCCGAAATTTTCCTCCCCCTCACTTCTACCACGGTTTTTTCTGTCATGGACGGCCCAAAGAATGTCATGCAGCTGCGTCTCCGGCCCGCCCAGGACGAAAAGCCCATTTTCTGTCATGATTTTTTGTCATAGAAGTAGGAACCCACCACATCTATGATGATATCGGGTTTTGTCACAATTATCGTCATAGAAGTGTCATATGTATGACAGAAAAAAAATTCGTTTGGCCCAAAATGTCACGGATGTGTCTTTTTTTGTAGTGAACATACTAAACGATCAAGTCCTAAGCTAACGGAATGGGTCAAGTCAATCACATCATTCTCCTAATGATGTGATCCCATTAATCAAATGACAACTCATGTCTATGGCTAGGAAACTTAACCATCTTTGATTCAACGAGCTAGTCAAGTAGAGGCATACTAGTGACACTCTGTTTGTCTATGCATTCACACATGTATCAAGTTTCTGGTTAATACAATTCTAGCATGAATAATAAACATTTATCATGAAATAAGGAAATAAGTAATAACTTTATTATTGCCTCTAGGGCATATTTTCTTCAGTCTCCCACTTGCACTAGAGTCAATAATCTGGATCACATCACCATGTGATTAACATCGATAGTAAACATCATCATGTGATTAACACCCATAGTTCACATCGCCATGTGACCAACACCCAAAGGGTTTACTAGATTCAGTAATCTAGTTTACATCGCTATGTGATTAACACCCAAAGAGTACTAAGGTGTGATCATGTTTTGCTTGTGAGAGAATCTTAGTCAACGGGTCTTTCACATTCAGATCCGTTATGTATTTTGCAAATTTCTATGTCTACAATGCTCTGCACGGAGCTACTTTAGCTAATTTCTCCCACTTTTAATATGTATCCAGATTGAGACTTGGAGTCGTCTGGATTAGTGTCAAAACTTGCATCGACGTAACCCTTTACGACGAACCTTTTGCCACCTCCATAATCGAGAAACATATCCCTGTTCCACTAAGGATAAGTTTGACCGTTGTCCAGTGATCTACTCCTAGATCACTATTGTACTCCCTTGCCAAACTCAGTGTAGGGTATATAATAGATCTGGTACACAGTACGGCATACTTTATAGAACCTATGGCTGAGGCATAGGGAATGACTTTCATTCTCTTTCTATCTTTAGCCGTGGTCGGGCTTTGAGTCTTACTCAACTTCACACCTTGCAACATAGGCAAGAACTCTTTCTTTGACTGTTCCATTTTGAACTAATTCAAAATCTTGTCAAGGTACATACTCATTGAAAATCTTTATCAAGCGTCTTGATCTATCTCTATAGATCTTGATGCTCAACATGTAAGCAGCTTCACCGAGGTCTTTCTTTGAAGAACTCCTTTCAAATACTCCTTTATGCTTTACAGAAAATTCTACATCATTTCTGATCAACAATATGTCATTTACATATACTTATCAGAAAGGCTGTAGTGCTCCCACTCACTTTCTTGTAAATACAGGCTTCACCGCAAGTCTGTAAAAAACTATATGCTTTAATCAACTCATCAAAGTGTATATTCCAACTCCGAGATGCTTGCACCAGTCCACACATGGATCGCTGGAGCTTGCACATTTTGTTAGCACCTTTAGGATTGACAAAACCTTCTGGTTGTATCATATACAACTCTTTTTTAATAAATCCATTAAGGATTGCAGTTTTGTTATCCATTGGCCAAATTTCATAAAATGCGGCAATTTCTAACATGATTCGGACAGACTTTAAGCATCGATACGAGTGAGAAAATCTCATCGTAGTCAACACATTGAACTTTGTCAAAACCTTTTTCCAACAAGTCTAGCTTTGTAGATAGTAACACTACTATCAGCGTCCGTCTTCCTCTTGAAGATCCATTTATTTTCTATGGCTTGCCGATCATCGGGCAAGTCAACCAAAGTCCACACTTTGTTCTCATACATGGATCCCATCTCAGATTTCATGGCCTCAAGCCATTTCGCGAAACCTGGGCTCATCATCGCTTCCTCATAGTTCGTAGGTTCGTCATGGTCAAGTAACATGACCTCCAGAACAGGATTACCGTACCACTCTGGTGCGGATCTCACTCTGGTTGACCTACGAGGTTCGGTAGTAATTTGATCTGAAGTTACATGATCATCATCATTAGCTTCCTCACTAATTGGTGTAGGAATCACAAGAACATATTTTTGTGATGAACTACTTTCCAATAAGGGCGCAGGTACAGTTACCTCATCAAGTTCTACTTTCCTCCCACTCACTTCTTTCGAGAGAAACTCCTTCTCTAGAAAGCATCCATTCTTAGCAACGAATGTCTTGCCTTCAGATCTGTGATAGAAGGTGTACCCAACTTTCTCCTTTGGGTATTCTATGAAGACACATTTCTCCGATTTGGGTTTGAGCTCATCAGTATGAAACTTTTTCACATAAGCATCACAACCCCAAACTTTAAGAAACAACAACTTTGGTTTCTTGCCAAAACATAGTTCATACGGTGTCGTCTCAACGGATTTAGATGGTGCCCTATTTAACGTGAATGCAACTGTCTCTAATGCATAACCCCAAAACGATAGTGGTAAATCGGTAAGAGACATCATAGATTGCACCATATCTAATAAAGTACGGTTAGGATGTTCGGACACACCATTACGCTGTGGTGTTCCAGGTGGCGTGAGTTGCGAAACTATTCCGCAATGTTTCAAAATGAAGACCAAACTCGTAACTCAAATATTCTCCTCTATGATCAGATCGTAGAAACTTTATTTTCTTGTTACGATGATTTTCCACTTCACTCTGAAATTCTTTGAACTTTTCAAATGTTTCAGACTTATGTTTCATCAAGTAGATATACCCATATTTGCTTAAATCGTCTGTGAAGGTCAGAAAACAATGATATCCGATGTGAGCCTCATCGCTCATTGAACCGCATATATTGGTATGTATTATTTCCAACAAGTCAGTGGCTCGCTCTATTGTTCCGGAGAACGGAGTCTTAGTCATCTTTCCCATGAGGCATGGTTCGCAAGCATCAAGTGATTCATAATCAAGTGATTCCAAAATCCCATCAACATGGAGTTTCTTCATGCGCTTTACAGCAATATGACCTAAATGGTAGTGCCACAAATAAGTTGCACTATCATTATTAACTTTGCATCTTTTGGCTTCAATATTATGAATATGTGTATCACTACAATCGAGATCCAACAAACCATTTTCATTGGGTGTATGACCATAGAAGGTTTTATTCATATAAACAGAACAACAATTATTCTCTAATTTAAATGAATAGCCGTATTGCAATAAACATGATTAAATCATATTCATGCTCAACACAAACACCAAATAACATTTATTTAGGTTCAACACTAATCCCAAAAGTATAGGAAGTGTGCGATGATGATCATATCAATCTTGGAACTGCTTCCAACACACATCGTCACTTCACCCTTAACTAGTTTCTGTTCTTTCTGCAATTCCCGTTTCGAGTTACTACTCTTAGCAACTAAACTAGTATCAAATACCGCGGGGTTGCTATAAACACTAATAAAGTACACATCAATAACATGTATATCAAATATACCTTTGTTCACTTTGCCATCCTTCTTATCCGCCAAATACTTGGGGTAGTTCCGCTTCTAGTGACCAGTCCCTTTGTAGTAGAAGCACTTAGTCTCAGGCTTAGGTCCAGACTCGGGCTTCTTCACTTGAGCAGAAACTTGCTTGCCGTTCTTCTTGAAGTTCCCCTTCTTCCCTTTGCCCTTTTCTTGAAACTAGTGGTCTTGTTAACCATCAAAACTTGATGATTTTCTTGATTTCTACCTTCATTGATTTCAGCATCACGAAGAGCTTGGGAATCGTTTCCGTTATCCCTTGCATATTATAGTTCATCACGAAGTTCTAGCAACTTGGTGATAGTGACTAGAGAACTCTATCAATCACTATCTTATCTGGAAGATTAACTCTCACTTGATTCAAGTGATTGTAATACTCAGACAATCTGAGCACATGCTTACTGGTTGAGCTATTCTCCTCCATCTTGTAGGCAAAGTAATGTCAGAGGTCTCATACCTCTCGACACGGGCATGAGTATGAAATACCAATTTCAACTCTTGGAACATCTTATATGCTCCATGGCGTTCAAAACATTTTTGAAGTCCCGGTTCTAAGCCGTAAAGCATGGTGCACTAAACTATCAAGTAGTCATCATACCGAGCTTTTGTCAAAACGTTCAAAATGTCTGCATCTGCTCCTGCAATAGTTCTGTCACCTAGCGGTGCATCAAGGACATAATACTTCTGTGCAGCAATGAGGATAATCCTCAGATCATGGATCCAATCCGCATCATTGCTACTAACATCTTTCAACTTAGTTTTCTCTAGGAACATATAAAAATAAAACAGGGGAGCTAAACGCGAGCTATTGATCTACACATAGATATGCTAATACTACCAGGACTAAATTCATGATAAATTAAAGTTCAATTAATCATATTACTTAAGAACTCCCACTTAGATAGATACCCCTCTAATCATCTAAGTGATCACGTGATCCAAATCAACTAAACCATGTCCGATCATCACGTGAGATGGAGTAGTTTTCAATGGTGAACATCACTATGTTGATCATATCTAATATATGATTCATGCTCGACCTTTCGGTCTCAGTGTTCCGAGGCCATATCTGCATATGCTAGGCTCGTCAAGTTTAACCCGAGTATTCCACGTGTGCAAAACTGGCTTGCACCCGTTGTAGATGAACGTAGAGCTTATCACACCCGATCATCACGTGGTGTCTCGGCACAACGAACTTTGGCAACGGTGCATACTCAGGGAGAACACTTTTGTCTTGAAGTTTAGTGAGAGATCATCTTATAATGCTACCGTCAATCAAAGCAAAATAAGATGCATAAAGGATAAACATCACATGCAATCAATATAAGTGATATGATATGGCCATCATCATCTTGTGCTTGTGATCTCCATCTCCAAAGCACCGTCATGATCACCATCGTCACTGGCGCGACACATTGATCTCCATCGTAGCATCGTTGTCGTCTCGCCAACTATTGCTTTTACGACTATCGCTACCGCTTAGTGATAAAGTAAAGCATTACAGGGTGATTGCATTGCATACAATAAAGCGACAACCATATGACTCCTGCCAGTTGCCAATAACTCGGTTACAAAACATGATCATCTCATACAATAAAATATAGCATCATGTCTTGACCATATCACATCACAACATGCCCTGCAAAAACAAGTTAGATGTCCTCTACTTTGTTGTTGCAGGTTTTACGTGGCTGCTACGGGCTGAGCAAGAACCGTTCTTACCTACGCATCAAAACCACAACGATAGTTCGTCAAGTTAGTGTTGTTTTAACCTTCTCAAGGACCGGGCGTAGCCACACTCGGTTCAACTAAAATTGGAGAAACTGACACCTGCCAGCCACCTGTTTGCAAAGCATGTTGGTAGAACCAGTCTCACGTAAGCATACGCGTAATGTCGGTTCGGGCCGCTGCTACCTCTTGAGCACTTGCGTTGGTTTTCCCTTGAAGATGAAAGGGTGATGCAGCAAAGTAGCGTAAGTATTTCCCTCGGTTTTTGAGAACCAAGGTATCAATCCAGTAGGAGGCCACGCACGAGTCCCTCACACCTACATAAACAAATAAATCCTCGCAACCAACGCGATAAGGGGTTGTCAATCCCTACACGGTCACTTACGAGAGTGAGATCTGATATATATGATAAGATAAAATTTTTGGTATTTTTATGATAAAGATGCAAAGTAAAATAAAAGGCAAAGGAAATAAATAAGTATTGGAAGATTAATATGATAGAAGATAGACCCGGGGGCCATAGGTTTCACTAGTGGCTTCTCTCGAGAGCATAAGTATTCACGGTGGGTAGACAAATTATTGTTGAGAAATTAACAGAATTGAGCATAGTTATGAGAATATCTAGGTATGATCATGTATATAGGCATCACGTCCAAGACGAGTAGACCGACTCCTGCCTGCATCTACTACTATTACTCCACACATCGACCACTATCCAGCATGCATCTAGAGTATTAAGTTCAAGAGAACAGAGTAACGCTTTAAGCAAGATGACATGATGTAGAGGGATAAACTCATGCAATATGATGAAAACCCCATCTTGTTATCCTCGATGGCAACAATACAATGCGTGCCTTGCTGCCCCTACTGTCACTGGGAAAGGACACCGCAAGATTGAACCCAAAGCTAAGCACTTCTCCCATTGCAAGAAAAATCAATCTAGTAGCCCAAACCAAATTGATAATTCGAAGAGACTTGCAAAGATAACCAATCATACATAAAAGAATTCAGAGAAGATTTAGATATTGTTCATAGATAAACTTGATCATAAACCCACAATTCATCGGTCTCAACAAACACACCACAAAAGAAGATTACATCGAATAGATCTCCACAAGAGAGGGGGAGAACTTTGTATTGAGATCCAAAAAGAGAGAAGAAGCCATCTAGCTAAGAACTATGGACCCGTAGGTCTGAGGTAAACTACTCACACTTCATCGGAGGGGCTATGGTGTTGATGTAGAAGCCCTCCGTGATCGATGCCCCCTCCGACGGAGCTCCGGAACAGGCCCCAAGATGGGATCTCGTGGATACAGAAAGTTACGGTGGTGGAATTAGGGTTTTGGCTCCGTATCTGGTAGTTTGGGGGTACATAGATATATATAGGAGGAAGGAGTACGTCGATGGAGCAACAGGGGGCCCACGAGGGTGGAGGGCGTGCCTGGGGGGTAGGCGCGCCCCCTACCTCGTGGCCTCCTGGTTGATGTCTTGACGTAGGTTCCAAGTCCTTTGGATCATGTTCGTTCTGAAAATCACGTTCCCGAAGGTTTCATTCTGTTTGGACTCCGTTTGATATTCTTTTTCTGTGAAACCCTAAAATAGGCAAAAAAAACAACAATTCTGGGCTGGGCCTCCGGTTTGTAGGTTAGTCCCAAAAATAATATAAAAGTGTATAATAAAGCCCAATAATGTCCAAAATAGAATATAATATAGCATGGAACAATCAAAAATTATAGATACGTTGGAGACGTATCAAGCATCCCCAAGCTTAATTCCTACTCGTCCTCGAGTAGGTAAATGATAAAAACAAATTTTTTTTATGTGGAATGCTACTTGGCATATTTTCAATGTAATTCTTCTTAATTGTGGTATGAATATTCAGATCCGAAAGATTCAAGATAAAAGTTCAATATTGACATAAAAATAATAATACTTCAAGCATACTAACTAAGCAATTATGTCCTCTCAAAATAACATGGCCAAATAAAGTTCATCCCTACAAAATCATATAGTTTAGTCATGCTTCATTTCCGTGACAGAAGAATGCTCTCAACATGCACAACCCCGATGACAAGCCAAGCAATTGTTTCTTACTTTAGTAATCTGAAACTTTTTCAACCTTCACGCAATATATGAGCGTGAGCCATGGATATAACACTATGGGTGGAATAGAATAATGATGGGGGTTATGTGGAGAAGACAAAAAGGGAGAAAGTCTCACATCAACGAGGCTAATCAATGAGCTATGCAGATGCCCATCAATTGATGTTAATGCAGGGAGTAGGGATTGCCATGCAACGGATGCACTAGAGCTATAAATATATGAAAGCTCAACAAAAGAAACTAAGTGGGTGTGCATCCAACTTGTTTGCTCACGAAGACCTAGCGCATTTGAGGAAGCCCATTGTTGGAATATACAAGCCAAGTTCTATAATGAAAAGTTCCAACTAGTATATGAAAGTGACAAAACAAAAGACTCTCTATCATGAAGATTATGGTGCTACTTTGAAGGACAAGTGTGGTAAAAAGGATAGTAACATTGTCCCTTCTCTCTTTTTCTCTCATTTTTTGGGGTCTTCTCTTCTTTATGGCCTTTTTCTTTTTTTTCTTTTTTTCCTCACTTGGGACAATGCTCTAGAAAATGATGATCATCACACTTCTATTAATTTACAACTCAATGATTACAACTCGATACTAGAACAAAGTATGACTCTATATGAATGCCTCCAGCGGTGTACCAGGATATGCAATGGACCAAGAGTGACATGTATGAAAGGATTATGAATGGTGGCCTTGCCACAAATACTATGTCAACTACATGATCATGCAAAGCAATATGACAATGATGAACGTGTCATGATAAACGGAACAGTGGGAAGTTGCATGGCAATATATCTCGGAATGGCTATGGAAATGCCATAATAGGTAGGTATGGTGGCTGTTTTGAGGAAGATATAAGGAGGTTTATGTGTGAAAGAGCGTATCATATCACGGGGTTTGGATGCACCAGCGAAGTTTGCACCAACTCTCAATGTGACAAAGGGCAATGCACGGTACCGAAGAGGCTAGCAATGATGGAAGGGTGAGAGTGCGTATAATCCATGGACTCAACATTAGTCATAAAGAACTCACATACTTATTGCAAAAATCTACAAGTCATCAAAAACCAAGCACTACACGCATGCTCCTAGAGGGATAGATTGGTAGGAAAAGACCATCGCTTGTCCCCGACCGCCACTCATAAGGAGGACACTCAAAGAACACCTCATGTTTCAAATTTGTTACATAACATTTACCATACGTGCATGCTATGGGACTTGCAAACTTCAACACAAGTATTTTTCAAATTCACAACTACTCAACTAGCACAACTTTGATATCACTACCTCCATGTCTCAAAACAATCATTAAGCATAAAACTTCTCTTAGTATTCAATACACTCATAAGAAGGTTTTTACTAGTCTTGAATACCTAGCATATTAGAATTATTTAAGTAAATTACCATGATATTTAAGACTCTAAAAATAATCTAAGTGAAGCATGAGAGAATAATAGTTTCTATAAAACAAAACCATCACCGTGCTCTAAAACATATAAGTGAAGTACTAGAGCAAAACTATATAACTCAAAAGATATAAGTGAAGCACATAGAGTATTCTAATAATTTCCGAATCATGTGTGTTTCTCTCAAAAGGTGTGTACATAAAGGATGATTGTGGTAAACTAAAAAGCAAATACTCAAATCATACAAGACGCTCCAAGCAAAATACATATCATGTGGCGAATAAAAATATAGCTCCAAGTAAAGTTGCCGATGGAAGTAGACGAAAGAGGGGATGCCTTCCCGGGCATCCCCAAGCTTTGGCTTTTAGGTGTACTTAGATTATCTTGGGGTGCCATGGGCATCCACAAGCTTAGGCTCTTGCCACTCCTTGTTCCATAATCCATCAAATCTTTCACCCAAAAACTTGAAAACTTCACAACACAAAACTTAAAGTAGAAAATCTCGTGAGCTCCGTTAGCGAAAGAAAACAAAACAACACTTCAAGGTACTGTAATGAACTAATTATTTATTTATTTTGGTGTTAAAACTACTGTATTTAAACTTATCTATGGTTTATAAACTATTTTACTAGCCATAGATTCATCAAAATAAGCAAACAACACACGAAAAACAGAATCTGTCAAAAACAGAACAGTCTGTAGTAATCTGTAGCTAACGCAAGATCTGGAACCCCAAAAATTCTAAAATAAATTTCTAGACGTGAGGAATTTATCTATTAATCATCTGCAAAAATAATTAACTAAATATCACCTTCCAAATAAAAATGGCAGCAATTCTCGTAAGCGCTAAAGTTTCTGTTTTTTACAGCAAAATTAAAAAGACTTTCCCCAAGTCTTCCCAAAGGTTCTACTTGGCACAAACACTAATTAAACACACAAAAAAACAAAACAGAGGCTAGATAAATTATTTATTACTAAACATGAGCAAAAAGGAAGGAATAAAAATAAAATTGGGTTGCCTCCCAACAAGCACTATCGTTTAACGCCCCTAGCTAGGCATAAAAGCAAGGATAGATCTAGGTATTGCCATCTTTGGTAGGCAATCCATAAGTGGCTCTCATAATAGATTCATAAGATAATTTAATTTTATTTCTAGGTAAGTGTTCCATGCCTTTCCTTAACGGAAATTGGAATCTAATATTTCCTTCCTTCATATCAATAATTGCACCAATCGTTCTAAGGAAAGGTCTACCAAGAATAATAGGACATGAAGGATTGCAATCTATGTCAAGAAAAATAAAATCTACGGGCACATATTCCTATTTGCAACAATAAGGACATCATTAATTCTTCCCATAGGTTTCTTAATAGTGGAATCCGCAAGGTGCAAGTTTAAAGAGAAATCATCAAAATCACGGAAACCTAGCAAATCACACAAAGTCTTTGGAATCGTGAAAACACTAGCACCCAAATCACACAAAGCATAGAATTCATGACATTTAATTTTAATTTTAATAGTAGGTTCCCACTCATCATAAAGTTTTCTAGGGATAGAAACTTCCAACTCAAGTTTTTCTTCATAAGATTGCATCAAAGCATCAATGATATGTTTATTAAAAGCTTTATTTTGACTATAAGCATGAGGGGAATTTAGCACGGGTTGCCACAAGGAAATACAACCTATCAAATAGCAATTATCATAATTAAATTCCTTGAATCCAAAATAGTGGGTTCATTAATATTTAAAGTTTTGACTTCTTCAATCCCACTTTTAACAATTTTAGCATCAAGATCTAAAGACTCCATATTTTTGGAACGCCGTCTAGGTAAAGGTGGATCATATCCAGTCCCATCATTATCAAGATTCATACTGAGAAACAAAGATTTAATAGGGAACACATCAATAACTTTTAGATCTTCATCTTTATTATCATGGAAACTAGAAGAACACGCTTTTATAAAGCAATCTTTCTTAGCACGCATCCTAGAGGTTCTTTCTTTGCACTCATCAATGGAAATTCTCATGGCTTCGAGAGAATCATTCATATCATGCTTAGGAGGAATAGATCTAAGTTTCAAAGAATCAACATCAAGAGAAATTCTATCAACGTTCCTAGCCAACTCATCAATCTTAAGCAATTTTTCTTCAATCAAAGCATTGAAATTCTTTTGCAAAGTAATAAATTATTTAATATTAGATTCAAAATCAGAGGGAATATTATTATAATTTCCATAAGAATTGTTGTAGGAATTACCATAATTATTAGAGGAATTACTAGGATACAGCCTAGGATTAAAGTTTCCTCCATACACGTTGTTACCAAAATTATTCCTACCAACAAAATTCACATCCATAGATTCATTATTATTCTCAATCAAAGTAGACAAAGGCATATCATTAGGATCAGAAGAAACACTTTTATTAGAAAATAATTTCATAAGTTCATCCATCTTTCCACTCAAAACATTAATTTCTTCTATCGCATGCACTTTCTTATTAGTAGATCTTTCGGTGTGCAATTGAGAATAATTAACCATAATATTATCAAGGAGTTTAGTAGATTCTCCTAAAGTGATTTCCATAAAAGTGCCTCCCGCGGCCGAATCTAAAAGATTTCTAGAAGCAAAATCCAATCCATCATAAAAAAATTGTATAATCATCCACAAATTCAAACCATGCGTAGGGCAATTACGTCTCATTTATTTCATCCTCTCCCAAGCTTGTGCAACATGTTCATGATCAAGTTGCTTAAAATTCATAATATCATTCCTAAGAGAGATGATCTTAGTGGGAGGGAACTACTTCGAGATAAAAGCATCTTTGCACTTATTCCACAAATCAATACTATTTTTAGGCAAAGACGAAAACCAAGCTTTAGCACAATCTCTAAGCGAAAAAGGAAATAGCTTCAATTTAACAATATCATTGTCCACATCTTTCTTCTTTTGCATATCACACAAATCAACGAAGCTATTTAGATGGGTAGCGGCATCTTCACAAGGAAGACCGGAAAACGGATCTTTCATGACAAGATTCAGCAAAGCAACATTAATTTCACAAGATTCAGCATCGGTAAGAGGAGAAATCGGAGTGCTAATAAAATCATTGTTGTTGGTATTGGTAAAGTCATGCAATTTGGTATTATCTTGAGTCATCGTGACAAGCAAGCAATCTGACACACAAGCAAACAAGAAACGGGCAAAAAGAGGCAAATAGAGAAAGAGAGGGAAGCTAGAGAGAGAGGGCGAATAAAACGGCAAGGGTGAAGTGGGGGAGAGGAAAAAGAGAGGCAAATGGCAAATAATGTAAAGCGGGAGAAAAGGGTTTTGTGATGGGTACTTGGTATGTTGACTTTTGCGTAGACCTCCCCGGCAACGGCGCCAGAAATCCTTCTTGCTACCTCTTGAGCACTTGCGTTGGTTTTCCCTTGAAGAGGAAAGGGTGATGCAGCAAAGTAGCGTAAGTATTTCCCTCAGTTTTTGAGAACCAAGGTATCAATCCAGTAGGAGGCCACGCACGAGTCCCTCGCACCTACACAAATAAATAAATCCTCGCAACCAACGTGGTAAGGGGTTGTCAATCCCTACACAGTCACTTACGAGAGTGAGATCTGATAGATATGATAAGATAATATTTTTGGTATTTGTATGATAAAGATGCAAAGTAAAATAAAAGGCAAAGGAAATAAATAAGTATTGGAAGATTAATATGATAGAAGATAGACCCGGGGACCATAGGTTTCACTAGTGGCTTCTCTCGAGAGCATAAGTATTCACGGTGGGTAGACAAATTACTGTTGAGCAATTGACAGAATTGAGCATAGTTATGAGAATATCTAGGTATTATCATGTATATAGGCATCACGTCCAAGACAAGTAGACTGACTCCTGCCTGCATCTACTACTATTACTCCACACATCGACCGCTATCCAGCATGCATCTAGAGTATTAAGTTCAAGAGAACAGAGTAACGCTTTAAGCAAGATGACATGATGTAGAGGGATAAACTCATGCAATATGATGAAAAACCCCATCTTGTTATCCTCGATGGCAACAATACAATACGTGCCTTGCTACCCCTACTATCACTGGGAAAGGACACTGCAAGATTGAACCCAAAGCTAAGCACTTCTCCCATTGCAAGAAAGATCAATCTAGTAGGCCAAATCAAACTGATAATTAGAAGAGACTTGCAAAGATAACCAATCATACATAAAAGAATTCAGAGAAGATTCAAATATTGTTCATAGATAAACTTGATCATAAACCCACAATTCATCGGTCTCAACAAACACACCGCAAAAGAAGATTACATCAAATAGATCTCCACAAGAGAGGGGGAGAACTTTGTATTGAGATCCAAAAATAGAGAAGAAGCCATATAGCTAATAACTATGGACATGTAGGTCTTTGGTAAACTACTCACACTTCATCGGAGGGGCTATGGTGTTGATGTAGAAGCCCTCCGTGATCGATGCCCCCTCCGGCAGAGCTCCGGAACAGGCCCCAAGATGGGATCTCGTGGATACAAATAGTTATGGCGGTGGAATTAGGGTTTTGGCTCCGTATCTGGTAGTTTGGGGGTACGTAGATATATATATAGGAGGAAGGAGTACGTCGGTGGAGCAACAGGGGGCCCACGAGGGTGGAGGGCGCGCCTAGGGGGGTAGGTGCGCCCCCCTACCTCGTAGCCTCCTGGTTGATGTCTTGACATAGGGTCCAAGTCCTCTGGACCATGTTCGTTCCGAAAATCACGTTCCCGAAGGTTTCATTCCGTTTGGACTCCGTTTGATATTCTTTTTGCGTGAAACCCTAAAATAGGCAAAAAAACAGCACTTCTGGGCTGGGCCTCCGGTTAGTAGGTTAGTCCCAAAAATAATATAAAAGTGTATAATAAAGCCCAATAATGTCCAAAACAAAATATAATATAGCATGGAACAATCAAAAATTATAGATACGTTGGAGACATATCAGCCGCTTCATCCAACAATACCGCTGAACCAAAGTATGACATGCTGGTAAGCAGAATGACTTGTATCGCCCACAACTCACTTGTGTTCTACTCATGCATATAACATCTACGCATAAACCTGGCTCGGATGCCACTGTTGGGGAACGTCATAATTTCAAAAAAATTCCTACGCACACACAGGATCATGGTGATGCATAGCAATGAGAGGGGAGAGTATGTCCACGTACCCTCGTAGACCGAAAGCGGCAGCGTTATGACAACGCGGTTGATGTAGTCGTACGTCTTCACGATCCGACCGATCCAAGTACCGAACGCATGGCACCTTCGAGTTCTACACACGTTCAGCTCGATGACGTCCCACGAACTTCGAACCAGCAGAGCTTTGCGGGAGAGTTCCGTCAGCACGACGGCGTGATGACGGTGATGATGATGCTACCGATGCAGGGCTTCGCCTAAGCACCGCTACGATATGACCGAGGTGGATTATGGTGGAGGGGGCACCGCACAAGGCTAAAAGATCAATGATCAATTGTTGTCTCTATGGGGTGCCCCCCTACCCCTGTATATAAAGGAGGGGAGGAGGAGAGGGCCGGCCAAGGGGAGAGGCGCGCCCAAGGGGGGACAATCCTACTCCAAGTAGGTTTGCCCCCTCTTTCCTAGTCCTAGTAGGAGAGGGGAAGGAAAGGGAGAGGAGAGGAGGAGAAGGAAAGAGGGGGCCGACCCCCCTTGCCCTAAACCAATTCGGTTTGGGCCTGGGGGGCGCGCCCCACACTCCCCTTGATGCCCTCTATTTCCACTAAGGCCCATGTAGGCCCATTATGCCCCCGGGGGGTTTGATGACCGACAAGAATAGGGGATCTATCGTAGTCCTTTCGATAAGTAAGAGTGTCGAACCCAACGAGGAGCAGAAGGAAATGATAAGCGGTTTTCAGCAAGGTATTCTCTGCAAGCACTGACATTATAGGTAACAGATTGTTTTGTGATAAGATATTTGGTAACGAGAAACAAGTAAAAAAAGTAAATAAAGTGCAGCAAGGTGGCCCAATCCTTTTTGTAGCAAAGGACAAGCCTGGAAAAACTCTTATATAGAGAAAAGCGCTCCCGAGGACACATGGGAATATCGTCAAGCTAGTTTTCATCACGATCATATGATTCGCATTCGGTACTTTGATAATTTGGTATGTGGGTGGATCGGTGCTTGGGTACTGCCCTTACTTGGACAAGTATCCCACTTATGATTAACCTCTATTGCAAGCGTCCGCAACTACAACAAAAGTATTAAGGTGAACCTAACCATAGCATGAAACATGTGGATCCAAATCATCCCCTTATGAAGCAATGCATAAACTAGGGTTTAAGCTTCTATCACTCTAGCAACCCATCATCTACTTACTACTTCCCAATACCTTCCTCTAGGCCCAAATAATGGTGAAGTGTTATGTAGTCGACGTTCACATAACATCATTAGAGGAGAGACAACATACATCTCATCAAAATATCGAAAGAATACCAAATTCACATGACTACTAATAGCAAGACTTCTCCCATGTCCTCAGGAACAAACATAACTACTCACAAATCATATTCATGTTCATAATCAGAGGGGTATTAATATGCATATAGGATCTGAACATATGATCTTCACCAAATAAACCAACTAGCATCAACTACAAGGAGTAATCAACACTACTAGCAACCCACAGGTACCAATCCCAGACTTAGAGACAAGAATTGGATACAAGAGATGAACTAGAGTTTGAGAGGAGATGGTGTTGGTGAAGATGTTGATGAAGATTGACCCCCTCCCGATGAGAGGATCATTGGTGATGATTTTCCCCTCCCGGAGGGAAGTTTCCCTAGTAGAACAGCTCCACCGGAGCCCTGGATTGGTTCCGCCAAGGTTCCGCCTCGTGGCGGCGGAGTTTCGTCTCAAAAGATGGCTTATGATTTTTTCCTCATCGAAAGACTCCATATAGCAGAAGATGGACATCGGAGGGCCACCAGGGGGCCCACGAGGTAGGGGGCGCGCCCAGGGGGTAGGGCACACCCCCACCCTCATGGGCAGGGTGTGGCCCCCTGGTGATCTTCTTGCGCTCAATATTTTTTATATATTCTGAAAATGACTTCCGTGAAGTTTTAGGACTTTTGGAGCGGTGCAGAATAGGTCTCTAATATTTGCTCCGTTTCCAGCCCAGAATCCCAGCTGCCGGCATTCTCCCTCTTTATGTAAACCTTGTAAAATAAGAGAGAATATGCATAAGTATTGTGACATAATGTGTAATAACAGCCCATAATGCAATAAATATCGATATAAAAGCATGATGCAAAATGGACGTATCAGCTCCCCCAAGCTTAGACCTCACTTGTCCTCAAGCGAAAGCCAAAATCGAAAAATATGTCCACATGTTTAGAGATAGAGGTGTCGATAAAAATAAAATACGGACATGGGGGCATCATGATCATTCTTAAGACAACAACTTATATAATTCTTGTCATATGATCTCTTATGCTAGAGTAAAAAATTCAATCACAATTTCAAGTATGAATCATAAACTTCATTGAAAACTAACAAACTATAATCTCAGTCATTGGAGCAATTGCAATTTATCATTACATAGGAAAGAGTCAATATAAGAGCTTTTCAGCAAGTCCACATACTCAACTATCATATAGTCTTCCACAATTGCTAACACTCACGCAATACTTATGGGTATGGAGTTTTAATCGGACACAGAGAAAGATAGGGGCTTATAGTTTTGCCTCCCAATGTTTTACCTCAAGGGTAATGTCAACAATAATGGTTCATGAAAACTCACATCCAATTAGCCATATATACCAGGATCTTTCCAACATATTGTTCTTGACAAAAGATAAAATGTAAAAAGGAAGGGTGAAGATCACCATGACTCTTATGTAAGGTAGGAGATAAAATTAAAAGATAGGCCCTTCGCAGAGGGAAGCAGAGGTTGTCATGCGCTTTTATGGTTGGATGCACAAAATCTTAATGCGAAAGAACGTCACTTTATATTGCCACTTGTGATATGGACCTTTATTATGCAGTCTGTCGCTTGTATTTCTTCCATATCACACGATCGTATAAAGCTTATTTTCTCCCACACTAATAAGTCATACATATTTAGAGAGCAATTTTTATTGCTTGCACCGATGACAACTTACTTGGAGGATCTTACTCAATCCATAGGCAGGTATGGTGAACTCTCATGGCAAAACTGGTTTAAGGGTGTTTGGAAGCACAAGTAGTATCTCTACTTAGTGCAAAGAATTTGGCTAGCATGAGGGGAAAAGGCAAGCTCAATCATGTTGGATGATCCGAGACAATATAACTTATCTCAGATGCAAGAAAACATAACCCATTATGTTGTCTTCCTTGTCCAACGTCAACTCTTTTGCATGTCATATTTTAATGAGTGCTCACAATTATAAAAGATGTCCAAGATAGTGTATTTATATGTGAAGACCTCTCTTTCTTTATTACTTCCTATTAATTGCAACGATGACCAAAGCTATGTTTGTCAACTCTCAACAACTTTTATTCATCATACTCGTTCTATCTGAGCTCATTACTTTCCATAAGATTTGTATGATCTCTTTTATTTATTTTTATTCTTTCTCTTTTATTTTATTCACTCAAGATCATGGCAAAATAATCAAGCCCTTGATCAACACTAATATTTATTATATATAGCTCACAGACTCGATTACATAAAAGGATCATAAAGAAAAACTCACAACTGGATCATACTAAGAACTTTTATTCTACTAGCTCAAAATATTATCAAAAGGATCGAACTAAGAAAAACGGTAAAGATAAAAGTGATGGTGATACGATACCGGGGCACTCCCCCAAGCTTGGCAGTTGCCAAGGGGAGTGCCCATACCCATGTGATTATGTCTCCTTTGTTGGTGAAGAAGATGGAGTTGTTGATGCTGGATAGTCGCACATCGAGCGTAGGAGATCTTCCAACTTGCGGATAATGCCTTTGAGTGCGATGATATGCTCCTTCAACAAAATATTTTCACGTGTGAGATACTTGTTTTGTATATGAGCTAACTCAATCATCTTGAAAGCTTCGATCTCAGTTGGGGTAAGAAGATTGTGATCAAGTTGAAGGATGTCTTCTGTTGCTGGAACTTGGTTCTCCATGGCCTTCTTGATCCCTTCATCCTTGTTGATCTCCATGGGTTCTTCTCTCTTCAGCTCTATCTTCATTAGCCAAGCATCGTTGCCCTCATTGTTGGAGGAGGAGGGAGACGACATGATGCTTGGCTTTGACGACCCTGGCAGAAAACAGCTCGAAACAAGAACAGGAAATTTTTGCGTGATACGGTGGTCAAAACTTTCAGGAGATTATATAATGAAATTTTACCAACCAAAATACGCATCGTGCAAGAAAACGGAGTCCGGAGAGCACATGAGGTGCCCATGAGGTAGGGGCGCGCCCAGGGGGTAGGGCGTTCCCTCCACCCTCGTGGAGCCCTCGTGTCCTTTCCGGACTGCTTCTTATTTTTCTATTTTTCTAAATATTCCAAAACGGAAGAAAATTTCCATTAGAACTGTTTTGGAGTCGGTTTACTTACCGTACCACATACCTATTCCTTTTCGGAGTCTGAAACGTTCCGGAAAGTGTCCCTTATGTATTCCTCCGGGGTTACGGTTTCAATAACATTGGTTTCAACATTTATAGGATTTCCTGAGATATAATGTTTGATCCTTTGACCGTTCACCACCTTCGGGTTTGTGCCTTAGAATTTGTTGATTTTTATGGCATCGGAACGATAGACCTCCTCGATAACGTAAGGACCTTCCCATTTAGAGAGAAGCTTTCCTACAAAAAATCTTAAACGAGAGTTGTATAGCAATACATAATCACCTACATTAAACTCACGCTTTTATATTCTTTTGTCATGCCATCTTTTAATCTTTTCTTTAAATAATTTGGCATTCTCGTAGGGTTGGGTTCTCCATTCATCGAGTGAGCTAATGTCAAATAACCTCTTCTCACTGGCAAGTTTGAAATCATAATTGAGCTTTTTAATGGCCCAATATGCCTTATGTTCTAGTTCAAGAGGTAAGTGACAGCTTTTCCATAAACCATTTTATACAGAGACATAACCATAGGATTTTTATATGCAGTTCTATAGGCCCATAATGCATCATCAAGTTTCTTGGACCAATTCTTTCTAGATCTATTAACAGTCTTTTGCAAAATTAATTTGAGCTCTCTATTACTCAATTCTACTTGACCACTGGACTGTGGGTGATAAGGAGATGCAATTCTATGATTAACATCATACTTAGCAAGCATTTTATGGAAAGCACCATGAATAAAATGTGAACCACCATCAGTCATTAAATATCTAGGGACTCCAAACCTTAGAAAAATAACTTCTTTAAGCATCTTAGTAGAGGTGTTATGATCAGCACTACTAATTGGAATAGCTTCTACCCACTTAGTAATTTAATCAACAACAACTAAAATATGTGTGTATCCGTTGGAGTCAGGAAAAGGTCTCATATAATCAAAGCCCCAAACATCAAATGGTTCAATAACAAGTGAATAATTCATAGGAATTTCTTGACGTCTACTAATATTACCAATTCTTTGACATTCATCACAAGATACAACAAACTTACGGGCATCCTTGAAGAGAGTAGGCCAATAAAAACCGGATTGCAATACCTTATGTGTAGTTCTATCTCCAGCGTGGTGTCCTTCATAAGCTTCGGAGTGACACTTGCGTAGGATCTGTTCCTGTTCATGCTCAGGTACACAACGTCTAATAGAACCATCTACTCCTTCTTTATAAAGATGTGGGTCATCCCAAAAGTAATGTCTCAAATCATAGAAAAACTTTTTCTTTTGCTGGTATGTGAAACTAGGTGGTATAAATTTAGCAACAATATAATTAGCATAATCAGCATACCATGGAGCAGTATGAGAAGCATTTATGACATTTAATTGTTCATCAGGAAAGCTATCATCAATAGGTAGTGGGTCATCAAGAACATTCTCTAGCCTAGACAAATTGTCTGCAATGGGGTTCTCAGCTCCCTTTCTATCAATAATATGCAAATCAAATTCTTGTAGCAAGAGAACCCATCTAATAAGTCTAGGTTTAGCATCTTTCTTTTCCATAAGAAATTTAATAGCAGTATGATTTGTGTGAATAGTTACTTTAGAATCAACAATATAAGGTCCGAACTTATCACAAGCAAATACAACTGCTAAGAATTCTTTTTCAGTAGTAGCATAATTTCTTTGAGCATTGTCTAGCATTTTACTAGCATATTGAATAACATTTAATTTCTTATCAACTCTTTGCCCTAGAACAACACCTATAGCATAATCACTAGCATCACACATAATTTCAAAAGGTAAATTCCAATCAGGTGGCTGAACAATAGGTGCAGAGATCAATGCTTTCTTAAGTATTTCAAATGCTTCTACACAATCATCATCAAAGACAAATAGTATATCTTTTTGTAATAAATTAGTCAGAGGCCGAGAAATTTTTGAGAAGTCCTTCATGAACCTCCTATAAAACCGGCGTGACCAAGGAAACTTCTTATACCTTTGATGTCCTTGGGACATGGCATTTTTTCAATAGCATCAACCTTAGCTTTATCAACTTCAATGCCTCTTTCAGAAACTTTATGCCCCAAGACAATACCTTCATTAACCATAAAGTGGCATTTCTCCCAATTCAAGACAAGGTTAGTTTCTTCACATCTCTGCAAAACTCAATCAAGGTTGCTTAAGCAATCATCAAAAGAGGATCCATAGACTGAGAAATCGTCCATGAAAACCTCACAAATCTTTTCACAAAAGTCAGAGAATATAGCCATCATGCATCTTTGGAAGGTAGCAGGTGCATTACATAAACCAAAAGGCATACGTCTATAAGCAAAAGTACCGAACGGGCAAGTAAAAGTGGTCTTAGATTGATCATCAGCTGACACAGGTATTTAAGAGAAACCAGAATAACCATCTAGAAAGCAAAAATGTGTATGTTTGGATAATCTTTCTAGCATTTGATCAATAAAAGGTAAGGGGTAATGATCTTTTTTAGTAGCCTTCTTTAATTTGTGGAAATCAATTACCATCCTATAACCTGTAATAATTCTTTGCCGAATCAATTCATCTTTATCATTAGGAACGATAGTAATACCTCCCTTTTTAGGGACACAATGGACAGGACTTACCCACTGACTATGAGCAACGGGATAAATTATACCTGCCTCAAGGAGCTTTAGTATTTCCTTTCTTACCACTTCTTTCATCTTAGGATTCAGCCGTCGTTGGTGATCACGAACTGGTTTGGCATCTTTCTCTAAATTTATTTTGTGTTGACAAATTGTGGGACTAATGCCCTTAAGATCATCGAGAGTATATCCAATAGCAGCACGGTGCTTCTACAGAGTTTTCAATAATCTCTCTTCTTCATGCTCTGAAAGGTTAGCACTAATAATAACAGGATATATCTTTTTCTCATCAAGATAAGCATATTTAAGAGTATCAGGTAAAGGTTTAAGCTCAAACACGGGATCACCCTTGGGTGGAGGGGGACCCCCTAAGATTTCGACAGGCAAATTGTGTTTCAGGATGGGTTCCTGTTTAAAGAACACTTCATCTATTTCCCTTCTTTCATTCATAAACATATCATTTTCATGGTCTAGCAAATACTGTTCTAAAGGATCACTAGGAGGCACGGCAATAGGAGCAAGACCAATAATTTCATCTTTATTAGGCAATTCCTCTTCACGGTGTTGTCTACAAAATTTAGAGAAATTAAAATCATGAGACATATCACCTAAACCAATAGTAACAACATCCTTTTCGCAATCTATCTTAGCATTAACTGTGTTCAAGAAGGGTCTACCAAATATAATGGGACAAAAGCTATCTTGTGGGGAACCAAGAACAAGAAAATCAGCAGGATATTTAGTTTTCCCACACAAGACTTCAACATCTCTAACAATCCCAATTGGTGAAATAGTATCTCTATTAGCAAGTTTAATTGTAACATCAATATCTTCTATCTCAGCAGGTGCAATATCATGCATAATTTATTTGTATAAGTCATGAGGTATAACACTGGCACTGGCACCCATATCACATAAGCCATGATAATAATGATCTCCTATTTTAACAGAAATAACAAGCATGCCTACCACGGGTCTATGTTTATCTTTAACACAAGGTTTAGCAATTCTAGCAGTCTCATCACAGAAATGAATAACATGCCCATCAATATTATCAGATAAGAGATCTTTAACAATAGCAATATTAGGTTCAACTTTAATTTGCTCAGGAGGTGTATAGGTTCTAATATTGCTTTTACGAACCACAGTTGAAGCTTTAGCATGATCTTTTATCCTAACAGGAAAAGGTGGTTTCTCAAGATAAGAAGTAGGAACAATAGGATCATTATAAGTGACAGTCTTTTCTTCAACTTTAATAGGTGCAGCTACTTTTACTTCTATGGGAGGATGATATTTAAACCACTTCTCTTTAGGGAGATCAATATGAGTAGCAAAAGATTCATAGAAAGAAGCTACTATTTCAGAGTCAAGTCCATATTTAGTGCTAAATTTATGGAAAATATCGGTACCCATAAAAGATTTAACACAATCAAACTTAGGTGTCATACCTGACTTCTTACCTTCATCGAGGTCCCAATCTTCAGAGTTGCGTTTAATTCTTTTTAATAAATTCCATTTGAATTCAATAGTCTTCATCATAAAAGAGCCAGCACAAGAAGTGTCGAGCATGGTGCGGTTGTTATCAGAAAGCCGAGCATATAAATTTTGAATAATTATTTCTCTTGAGAGCTCATGATTGAGGCATGAATAAAACATTGATTTAAGCCTCCCCCAAGCTTGAGCGATGCTTTCTCCTTCGCGAGGCCAAAAACTATATATATAATTGCGATCACAATGAACAAGATGCATAGGATAAAAGTTCTGATGAAATTCCAATTTTAATCGTTTGTAGTTCCATGATCCCATATCATCACATAGCCTATACCATGTCAATGCATCTCCCTTCAAAGATAAAGGGAAGACCTTCTTCTTAATAACATCATCGAGCACATCTACAAGCTTAAATAATCCACAAACTTCATCCACATATATTAGGTGCTCATCAGGATGCATTGTTCCGTCTCCTGCAAAAGGATTAGCTAGCAGTTTTTCTATCATACCCGAAGGAATCTCAAAGTAGACATTTTCATTTTCAGTAGGTTCAGTAGGTTGAGGAGCAACTCTTTGCTCTTCTGGTCGGGGTGAAGATATCCCGAACAAGCCCCTTAGAGGATTACTTTCCATAGTAACAAGTGATAGTAAATTTCAGCACACTATATAAATTTTTTCCTTACCAAATTCCACCTACCAAAGGCGCTTCACTCCCCGGCAACGGCGCCAGAAAAGAGTCTTGATGACCCACAAGTATAGGGGATCTATCGTAGTCCTTTCGATAAGTAAGAGTGTCGAACCCAATGAGGAGCAGAAGGAAATGATAAGCGGTTTTCAGCAAGGTATTCTCTACAAGCACTGAAATTATAGTTAACAGATAGTTTTGTGATAAGATAATTGGTAACGAGCAACAAGTAACAAAAGTAAATAAAGTGCAGCAAGGTGGCCCAGTCCTTTTTGTAGCAAAGGACAAGCCTGGACAAACTCTTATATAGAGAAAAGTGCTCCCGAGGACACATGGAAATATCGTCAAGCTAGTTTTCATCACGATCATATGATTCACGTTCGGTACTTTGATAATTTGGTATGTGGGTGGACCGGTGCTTGGGTACAGCCCTTACTTGGACAAGTATCCCACTTATGATTAACCTCTATTGCAAGCATCCATAACTACAACAAAAGTATTAAGGTAAACCTAACCATAGCATGAAACATGTTGATCCAAATCAGCCCCTTACGAAGCAACGCATAAACTAGGGTTTAAGCTTCTGTCACTCTAGCAACCCATCATCTACTTATTAATACCCAATGCCTTCCTCTAGGCCCAAATAATGGTGAAGTGTCATGTAGTCGACGTTCACATAACACCACTAGAGGAGAGACAACATACATCTCATCCAAATATCGAACGAATACCAAATTCACATGACTACTAATAGCAAGACTTCTCCCATGTCCTCAGGAACAAACGTAACTACTCACAAAGCATATTCATGTTCATAATCAGAGGGGTATTAATATGCATATAGGATCTGAACATATGATCTTCCACCAAATAAACCAACTAGCATCAACTACAAGGAGTAATCAACACTAGTAGCAACCCACAGGTACCAATCCCAGACTTAGAGACAAGAATTGGATACAAGAGATGAACTAGGGTTTAGAGGAGATGGTGCTGGTGAAGATGTTGATGAAGATTGACCCCCTCCCGATGAGAGGATCGTTGGTGATGACGATGCGATGATTTCCCCCTCCCAGAGGGAAGTTTCCCCAACAGAACAGCTTCGCCGGAGCCCTAGATTGGTTCCGCCAAGGTTCCGCCTCGTGGCGGCGGAGTTTCGTCTCGAAAGATGGCTTATGATTTTTTCCTCATCGAAAGACTCCATATAGCAGAAGATTCGAAAAAACGCGCCCAAGGGGTAGGGCGCCCCCCCCCCACCCTCATGGGCAGCGTGTGGCCCCCCTGGTGAACTTCTTGCTCCTTTTGAAAATGACTTCTGTGAAGTTTCAGGACTTTTGGAGCTGTGCAGAATAGGTCTCTAATATTTGCTCCTTTTCCAGCCCAGAATCCCAGCTGCCGGCATTCTCCCTCTTTATATAAACCTTGTAAAATAAGAGAGAATAGGCATAATTATTGTGACATAATGTGTAATAACAGCCCATAATGCAATAAATATCGATATAAAAGCATGATGCAAAATGGACGTATCAGGTTCCGGTAACCCCCGGTACTCCGATATATGTCTGAGACCTTCCGGAACCTTTCCGGTGTCCGAACATAGTCGTCCAATATATCGATCTTTACGTATCGACCATTTCGAGACTCCTCATCATGACCTGATCACATCCGGGACTCCGAACTACCTTCGGTATATCAAAACACAAAACTCATAATACCGATCGTCACTGAACTTTAAGCGTGCGGACCCTACGGGTTCGAGAACTATGTAGACATGACCGAGACACGTCTCCGGTCAATAACCAATAGCGGAACCTGGATGCTCATATTGGCTCCCACATATTCTACGAAGGTCTTTATCGGTCAAACCGCATAACAACATACGTTGTTCCCTTTGTCATCGGTATGTTACTTGGCCGAGATTCGATCGTCGGTATCTCAATACCTAGTTCAATCTCATTACCGGCAAGTCTCTTTACTCATTCCGTAATACATCATCCCGCAACTAACTCATTAGTTACAATGCTTGCAAGGCTTATAGTGTTGTGTATTACCGAGTGGGCCCAGAGATACCTCTCCGACAATCGGAGTGACAAATCCTAATCTCGAAATACGCCAACTCGACAAGTACCTTCGGAGACACCTGCAGAGCACCTTTATAATCACCCGGTTACATTGTGACGTTTGGTAGCACACAAAATGTTCCTTCGGTAAACGGGAGTTGCATAATCTCATAGTCATAGGAACATGTATAAGTCATGAAGAAAGCAATAGCAACATACTAAACGATCAAGTGCTAAGCTAATGGAATGGGTCAAGTCAATCACAACATTCTCCTAATGATGTGATCCCGTTAATCAAATGACAACTCATGTCTATGGTTAGGAAACTTAACCATCTTTGATTCAACGAGCTAGTCAAGTAGAGGCATACTAGTGACACTCTGTTTGTCTATGCATTCACACATGTATCAAGTTTCCGGTTAATACAATTCTAGCATGAATAATAAATAGTTGTCATGAAATAAGGAAATAAATAATAACTTTATTATTGCCTCTAGGGCATATTTCCTTCAACACATCCTCGTCTTCACCGGCTCCACTCGTGGTTATCTTGTCCCTTTACTTGTGCAAGCTTATTTGTGTTTTCTCCCTTGCTTACTTGTGTGCTTGTTGTTGTTGCATTATATAGGTTGTCCACCTAGTTGCATATCTAGACAACTTACTTTGATACAAAGTTTAAATTGGTAAAGAAAAGCTAAAATTTGTTAGTTGCCTATTCACCCCCCCCCCATCTAGTCAACTATAGTGATCCTTTCATATGCCCACAAGGCTCAAGCAATACAACAAACAACTATTCCACCAAATCCCTCTCTCCCTTCTAACACTCGCATCGAAGACCTCGGTCGAGCTGATCGGTCAGCCGGCTTTGCCAGGCGGCCACAAGGGTGGCTCCCTCATGCTTCATGTCCGTGGAAAGACTCTCCTACAGAGCATTGCTGCCTGCAATCATGGCGGATGCAGTGCAAGGGAGGAGGATGCGGAGCGGCTTGTGTCGTGGTGTGGAGTTAGCGCGGTGTGGCTGCATTTAAATAGAGGATTTCGATGAGGCAACGTGTCCGGGTGTGTCAATGTGCGGTGCCAGAGTGGGTTTCTCGGGCGGCGAACCTGCTTAATGGCAGCATACGGACGGTCTAGGCATTAAGCGGGCGTAGTAGATATCCATCACATCTCGTCCAGTAACGTGTCTCCGGCATTAAACATGCTGGACACCGGGGACGCGTCGCGGGTGGCGCGCCACCTTAATGACGGAGCAAGTGAGAGGTCATGTCCGCTTTTGTTCGGCTTCAATGTGGAGTGGCCGCTATACAACAACATGAATGCGGGCAGCTGACACCGGACAAAAACACGCATGAACAAGTGAGAATGATTTTGGGTGAGCCAGGGTGGTCCGAAATGGACGTGGCTGCTGCCCGGATGTTCGCAAAGCCCCATATTTGTTTCTAGTTTATGAGAGAAAATGCGTCTAATACACGCTGCAGACTGATTTAAGATCGCGTTGGGTGGACAACTGACGGTTTAAGTGTGGGCGTTAAGGATGCCTAAGGGCATATGTACAATGGTTGATAAGATAGTCTTATCTTAACTCTTACATGTAATTTAGAGATGACAAAAAAGATGTCTACAATGAGTCTTTTCTTAGCCTTATCTTTAATAACTAGCTAATCCTAAAAATATAGTAAGCCATATTGTGCTAAGAGATCATCTCTTGTCTTCTCTTAAATAAGATAAAACAAGTCTTTTTTTATGAGTTTTTTTTCCTCCACCTCATTATTTATCCTATATGACATTGTTAAGATAGCATCATTGTACATGCCCTAAGTGGCCGTGATGACACCTGTTTACCCTGCGTTGGTTTGCTTGTGACTCTGCCAGCTAAACTCGCCACGGTTCAGGGACGGTTTGCTCGTGGCTCCACTAGCACAAAGATGACGTGCGGACATCTAATATTTTTTATTGTTTTGTATCACTGGTAATAAATAAACATTATAACAAGTATATGAAAGAATCGAGATATACGGGGTTGCCGCCGTATTACCGGTCTGTCTGTCTGTCCCCAATAATGAAGCTCTCGTCGATGATGCCTCATGGGATCATTGGTTTGATGATAACGGACCGTTTCCCTTTCCGACAATCTAGTTTTTCTTGTCGCTGCCATAGATTTGCTTTTGCGGCGAACATTCCATGCTTTTGTCGTTTCCCTGTCGATGATAGACGGGACTGCTTGCACGTGCAACACTCATTGTCGTGGATCTCTTCTTTGTCGTTTTGCTATCCACTGGTTTCGATGCTCGCACTGGTGTAATGCATTATTTAAGACTTCCGCCGTTTGTCACAACTAAGGCCCTGTTTGGTTCATAAGTCCTAGAACTTTTTCTAGTCCTAAAAAGTCTCTCTCTATTTATTTGCAGAGACAAAAAAGTCTCTAATCCCTTCCTAGAGGTTATTAAATGATCATATTGTCCCTAATATATAGAAAAATAACAATCAAACAACATCATGGGGTGGCGGGCCATTAAATGCATGGAGGAGCATTGTTGGAAAAGTCCCAAAAAGTCCCAAGAAAGACTCTCCTTGAAAGTCTTCTTCATTTAGTCCCAAATGACTAGTTTAATCCCTAAAAATTCCCTCCCGTTTGGTAAAAAAGTCTCTAAGAGGGACTTTTTCTAGTCCCTACACAAAAAAGTCCCTGGAAACAAACACCCCCTAATACAATTCTGCTATGCGCACGACAAAACACCAATGATAATCAAACACGCGTCGCCTAAGTGCGGTGTGCTCTCATCCATCATGACCCACTCATCAGCTTCGTTGCCGTACAACATCGTACAAAATTGTTGCATGTGAGGTAGTTAATTTTTTTTTATTACATATCCCACATGTATCTTGTTAATGATGTATTTTCTTCCTTACGTCGAGTGTACTTTTTTGCTAGTACTCTCTCTGTAGACTAATATAAGAACGTTTAGATCATTAAAATAGTAATCTAAACGTTTTTATGTTAGTTTACGGGAGGGAGTAGAGGTGTTTGGTTTCAAAAGTGTAATGCAAACGTAAACGTAATGGGTTAATTGTTTGGTTAATTCTTGTTTGGTTAATTGTTGTAACGCTAATGAATACCGGCGAGAAAACAAGGCCCCTAGACAGTAATTTATTCATGGTGAGGGGTGGGTGGAAGTGAGCTCTATTCACAGTCAAAGCGAAGCAAATATGATGAAGCATATGGAGTTGCGATGTACTCCTTCCATCCCATAATGTAAGGCGTTTTTAACATTGATATCACATACAAAATGAAAAACTGCGAACCAAACACCTATATGGTCAGGTGGCACTATGATTACGGCGAGATTGCCATCCTCAGGTTAGAGATATATACTAATAGTACTACAGATATGTACGCAAAGACGGAGTGATACGTATTAACAGTTATGCTATGGTTAAAGCTGTTCCCTCACCAACTAAAAAGGGGTGATCTTTCCTGTTCAGCTCGTGGCACGCACTCGGACACTCGGTACTGCGGCACCAGCAGAGAAATGGCAGAAACCGACGATGCATTCATTGGGTAAGGTGGCCGTGACTGACACCTGTCTACCATGTGTTTGTTACCTCCCCAATGCAAAGGTGCTTAGATAAGGTGCTAAGGGTCTCTTTGATTCACAGGATTTTAAAAATGTAGAAATATGAAAAGTATAGGATTGCAGTGGCATGTCAACTTGAATCCTATAGGATTAGCAAAAAGTGTTTGATGCCACATGAAAAACAAAAAAAATGTAAAAAGAGGTTGAAGTGGATGTTAGATATCCTATGAAATGTAGTACAAAAGATTTCATAGGATAAATCCCTATGAAATCCAATCCTATGAATCAAAGGGTCGACATAGAAAAAATTCCTAAGGATTTCAATCCTCCAAAAATCCTAAAGATATCCTTTGAATCAAAGGAGCCCTAAGTATATTAAATGCCTTAGCAGCTCAAGTCCACAATGTAAAGGTGCCTCTCCCAATGCAAATGTGCTTAGATGAGGTGCTAAGCATATTAAATGCCTTAGCAACTCAAGTCCACAATGCAAATGTACTAAGACCTCTTTTGGTTCATAGGATAGGATTATCATAGGAATAAGAATCTTGTAGAAAATGAGATGACATGTATCTCAAATCTTATGAGTAGGAATAGGAAATAAGATGTCATTTGGTTGACACCAAAGGAATTTTTCTATTGAGTCTAGGCTCTTTTTTATTTTTCTATGAAATGTGGAGGATAGGAACCAATCCTATGTAGGAATAGGAATCCATTCCTATGAACTAAAGGGCTCTAAAGGAAAAAATCCTATAAGAATCCTATCCTCTAGAATTCCTATAAAATTCCTCTAAACCAAATGAGGCCGCTTTTGGGGGCTAAGCTTCATGCATTTAATTCGTTGTAGATCCAGAATTGTGCTTCCACCTAGGTACACGTGCTTAGCACTGTTTCTTTCTGAGGTCATCATACTACTCTCTTTTCTTAACTAGCATGACACATCATATTTTTTGCTTAGTTGGCAACCTTAGCACCTGTACAAGGTGGAGCATTGGGAGTGGCCTAAGCTTTTGGGTGCTAAGCTTCGTGCATTTAATTCGTTATAGACTTAGAATTGTGCTTTCACCTAGGTACACGTGCTTAGTACCGTTTTTTCCTGGGGTCACCATACTACTCTCTCTCTCTTCTTAATTAACATGCCACGTCATATTTTTGCTTAGTTGGCAATCTTAGCACCTGTACAAGGTGGAGCATTGAGAAGGGCCTAAGCTTTTGGGTGCTAAGCTTCATGCATTTAATTCGTTATAGACTTAGAATTATGCTTTCATCAAGGTACACGTACTTAGCACCGTTTCTTTCTAGAATCACCATACTACTTTCTCTTTTTTCTTAATTAGCATGCCACATCATATTTTTTACTTAGTTGGTAATATTAGCACCTGTATAAAATGGAGCGTTAGAAAGTCCTTGGTGCAGTGCCGGAACGGCCGGTGGCGCTGCCAGCCAAACACACCACGGTTCATGGCCGGTTTGCTCGTGGCAGAGTACTGATCGCTCCACTAGCACAAAGATGCCGTACGGACATCGCATATTTTTTTTAATATTTTTATCACTGGTAATTAAAAGAAGTATTATCTTTACTTATTATATATATATACTAATATATATATATATATATTATATTATATATTATATATTATATTATATATTATATATATATATTATATTATATTATATATATATTATATATATTATATATTTTTCCCTACTAATAAAGCAAATAGTGCTTCTGGTCGTCCGTCATAAAAAATACCCTCAAAGTTGGCAAAATTTACCCACCAATGCCACCCGTAAGTGGCAAAAAACGGTTCACGCATCGCACTGTTAGTTCGGGTTTATATAAGACGAGATCCCCTAATATAACACGAAGATGTCTCAGCGCAGTGGCCAGCGTTGCACGCTTCCACCACAGAGACCAGGGTTCAATCCCCGCCTGCCCACCTTTTATCTCTTCTTTTTCGTCTCGCAAGCGCGCCTATTCCTCCCGCACACATAGGCCGGCCCATGTGCAGATTGCAACGCCCCTGCTTTTATTTCTTTTTCGTCTCGCAAGCGCGCCTACTCCTCCCGCACACATAGGCCGGCCCATGTGCAGGTTGCAACGCCCCTGATTTTATTTCATTTTTTGCTTTTCACGTTCTTATTTCTGTTTTAGTTTTTTCTTCTTTAAATTTATTCGTGATTTCCAGGAAAAAAATATTTCAAAAAAAGTCTTGAAAAATTATAAACTGTTTGTGAATTAAAAAAAACATTCGGAAAATCATAAAATGATCATGATTTCAAAAAATTGTTCACATATTATAAAAAACTATCACGGTTTCAAATAAATTTTCAGGAAATAAAAAATGTTCATGATTTTTTAAAAATATCCAGTATTCAAAACATATTAGGGAATTAAAAAAATGTCCATTAAAGTTTGGAATATGTTCACAAAAATTAAAACAGATCCATAAATAATGAACATAATGAACCATCGCAGGAGATCTGTAGGGGTCGCTTCATGATTGTATTCAGTCCCTCGATTTGGATAAAAAAAAGTTTTCCATATCTTGTACACCGTTGAACCCTCAAAAATTGACACAACTTTCTAAGGGTTAATTTTTGTAAGCTATATAAAAATGACTAAATTTCTATTTTGCCTTCATACACAGCTATATTTTTTATACCACATTACTAATTATTATAAACACCGCTACGCTAGGTCAAGGCAAGGCACTCACTCATCGGTCTAGCTCATGCAGTGTCCATCAATGCAGTTTTATCACCGACATTTTTTTCGTTATGACGCGCCTACTCCTCCCACACACATAGGCCGGCCCATTTGCAGGTTGCAACGCCCCTGCTTTTATTTCATTTTTTGCCTTTCACGTTCTTATTTCTGTTTTAGTTTTTTCTTCTTTAAATTTATTCGTGATTTCCAGGAAAAAAATATTTCAGAAAAAGTCTTGAAAAATTATAAACTGTTTGTGAATTAAAAAAACATTCGGAAAATCATAAAATGATCATGATTTCAAAAAATTGTTCACATATTATAAAAAACTATCACGGTTTCAAATAAATTTTCAGGAAACAAAAAATGTTCATGATTTTTTAAAAATATCCAGTATTCATAACATATTAGGGAATTTAAAAAATGTCCATTAAAGTTTGGAATATGTTCACAAAAATTAAAACAGATCCATAAATAATGAACATAATGAACCGTCGCAGGAGATCTGTAGGGGTCGCTTCATGATTGTATTCAGTCCCTCGATTTGGATAAAAAAAAGTTTTCCATGTCTTGTACACCGTTGAACCCTCAAAAATTGACACAACTTTCTAAGGGTTAATTTTTGTAAGCTATATAAAAATGACTAAATTTCTATTTTGCATTCATACACAGCTATATTTTTTATACCACATTACTAATTATTATAAACACCGCTATGCTAGGTCAAGGCAAGGCACTCACTCATCGGTCTAGCTCATGCAGTGTCCATCAATGCAGTTTTATCACCGACATTTTTTTCGTTATGACGCGTTAGAAAATCAAGTCGTGATGAGACCATCACATTTTTTATTTTTAAAATGACTTTTTAAAAGTCTCTTATCTCGCCATGACATCACCCAGACATACTTTATGAAATTACATTCTAAAAGTCCTTATCTCATCCTGGCATTTGGTTCATAATTTTTTTCTAGGCTAAAGCTGATTGGATACGAGTAGTAGTGCCAACAGTAATAACTTTAAATATGATTTTATCATGGCTCTAAATTTTATTGCCGATGATTTGTTTCAGGATATTTGGAGAGGCTATTTGCACCGTAGTTCAAGACAGCTGATAGAGTATAAGCTAGGCAACTCACTTATATTGTTACTTGTTTAAATGGTTATCTATTCTGCCGGCATATTCACATGCCATATTAATTTCAGAAGAACAATTTCTAATTTGTGTTGTGCTTGCATGCATTGTTATGTCTAAAAAGAAAATTCCAAACAAAAACAAATATAAAGTCACAGTTTGTATTTACGCACTGGATAGTTTCAATCGCGCTAAATTAAACGAAGGCTTTCAGAATAAATTGTGGCCTCTAAGCTTGTGTGTACTCAATTACTAAATGTGTAATATCAGCACATATTAGCACGACTATTTCTTAAGTGCAGCCAGCCACCAATTTCATTTGATTTGAATTAATATATTACTTATATACTCATTTAGATATTTATTTATGTCCTCGATGGATTGATTTGAATGCCACAATTTTATTAACCCGTTGCAACGCACGGGCCCTTTTGCTAGTATATTAATAAACCAGCGATTGCTTCTGGTCGTACGTCATGCCAGTTTTGCAAAAAGGTCCTCCTGTTTTTCGAAAATTGTACCCGCAGTCCAAGTTAGAAAACATCTGGGCCCAAGCCTGTCGAGCGCCGCCCGTACGCCGCACCCGCAGCCACGCACTCGAGGCCGAGCTCCCGAGCGCGCCGCCGCCTCCACCTTGCGACCCGCCGGCGACCGGATCCTCGCCGGAGATGAGTGCCGCCGTGCCCTGCTCCCTCCTCTCTTCCTCTGTCTCCTCTCACCTCGCTCATCCCCCGATCTCTCTGTCCCCAGGACGAACAGGAGCATGCTATGGCCTCGGATCCGCGCCGCCGTCGTCGGAGAACGTCGTCCGCCACCGGTTCTTCGACCACAACTACCGGATCAAGTTGCCCCGCCTCCGATCTACCCGTTCCCGGCCACCCCAACCTCGCCTCGTCGTCGGGCGCGCAGAGAGACGGCCATGGCCGCCCGATTCCCGAGCGCCGCCTGCCAAGGTGGCTGCCCGATGCACGAGCGCCGCCGGCCAAGGACCCGCCGGCGTCCAGACCCCCTCCACGCCATCCCCATCTCGCCGGAGACCTGCTCCAAGTCTGGCCGCCCTCCAAACAGGTGCCTCTCCTCTCCCGGCTTCGCTTCCTCCATTGTCGCCTCGCACTGTTGCTTCCCCGTCAGATGCAGCACAGGTCATGGGTGTACATCTGTACATCCAAAATTTTCTGCAGAAAATCAGTTTATATAGGTATATGACAAAAAATACTGCATGTCGTCAGTACGCGGAGACAGAGGCCAAGGATGACAGGCAACTCTTGGAGGAGGACACCTCAAATCAGTCTGGGAAGTTGTCGTCGTTTTCCTCGGGCAGCAATGCAAATTATTGTAATGATACTTATCAACGTTTTTATTTGGTTGTGCAGTACTCGCTAGGTGCTTGACGAAATTCCCATATGATGCATGTGGCAAGGTTCCTAGAGGATAATGTAGATTAATGATTCCATGGAGAGCTCCCAGAATCTTCAATTGGAGGCAATTAAAGACGGACCTCACCGGATTGGATTTGTCTAGCATTCCAGCTAAGTTTCAAGGTAAGCAAGACGTTGGTCCCTTTAGCTTCCTCCAATGAGTTGATCTTCTGAAACTGAACAAAAACATAAATGCATTGACAGAGCTATCCGTTTAAATGTGTACAAGTTTTTTTTTCTATTTGATTCGTTTATATATTTAGAAATTATGTTGTAAATAACCTATTGTTGATGGTGTCTGTTCTCCTTTCTGAAAAATTCCAAGAATAAGCTCTCATGTTCAGTAAATGCAATTCGGTTGATTAGGTTAATAGGATTTCATTTTACATAAATTCATTGTTCGTTCTGCACAGGGACACAAACTACAGTGTAGTGATTCATTGAATAATCTGCATCTTAATACTGCCTATTTTCTGGGATCTCAACTCTCATGGCAGAATTATCATGTTGACGAGGAAAAGAGTTGGTTACTTATGGTTGCAGGATGTCAGTTGAAGCTCATGCTATCATCCACGAAGCGTTTGCTCAGTCATAAGTTGTCGTTTCTTTCTAACCATTTGCTGACTCGGTTACGCTGGCACACCATGTTCATGCAGAAAGAAACCTGTAACATGTGTTATAATAGTTAGCCCTTTGTGAAATTGTTAACTTCACTGTAACTTGTGGGATCATATAGAAGCAAGACGCATGTTGGTCCTGATTGAAGTTCCTTCGATAGAAAAGATTTTGTAGCTCTGAATGTTGCTTACTTGGCTATATACCATGAGAACTTAATCAAGTGTTCTGATTTTTCCGCAAAACTAGGTCACAAAACTAATATTAATCTCCTTTGAATACTAAATCCTTTTTCTTTGCTCTGAATTTTTTTTCTTGCCTTTTGTTGATTGTACAAGAGATCTCCTGGTCGAAGTTTACTTATAAAGCGTGTTTCACTTATGCAGGTAGCTTTAGGACTCCATCCAAACAATCACTGATTAGTGGGTAGTAGGCATGCAGTTTCAGTTAACCCGAAGCATAATCCACATACATTGTTCACTGGAGGTATCCGTGCCATTACACTCATCCCTCTGTGTGAGTGACACAACTATGTACTGCTATAAAAACACCGGAGTGCCCAACAATATCTTATAATGGCTTTGGTGGCAGTATGAGGCCTGGGATAATGTTTACTTGTGATTCACAAAATGGAAGTATGTGCTATATCTTTGTATGTATGTCTTCTTTTCTCTTATCCTCAAAGGCTTTTTGTTTCTATTTTTTCCATACAAGACCAAACGCTTCTCTTCTTTGTTTGAAGGAAATTAAGGAAACATGTCACGTTCATTGTCGCCTGGTTTATGGTAACTGGTGTTGCCCCCTCCCTTGGAATCTCTCAGATCTATGGCATAGCCAGTTCTCCATCCCGCAGTTTTCGCATGTTGCAACACAGTGGCTCTTTTGTAGGACCATCGTCGACATAGACAAGTTCTGCTTCAAGGACGAGACATAGAAGAAGGCTCGACAAGAGGAAGGAAGCAGGTATTACATACAATTTTTTGCAGAAGTAAATTCAGTGAATTGAACTAGCTGATTTGGCTATTTTATAAATGCAGCATCCATGTAAAGGAATTTCTGCAATGTAATTCTGTGAATTGCAGGTGTGGTTTAGCAACGTACCTCATACATACTTGGTTGCTGACAAAGGAGGGCAGAATTGGTGTGACGCCCCGAGACCGATGTGCCAGGTGTCTTCCAGTTATTCGCTGCGTTGCCATGTCATTTCGCTTGCGTGTTGCATCTTGTCATGTCATCATGTGCATTGCATCATCATGTTTTTAAAACTTGCATCCGTCCGGGTTCCCTAGTTCCGTCCGTCGCCCGTTCTGAGCCCAGACACACTTGCACGCGCCCGCGGCATGTCCGAAATATTTTTTTATAAGTGGCCAGAAAATGTTCTCGGAATGGGATGAGAGTTGACGTGTGGTCTTATTATAGTGTAGATAGACCGCCTGTCAAGTTTTATCGCATTCGGGGATCGTTTGATGCCCCAACGGATAACTATAGCGGCAGTATAGCCGGTCTAACGTCGGACGTTTTTGGTCTCCAGAAATAGTTGCCGGGCTGCACTCCTTTCCTCTCTTCTCAGCCCAACCTCTTTTCACAACCCACCTGCAGCCCATCTAAACCCCCCCTCCGTGCCGGACCGTCAGATCGCGATCGGAGGCTCCGAGACGCTCCTAAAACCCCCCTAAACCCAAACCCTAGCCATCCCTGCCTATATATGGACAACCCCTTCCAAATTTGGCAGCCTAGCTCTTCCCCTACCTCCCTGCCGCCTCCCTTCTCAAATTCCGTGCCACCAGCCGCCTTCCCCTCCAAATCCGGCGCCAGCCACCTCTCCAGCGCCACTTGCCAGCCACCCAGTCGCCGGATCGGCCTGCCGCAGGCCGCCACCTGGCTCCCCGTCGCTTCAGCCGCGCCTCCCATCGTGCGGGCCCGCTCGGCCCATCCGCGGCCCGCTCGGCCCGGATCCTGCCACCGCAGCCCGCAGCTCGTCCCCAAGCTCGTCGCTCGATCCCGAGCTCGTCGCCGTGCACCTCCCGTCTGTCCTCGTCGCCCGAGGCCACCGGAATGCCGCCGTTCCTTGCGCCGGCCGTCGACCACGGGCGCTCCGCCGCCAGGCCAGTGCCCCAGCGCCCTGCTTTTTCCTCTCTCCTCTCTTTCTCCCTTCCTCACTCCCTCTGTCCCCTGCAGTTCCGCCATGGGCGCCCGAAGACGGGAGCTCGCCGCCTTGGGTCACCAAGCTCCGCATCCCATCAGATCTGGTCGTTCTTCGCCGGATCCATCCAGCCTCGCGCCGATCTGCTCCGTTCCCGGCGGCCTCCGCCCTTCTTGCCTCGCCCGCGTCAAGTCCTGCCGGCGCCATGCCCAACCTCTGCGTCGGCTTCGTCCTAGAGACGAACGAACTTGTCTCGCTACCGTTGACCGGGCCGGTTCGCCTCCAACCCATCCTGGACCGCCAAGACCCGGTTGAACCGGCCGGTTTTCCCGAGAACCAGCCCGGGCCCCGGTCCGCGTGAACCCTGCCCGGTTCGTCTCCTCCACCCAACCGGCCTCTGGGCCCAACGTGAGCGCCGTCACCTATCCCGCGCCACGAGCATATTTCTGCCATGCTTCGCCTTGCCCTGTTGCAGCCCGTTAGTGCTCAATTTTGGCCCATGTAGTGTTTTTTTTCTTGTTTGCGATTTTAGCTACTTACCAGAGCTTGCCAGTTTTACAGAAAACCCCCCTAGCTTCATACATATAATTACTCACAGACGGTGCATCGGATTAAAATAAACTTTATATGTAAAATGTCTAGAATTTTGTCTAGTTTAATAATATCCAACTTTCATCCATGTTTAAAATGTTTTAAATGATGTTTGTTTAAATTTGCTTAAATAACTTGTTAAAATGTTTTAATTCATAACTATTTAACCGTAGCTCCAAATTTAACAAAATTTATATGTAATTGGGGTAGAAAAATGCCTAGTTTAACATGGTGGCTTCACCTTGCATGTTTAACCACTCTAAAATTGTGTTTAGGGCAGAACAGCACCAAACCTAATATATGCATATGAGGAGTTTCCGGACTTGTTGTTTTGTTGTTCCGGCCTCATTTAAACTTGCCTAGATTAGATAGTTTCATTATGCTTCACCTCTTGTCATGCTAACAACATTTAATATTGTTGGGTACATAAACAAGATCGAACTAAATAATTGATGTGGCGTTTTCGTCAATATGCAACTCGTTGCATAATGAGCTCCACTTAATTTGTAGGATTGCTTGTGCATTTTGACATGTCATGCCTCATTAAATCGGACATGCATCATACTTGTTTGCGCATCGTGCCATGTTCATGTCATGGTTATTTACTATGTTGTGTGCTTCTTTCCGGTGTTTGCTTCCTCGGGTTGGTTCCGGTAACGTCGCGTTTGTGAGGAACCGTTCGACTACGTCCGTTTGTTCTTCTTCATGGACTCGTTCTTCTTCCTTGCGGGATTTCAGGCAAGACGACCATACCCTCGACATGGGTTGTATGAAGATTATCTCACTTGCGACATTGCTTTCAATGCGGTTATGCCTCTAAGTCGTGCTTCGACACGTGGGAGATATAGCTGCATCAAGGGCGTTACAATTGGATTACAAAGGCTAAAGGTAAATTTACATTTCCTGGAGGAGGAAGCCAGTTTATACATAGAGCAAGTCAATACCTGGATCACATATTTAAGGTTTGCTTTGATTATATTATAAATTACTCAAATCTTTTTAGAAACAGTAAAGGTAACTTTAAATTACTTAAAACAGGAAAGCAAATGAGTAGTTTTTGTGTAGTGTTCGACTAAAACCATAACTTAAAACATCTGGGTTTTATGCGCATCACTGCTTAATAGGGACATGAAAAAGACAAATAGCGGACTACATCAGCTTGCACTGCTAACACCTCTACCATTGTTGAATCTCATTTGAAGCACATGTTTCTCTATTTTCCCAGATGGTACCATCTGGCTCTCGCACTAGAGTTTTTCTGGATGTTGGCTTTGGAGTAACAAGTTTTGGGCCATACTTAATTTCACGTGAATTTGAGCATGGTGTTCCTGTAATGGTGGCAACTAATTTAACACCGGCTATTATCCAATGTTCCTGCTGTAGAATAAATTCGACATGTGATGGTGAGCTGAGGTATAGTCATGCTTCGTCTAATACACCTGAATCCTTTTCTTGATGATCCACTTAATTACTTTTATCATAATTTACCCAAAGATGGACTTAGCTGGATAAATTATGATAAAAGTAATTAAAGTGGAATTCTGCTCTGGAGGTTAATAGAGTGTCAGAACTGGCGAGTACTTTCCTTGGCCAGCACAGCCTGTTTATAAGCATGAAGAGGCCCAACATGAGGCATGGAAAGATATGCTCCTTAATACTATCATGCAAATTTGATCCCTTAGGGCTATATAATATACTCAATGTGTTAAATTTACTTATTTTCCGCATGACGAATCTATAGTTGTTGGATTTAGCCGGAGTAATCTCTTCATTTCTAATAATAGTTTTCTATAACATTACTTATATCAGGCCGAGAAGCCTCATAATGAAACACTGCATTGTTTTGTTGCTCTGTTCCGAAATGATTGTTCACAGATTAAATTATTTGTAGAGATGGAGGACCTAGCTCTCAAACGGACCATGTTGGGAGATTGTGAGGAAAATATGTTTCTATGTGGAGGAAGCCTTTTATAAATAACTCATGGTACATGAGTCGTGATCCTAGGGTCAAACCTCCACTTTGTGATACTGATGATAATTCCAGATAATGTCTGGTATTTTCAACCCCATCTGATATGCTTTTAATAGTTATGCCTCAATTCAAGGACTAAATTCAGAATATGTATTAAGAAAGTTGTCCATACTTTTTTTAGATTTGTTTTGAACATTTGCATAATTATGCAATCATCTCTTGCAAAGTGTAGTCTCATGATTTCAACTTATTTTTTTGTTGATGAGTGAATGTGTGATACGTAATTGGCTTCTGCTTTGCCAGGCTGCGAAATCCATAGCTCGGATGCAAGAAACTTTATTATCAAGCCGTTTTCTACACACGACTAATTTTGTTACTACTTTCCATTATTGCGTGCCGATCATGCTATGTTTATGAGCCTCTAGCTAACAAGGCTTCCTCCCAGCTGCAACCTTGAATTGTAGAGGTTCCAGCTTCCTGATGGCTGATTTTTTGTGTCTTTCTTTTGTTTATGTTCACAAGTGTACCTGCGAGTTTTATGGAATGGAGATGAAATCTTTTGCACGGCTGGAAATAGGTAATTAGGTATTTGAAGGTGAACCCCCCACCCCCCATTCTTCCATGAATCATGATCAGGTGGCCACCGTCTGTTAGGGCTTTTACTAGGAGGATAGGCGACAAAACGGGTGGGACGCCCTGTTGAAATAGTGGATGTAGACCTGTCGTGGTTCTTGAGCCTTGCTTATTAGACTAGGGCCATGCTATTATTTTTCTGCCGTTGCAACGCACGGACATGTTTCCTAGTACTACTAACAAGTATACGCAAGAATCGAGGTATACGGGGTTACAGCTGTTTTACCCGTTTGTCTGTCCTTAATAATAAATTCTCGCTTGACGGTTGTACAATGCCGTACAACAATCAATACGGTAACAACGGTGTGTTCTCTTTTCCGACAATCTAGTTCCGGTCCTCGTCGCGGGCATAGATTTGCTTTTGCGACGAACATTCCATGGTTTTGTCGTTTTGCTGTCGGGGGGATAGACGAGACCACCCGCGCGTGCACGGTTCTTTGCCACGAATCTCTTGTCGTTATGCCGTCTGTCTGGATTTGACGCCACGTCGGATTTAAGAGTCCCGTCGTGTTTGTATCTAACTTCTATCATATCCGCCCCCTAGTGCGTTTTTAATAATTTTGTTGCAAGTTTATAATACATGTTCATATGTGTCTAGCTTAGGGATGCAAGTGAGCATCCCGCGTAAGCCCGCGAAAGCATGAGGTTAGTTCAAATTAAGCTACATCTGGACAGAAGAATTACAACTAACTTGATTTATTTTGACTTGAAAGCGGGCATCCCTAGTCTAGCTCTTCTTCAATGATGTCTCCCCTATCCCTCTATCCATCACCCCTTTCCTTTTTTTTAGAAATGCAGGCAATGTAGACAATACCTACAGATTCCAATTAACCGAAAGGTTTACCCCCCTAATCCCTCATTAATCCTCCCTTCCCCGCATTTTCACCATCCCGGCGGATAAGTACTACACACAACACCACAATTTTATTTCATATATACTTCCGTTTCAAAGTAAGTATCGTGGTTTTAGTCTGGAACGGGGGAGTAGCTTTTCTAGACGGACGAGCGCAGCGTATGCTGTACAGACGCGTACTCCCTCCGTTCCTCCGTTCCACAATACATGACTTTCATTTATCAAAATATAGATGTATCTAGACATGTTTTAGTATATAGGTATATTCATTTTTAAACAAATGAAAGTCAAGTATTTTGAAACGGAGGGAGTACAACGCAAAGACGCAGCACAGCACAGCACATGCCAACAGTTTCGCTATGGTTAAAGCTGTAGTGTTGTTGTTCCCATCACTAAAAAGGGGCGTACTGAACTTTCCAGTGGCTCATCTCGTGGCATGTACACCCGTCGCAGCGGTACCACCAGCTGAGCTGAGAAATAGCAGGACCGACCATGCATTCATTGGGTCGGATGGCCGACTGACACCCGTTTAGCATGCGTTTAGTGAGTGGGTAGCCATGAACGGTGGCACTACCAGCCAAACACGTCGCCCGGCCGCGGTTCACGGGGTCGTTGCCGCGCGTCGTGGCCTGGCCTTTCTCCCCAGGCGGCATGCGCGCGCGGGGGGACGGGCACGGCCGAGCAATGCTAGACGTACAGGAAGTTACAGGGGGTTTACGGGGCTGTTGGGGTGTGATTGGCAGAGATCTAATTAGAAGGGCAGGCCCACCAGTAAAAATCGGGGGGCGCCAGTTAGATGAAGCCACGTTCTCTCCCTGTAAAGTTTTGTATCAATCACCCTGTATGTCTAGTATTATTGGGCACGGCCCTACACCGCCCCTACCGATGACACACCTTTTACGCGATGCCATACAGGCCCCAGCACATACTTTTTTCCGATAATTTGATGCCAACCACACGCGTAGTAGATCGTTGTACCATTGCGTGCTGCGTGCGAAACTACATACGCTGTTTGTTTGGGCTTTCTGCGTGCAAAAAAAGCCACAAAAGCTTCTCAATATAATGATATAAGCCAAAAGCCGAACAATAAGCAACTATCTAGAAGCTTTTTTTTTTCTTTTTTGCTAAAGTAGAAAAACTGTAAAGCAGAAGCAAAAGCCCAAACAAACAGCACCATATTCAGAAGATAGCACCGGGGAACCAGAGGAGATACTTGTACGCATGCGCTTTCCGTTGTGATAATTTCAACAACCATGTACGCGTCCAAATCAAATCGCTTGTGGCGCAGCACAAGTCGCTGTCCGGGCAATTGCCACTGGAGCCAAAAGAGAGACGTCTTTATGAATCGATTGACAACGAAAGCATCATAGCCATCTACTATCTGGTTCTCTACATGACTTGCACAGACACTCGGAGAGGAGTTTCGGACGGCTGCGCTGCGTTGCCCCTGAAGAATGGTTGCTGCTCAGCTAAGGGAATAGACGATACGGTCAGACAGCTCCTTCCCAACGACTTTCGCGTATCGGCTCAGCTGCCTTTCCAGCTCACTCAGGTGTCTCCTTTCGATCGGCCCGACAACGCTGTGAAGTTCCTGAAAGATATAAAAGTTCATGAGCGGTTATATATAGGACATCTATATCAACAAACTGTTTCACAACAAGCCCAAACGGCCAAAGAATGACAGCTGACTGCTCAAAAGAACACCTTTACAGTAAATACAGTTACCTGGACATCAATTGTGCGGTTTTAATTATTATATCCAACATGAATGGATGTCAAATTAGATAAAACCGAAAACTCGAAATAACACCTTACAGATGCAGTTTCCTACACATCAGTTGTGCAAATTTAATTATTACATGCAGCATGAATGGATGTCAAACAATTGTAGATGCAGTTTCCTACACCTTACAGATGCAGTTTCCTACGCATGAATTGTGCGGTTTTAACCAATTATATGCAGCAACATGAATGGATGTCAAACTAGTAGGTAAACCCAAAACAAAGAGCTTTCAGTTAGATGTTCCATGGAAGTGACTTACAAAAGGATGGATGGATGGATTAATACCGGCAAGTCGAAGTTTTTACCAATGATAATGGATGCTAGGAAGGCAAAATAAATGCCTGCCTCACTGTACGCCCCCTTTCGAGTGCATCAACCAGCTACAACTAAGATCACATTTTTTAGGCTGGAGCTCAAATTTATGTATATACCTTGTATTTAACCCGAGAGCCGCTCAGGTCCATGATAACATTTTCAACATCTACGCCAGAACAGTCCTCAGCTGTATCACCTTTGGATTCTGAATGAACCATCTCTTCATCAACCATCATGTCTGATTCGTCGTAGTCCGACTCTGAGTCCTCATCATCCTCGTCAATAGGAGTCTCACTGTGGTCATTTTTTGCTGAAGATTCGTCACAAGGGCCACAAGCGTGTGGTTGGGGGATTTCATCTTGCGCCATGGTGGAGAAATCAGATAGAACAGAATACAGGCTCCTATCTAGTAATGGTTTTGCAGCATCATAGCGCACCCACCTGCAACATCAAGAGTTAATGTAACTGTCAAAAAATCAGTAGATAAAGAAAACCCACACCATTTCAGAATAGAACTTCAGATAATATATTAAGCAGATAAGCATGTCAAAATCTATTGTCAGCGGCCCATGTAATATGACGTGAAGTCCCGTGCGTATACTTCGGAAATTTACTGTACCTTCTAAAAAGGGAGATAAATTCTACGCATTTGAACTTCCTACGGCTCCAGTATATACCTTACCCAGAAAGTGCCCCTCCATTTCAAAGTACTATGACAGTCTTGTGCATGCACAACATCTGGTTGGAGAGGAATGATCACGTGTTTGAGAAAAGACTAGAACTAGGAAGATAGAATGTCCAACAATCAGAGAAACTCTTAATACTTATTAGGTAGGCTGGTGGCCGCGGGACAGGGAGAGAATCACGTAGCTCTTTCCATGTCTGTAGGTAGATATGGTTGTCACTGTATCTACTGTTCTTAGTGCGGACTGCGGAGATTACCCCTTGTAACATCACTTCTTTCATTCTTAATTTAATGACATGCAAGCCTTTTGCATCTTCTGAAAAAAAAGGCTCTGACCAATAATTACCCCATTATTATGTGGTTTATATGAAAAAATTACATTTGATAAGCACATTTGAATATGAATCAAATGGCACCAATTTTATGCCACATATAAACTGCATATTAATAGTGTTTTGTCGAGTATTTTGCTATTGCAACCTACCCCCTCAACTCTCACCGAGTCTGGGAATCAGCCCCTAACTCCAAAACCAGGCATTTGACGCCTTGAAACTCCTAAAAACAATGCAGAACATGCATCTTACCCTAAAGCCTAAACCACCATGGTTTTGGCTCATGTGGCACCTACATGTTCAAATTTTGCTGACATGAGTGCCACAAGGATACCACTCAACTTTGTCCCTTTCTGGATTAGTAGCAAATTAAATTACAATAAGCAGTGGAGCATACCATGTTACCCTCCCATGTATTTCTACGAACTCAATTTCTTCCTCTCTCTCTCCTCGAGTGCATCGAGAGGGTGGAGACCAGGGAGCGGACTTGGGAAAGGTTGCATCTAGATCCAGCCCGTGCCGATTGTTCCCCAACTCAAGAGGTACGCGGGACAAGGCCACCAACGGATTTTCTCAGGGCTAGTGGAGAAAGTCACAATGGAGCAACCAGGAAGGCGAGGAACCCAATTATTAATATGGTAGGGAGCACCTAGGATCGGGTTGCTCTCTTCAGCTGTACCCACATCAGCCTAAACCGGTTATCATGGTATGAGGATTGTCAAATGCCCGACTTAGGAGTTGACAAATGACTTACAGACTCAGGAAAGAATTGATGAGGGTAAAATGGACTTATTCCACTTGCATTTGCATGAGAATGGGATATTTTTACAGAATAGGAGGAAAAACAACTTACTCATAACGGACTGGACAGAGAAGTTCTGATGGTCGATATGCAGCTTTATATCTCATCTTATTGCAGGAATGTATATAATAACCAAGGTAATAGTACTCAAGACTGGGGCAACTTTTCTGTGTTGTCTTGATCCAATCTATTTCCTTTAGAGCTGTATACTTTCCAAGAGATAGGAAAGCAAGGTCAGGATCCCAGAACAAATATTTGCTTGAGAGACATTTCGGAAGGATATCAACTACACCAACTGCCACAAGTTTTCCATCAATTCTATACTGCTGATGAAATGAACCAAAACCGCATGGCGGAACTGTATTATCACCACTCCTTGGGCGAATAGGTACAATTGGGGTATCCACCAGAAATCTCTTGTATGAGCTTTCCGTAACTGTCTTTTCCTTGTGAACTTTTGTCTGATATCTTTGGTACAAAGCAAACTCCTCAGGGTCAAAATGCGATCTTGCCATCTTAAATTCCAGCTTTCTTGCTTTTTTACCATGTCTTGCATCATTTTTGTTCACAGAGCTTTGTTTTGAGCTAGTCGGCCTATCAGAAGCTTGTGCACATGTATCAATGCTAGTATGGTTCTGAATTGGCTGAATAGTGGCTGAGTAGAAGTTCAGATGGCCATTACAGGCTTTCACTGCAAAACCAGCTATTTCTCCATGATGTTCCATTGTCAACACCAGTCTTTCTGCAATACAATTTGGTGAAAGGTCCCCTAATACTGCACGTTTTTCTTCAGGCAATGCACGTTTAATTACTGCAGCCAGTTGGAAACTTACATTACATGAGTACACCAAATCTTGCACTGCTCCTCCTTTCTTTTCTTGTGCTGCTCCTCCTACTTTCTTTTTTACTTGAGGTTTAACAGTCTTCACAACAGCTTTAGGGAGTTCAACATCAGAACCTGCTATTCCACCTTGGAAGCACGTAGCTATTGCCTCATTGATTTTGCTAGACAGGAAACTAATAAACTCATCTTCTTTGTCTAAACTTGGATCCGTGGCTGTTTGAAATTCATATGCTGATACCCTGGATACTTTCAAGGTTGGTGAATTCATAGGTTCATTGAGTGAACGTTTCGTAGGGTTAGTCTTGCACTGTGGACTTCCAACCTGTGGGTCAAGCTCTCCATCAAGAAACCTGAACAGGGGTAAGGTGAAGACACGATATAAGACAATTTAAGAGTCAACTATAAAATATACATTATATAAACTTCATGTGGCGTATGCAAAAAAGAAGAAGAGGGGAAATAGACAAACAAACATGTACCTTTGCATCCTTTTAAGTACACGGTCTTGCTCTTTGGAACAAATGAAATCACTTGCCTTCAGGCGTATAGTATATGCCGGACAGCATGTCCGTTCCATCTCAGGCTTGTAGAGAAAACTGCCAGACCTCCTCCATCCACGGTCAAGAAGAGCTGTAAACGACAATCAACATTCTAATCATGGTGAAAACCATGGCGACAAAAGCAATTCTTCTGAAGAAAAAATAAGAGTCACATTACGTGGAACAATACAAACAAATAAAGTTTTAATATACTAACAAGTCAGCTTATTCCATCTCTCACTTCCATTCTTCTTTTCTACAAAGCCTCTAGTTAAATCCATAATTAACAAATGCATCGTTTTTGTGAATACACTTATTTCATGGTATAAATGTTCTTCCTTGTTGCAAATTGCTATGATATGAAAATATGCAAATTTCCTTCCTTGTTAAGTAATCTGATTTTAAGTAACCTGCTGTTGTTTCCATATATCACAGTTGGGATATGTTTGTCGTTTTCGGTAGGTGCACTGATCCTAAAACAATGGGCAGTCAGTGATATACTGATAAATTAGATGGATGAAAATGTAACATGGTGGAGCTTGGTGTTGCCAAATGTTCATATCCCAATATCTTGAAGATATAAAAGCATGTCATCGTATGCACTCTCATCAGTGGCGGCGCTCAGGGTATTCCTGGGCATTCACTGGAATACCAAAGAATTTGGCACAAAAAAATCTGACTATACATGCATACATGCTGGAGCCCAGTAGAGCAGCCCATCCTGAGCCACGACAGCCACGCAACTGGTCTCCGTCTCCCACTCTCCCTCCCTCGATGCAGAGTCCCCAAACCTAGCTGATGGCGCCGACGACGGCAAGCGATTCCAGCCATCCTGGTCCAGCGATCTAGCTCTCTGCCCCTCTCCCTCCCTTCCGGCTCTCCCCTCTCCTCTGGCCTCCCCTCCGCCTCCGGCCTCCGCAGTCCATGCGGGGCTGCGGCACTGGGCTGCGGGGCCTCCCCTTGGCGCCGCCACTGCTCCAGGCTCCCTCCACCCCTGGCCTTCGTCGCCGTCAAGTGTCGCTGCGTCAGTACGCCATCCATCTAGTACTGCATCCATCTACAGGCACCAACCACGGAACCACCAAGGTGATTTTCCTCTGTTTTTCAAACAAATCTTAAACTTCTCTTGTAAATGGCCACTGCCATGCTACTTTGTTGACTTTTTCTTGTAAATTGTAATTGTTTGTCACTGCCACTGATTGTAGCTATAGGTTGTTGTCTGAAACATTGCCACTGCCACATTGTTAGAGATATCGCCACAATGATATTTTGCTACTATTATCGATGTATGGTCATTGAGTCATTGATTTTGCCATCTTACTGCACATTTGTTATTCTATTATATTGCTTTGGCCAATTTTTTTGCAAGAATACCCAGGAGCAAATTCCTGACTCCGCCACCGATTCTCATGTATGGTTCTATATATATACTATCGCGTATCATGAACTTCCTTGACCTTATCTAAGAACTTATTTGGTATTGCTCAAAATGTCATCTGATTTTTTTATCAATTATTTAATTATATATGTATTATGTTAATTAAAAATTTACTGGTTAGTATTTCGAATATCAGAAGCATATTAAATTACATGTGCGAACAGAATAAACAACCAGCCTCTAAATCTATATCAATGAATTAGCTAACTGTCCAAAAAATGGATATTTTACAGAAAAGGTAAGAGCCAAAAAATCTTCACACCTTGATAGTCATCAGCTTTCAGACTGTTAGCCCACAGACCTGTAAAATTAATAGGATAAGAAACTAGCACAATAACTTTACTCTAAGAAAGCACAAAAGTTTTGTATCTCATTGTTGACAGAAAGAATGATTTACAGGACTAAGAATATGCCAATACAACCTAACACAACAATGGCAAGACAGCAACTGATGACCACAAGAAGGACATTCCAGCAGACACACCATGGTAGCACAAACTGTCGTTATAGACTCATAGACATATAAACAGATGTTTGATAAGGAAATGAAAAAAGAAGGGGAGAAGGTAACGGCAAGGGAAGAAGGAGATTGACCATTTAAACTTGTTTAGTTGTTTATCGTCAAAAACATAATGAACATTAAGAGTTATCACTCAGCATGACAATAGCATGTTTTTCACTTCATTACGCCTTACGAAAATGGAATTGGCTGACTCTTACAAGTGACACAAGGTGAGGCAGAAACCGAGCTATCTGAAAATTCTCACATGTTAACAAATTAAGAAAGTCAGAGAAGTAACGATCAGCATTCAAAGCCTAACTGCACAAACCTATACTAGCAAGGATAAGCCACTTCATTAGGATTATCAAAGTTCTAAAAAGTACTAGGCGTTAATTGTGTGTTTTGCCACGGCCTTGCGCTTTTCTGACCAAAGCGCGTAGGTGTTTTGCTATCACCTAGAGCCTAGGCATGCCTTTTTCAAATGTGAGGACTTGTAGGCAGAAAGAACAACGATTCTACACGACCCCAACTAGAGAGCATCTCGCCTTAGCAAGGGTATGTACGCCTAAGATTCATCTCGGGGTGACCTATACCTCCTAACATCGTGCTTCGTGGCCTGATTCCCTTAGCAACAGCATGTACCCCTGAAACTCGATTCAGGGGTGATCTACGCCTCCTACGCATAGCGCGTCGTCTCCAGACAGACACCAGAACTGACGAGCAATTCCACACGCAACAAGGATCGATCCAGGTCGAAGAAGTGCCGGTGCTATATTTCAAATCGGAAGGGAATTCCGGGATTGGTACCGTGGGAGATGCTCGTGGGGCCGGTGGATCGGCAGTAGCCGCAGGTCGTGCGCCGCCGGCCGTAGTCAATCACCACCGACTCGCCGCCGCCGCCTCCCCCGCCGTCCCGGGCGCCGCTGCTGCTGGCGCCGTCCGCCATCGCCGATGCGGCCGCGCGGTGGTTTCGCCGCCGCCGGGCCGGAGTACGATGTTGGTTGGGCGGATTGGTTGGGTCCCCGGATCTGTCTGGTAGGGCTGGGCTGTGGATGTCACAGGGTTCTCTGCCGCTGCTGGACTGGCCCCGTTGTTATAGCAGAACTAGTCATCACTCGTCCGAGAATAAGATTTCTTTTTTCTTTTATAAAAATCACAGGGCTCCCCATCGACAAAATAAAAAAAATCTGAGAGTAAGAATTTTTTTTTTGCTGAGAGTAAGAAAAGCTTTTTTTCGAACGGAGAGTAAGAAAAGTTGACCATTGCATGCGGGTTTTTACTAGTACCAGGCCTTATATAACGCAAAGTGTTTAGAAGAGATGTTTAGAGAAATAAAGCAGTTTTTCTTTAAGCATCAATGCTTGTTTATAGCATCATAGAGATAAGCACTAATGCGTAAGAAGACCTCAATTTATTTTACTAAGCACATTTCTAAGCATCTTACGTCGTAACATGCCTTAAAAGCTTTTGTCCCTACAAATTGGTTGTATAGTTTAAAGTTAATCCTTCCATTTTTTTTCTAGCAAACACATACTGCACATGGTTTTTCGGGCTCAACGCGGCTACCGAATTACATCCTCATCTCCCAAATATAGATGATAGAAAATGACAGATTTTCAAAGCCCAAACTTTTAAGAAAAAAACAACTTCATCTTCATGACATTTTAATACTACTCCCCTTGTCCTATAAGAACGTTTTTTACGCCAGTATAGTGTCCAAAATGTTCATATATTATGGAACGGAGGGAGTAGTTTTTAAAGTGTTTTTGTGGGGTGGTTTAAGATAGAGCTTAATAAGACCCCTAAATTGGCGGCAAGGCACAACCTCGCTTTGATCGAGTCAATGAGATCAAGGATTCAAATCTTCATGACAGGTAGTTCTACCTTCCTCCCTAGTATAGTAGCATTCTCATTTCTTTATGGGCTCAAGTCCACAATTCTCTCCTTTAAACCAAAGATAGTTGGTTCCACGTTCCTACTTTCATTTCACATGGGTTCAACAATGGTCTCTGCGTGCACAAAGTGAAAGCAACATCTGGAATTTTATTATGGCTACAAGTTTTCATTTTCGCCCTCTGATTGGCTCGTCTCCTCCTAATTACATATAGTTATTCCTCGCCTGCAACTCGCAAAGCATCTTTGGGATAACGATAGCTGATAGGGCCAACCACCATCAGCTCCGTCTAGACGTCGCAATGGAAAAGGCGACTAGGCAGAAAGCAAAGTGTTACAAATAAATAAATAAAAGACGATTAAATGCACACAAGAGCTGACTGTACATTGCATTTTGATTATTTAAACAGCGCAAGGAAGCACAATCATCAAACGATTTCTGTGCAATTTTGTTCTGAAACACGGCTTACTCCGACGAATATGCACGATTCAGGATTCACTGACCATCCTTGCAGAGGATATTATCTTCCCTGGGTCAAAACGGGGGCCGCTTTACAAACTGTCGACAGACCGATCATGGCTTATTGATAACAAGTTGTTACAATCCCTTGACAAATAGCGTTTCTCCCAGAGAAACTATGTACACACAACAGAGGGCCACAACAAAATACTCAGTAGCTGCTGCTACCTGCTAGTGTTCTCCACTACATCATTTTGAGGAACAGCATGCCGTCTAAACCGCCATGCCCCCGTGCATACATAGCAAGCAATACCAGATGCATCATCTCTCATGTGTCCGCTTTGAAGCCCACGAGCTGCTGCAAGGCCTTCCAACCCCAAAGCAACTCGCGCTCAAAAGCTCCTGCCAGCCCATGCTTAACCAGAGCGCCATTCTTGGGCAGGATACTATCATCGTCGGTCGTTTCATCGTATTCACCATCAGCATCAGCATACGTCGTAGCCCTGCCATTCTGGGGTGCTGTGTCTATTTCATAACGAAGCTCATCTTGAATTTTCTGTTCGCCCATCAATAGCTGATTCAGAATCAAAAAGCACCGTGTGAGTTGAGTCTAACAATTGGAGGAACTTAACAAATGATTAACTAGCCCTCAAAATATGATTATAAGAACTGGTAGCCATGATCGTTGAATGAGATTTATGCAGCTTACACTACCCATTAAGAATACTGGTTTTTTTTTTGGAAAACCAGTGTTATTCCGCTTTATAAGCATGTCTTTCCACCTTCTAATGAAACGAGTGATCTAATGCTTGATAGATAGTTCAGTTCAGGCTGACAGTTCTTAGACATTCTCTTGTAAAAGAACCACCAACATGTGGTGCTCCGGAAAATAGCACACAATTTTGAGTATGGTCATCTATAATTCAGATCAGCCACGTGCAACC
>NC_041380.1:487914002-487936339 GCF_002162155.2 Triticum dicoccoides
AAATCTAATGAAGGTATGGTCTCTGTGCCCGGAAATGGAGTGACTAACGAAAGCGATAGATGCCACGTTTCATTCGGCAAAGCATCAAAGCATAAAAGGGTCACTGAACTACTTACTTTCAGCAGAACAGGTGGCAAGACATAGAAATGCCCCTGGAATTTCAGTAGTAAATAAATGTCTAGCTTCCACACTAAGGTACTGATGGATATTGAATTAATCCATTACCTCTGGTTGATCAGCTTCACATGCCTTCATTGTTTCCTCTCCAACAGATGCAATAGCAGCAGCCATTGAATTATCATCATCGCTTATAGTTGATTCGTCCTCTTTGATCTCTTGATTGTCACACACTTGTAGCTCATGTGCCGAAACAACACCATTTCTGCCGTGATCATCATTGACAACTGTCTCCATCATTTGAACCGGGGTGTGTCCCTCCTCTGCCACTTTCTGATTCTTCGCATTACCCCAATCTTCGTAGACCACCAATGTCTTTGTGGTTTCACCTGTCTGTAGGCTTCTATTAGGCCCATTCTGCCAATGGAACTTTCCCAAGGAATCTTGGAGCAAGAACTTGAACTCAATCAACCTGTTGGCAGGTAAATCCTGTTCAAAACAGAAAAGAGATGATGAAGTTACTCAAAAGAGGCTAAATCATTAAACACTGTACATAAACGGAGTCTCACTTTCTCTACTGTCCAGTCATGGCCTTCCAACCAATCCATAGCGACCGCATTCGTCGGTTCCCAGAGGCCAAGTGCTGGGACATCACCGACCAGGTGGAAGCTTTGGCCAAAGGTGCACTGCTCTTTTAGCACAAATCTGACGCGCACTGTGCTTCCAGGAACTGTAGGTAACAGATAGACAGACAGACAGATGGTAAGACCAAAGATCCATCACATTAAAAACAGGTTATGTTAAGACCAAAGATTGCAATGTCAATGGTTCAGGGCAGCAAACTCACCAGCAGGAGCAGGTGGTGACGAAATCTCAGCAGAGGCCACTCCCCCCTGGACCTCATCAGCCTGCAACAGCAATCACCATCTAACCATCAGTCAATCACAGTGGAGCAAAGGGGGAAACACGCCACATTAGAGCGCAAGCCTATTCCGATCTTGATGTGACAAACCTCCGGCGCTAGTGCTATGCCACCCTCCTGTGTGGGCACGAGCTGCTCGAGGGGCTTCGGTAGCGCGGTGACGAGCACGCTCAGGCGGCCGGCAGTCCCAGCCAAGCCATCGCTGCCGACGCGCCGCAGCCCCTGCACGCCGTAGGTGACCCGGACCCGGCCAAAAGCTCCGCCCCAAGGGATCGGCATGGGCGCATCTGGTTCTTTCATCTCTTGATTGTCACACACTTGTAGCTCATGTGCCGAAACAACACCATTTCTGCCGTGATCACCATTTCTGCCGTGATCACCATCGAGAACTGCCTCCATCATTTGAACCGGGGCGTCTCCCTCCTCTGCTACTTTCTGATTCTTCGCATTACCCCAATCCTCGTAGACCACCAATGTCTTTGTGGTTTCACCTGTCTGTAGGGTTCTGTTAGGTCCATTCTGCCAGTGGAACTTCCCCAGGGAATCTTGCAGCAAGAACTTGAACTCAATCAGCCTGTTGGCAGGCAAATCCTGGCCAAAACAGAAAAGAGATGACGAATTTACACAAAAGAGGCTAAATAATGAAACATCGTGCATAACCGGGGAAAGTCTCACTTTCTCCACTGTCCAATTGTGGCCTTCAGACCAATCCAAAGCCACCGCCCTCGCCGGTTCCCACAGGCCGAGCGCCGGGTCGTCGCCGACCATCTGGAAGCTTTGGCCGAAGTTGCACCGCTCTTTTAGCACAAATCTGACACGCACTGTGCTTCCAGGAACTGGAGGCAACAGACAGACATACAGTTGGTAAGACATCATATCACCGTTTCTGTTTCGCAATGTCAATGGTTCAGGGGAGCAGGCAAACTCACCAGCACGAGCAGCGGGTGACGAAATCTCGGCAGAAGCCATGTCCCCATGCACCTCATCAGCCTGCAGCAGCAGCAACCTTAGAACCATCAGTCAATCACAGTGGACCAAAGGGTTAACACGCCACATTGGCGCGCGCGCTGATTCCCGATCTTAATGCAACTCACCTCCGGCGACAGTGCTGCGGCGCCCTCCTGCGCGGGCATGAGCCGGTGGAGGAGGGGCTCCGGGAGCGCGGCGACGAGCACCCTCAGGCGGCCCGCGGTCCCAGCGACGCCGGCGCCCGCGACGCCACGCGGCCCCCGCGCGCCGTGGGCGACCCGGACCCGCCCGAAGGCCGCAGCCCGGGGGACCGGCGCGGCGGCCGCGGCTGGCTCCAGGGACGGGGATCTCATCCCGGCCTGAACCTCGGGCCAAAGCCCTGACTGAACCCTGCGCGCGTGTGCAGCAGTGGCGGAGGGGCGCGGGTTAGTTCACGAGGCGGGCGTGTCGGCGTGCGGTGCGCGGATCGGCAGCAGGCGGCCGGGGTTTTTGGCGGCTTCCGCCGGTGGTGGGGGCACGAGGGTGGTGTGCGGGATGGCGACGAGGGGGGAAGGGAACGGACGGACAGGTGCGTCCGCGCCGTTGGGGGGAGGGCCCTCCCCGTTGGCCGTTGGATCTGGCGCGCGCGTCTCGGTGTTCGGGAGGCTTCCGCTCCAGTCGTCTAGCTGGACTGGACTTCTAGACTCCCGAAGTCGACTATTTCTTTTTTTTGTTCTTGATATTGGTTTTGCTGCCACCGTCAAAAGCCTTGGTAGGAGATGGAGTGCGTAAACAGGAAGGGCGACTCTAGGCGCCGGTGCACCGGCCGAACGGTTGGGCCTGTTCAGTTCTGGCCGCCCGATACAGTGATAAATATCGTTAGATCTGTTTTCCCGCTTCGTCCTTCTCGTAGTCGTCCACCTTCCCCTCCCTCGTAAGGAAATTTGGAATGCCCTCGAGCACCGCCGACGCCCCGCCACACACCCGTGAGAGAAACGAGGAGGACCACCACGGCGCCCTCGTCGTCGGTCGCCGCCCTCGCCGACCGTCCTCGTCACCGGTCGCCGCCCTCGTCCCCCAGCTCCACCCATGCAGCAGCTGCACCCTCTAGTTGGAGCTCCGTGTGGCGATGGTTGTAGCTCGGTGGCGATGCAACACCGCCCATGCCGTCAACTGCCATGCCAGGTTGAAGCTTTTTTTTCCATGGCCGTTAAAGCTTTTTTCAAGGTTGAAGCTTTTTACAAACCAGTTGAAGTATTTTTACACATCGGTTGAAGCTTTTTCCGCCCCGCTCAAAGATATCTTTTCGCAGTTGAAGCTTTTTATACACGATTTTGCTGCAAACGGCATGAGGAAAATGCTACAAACCAATGGCCATTTTTGCTACAACCAGGAAGACGATGAAAGTGTGGCCGGCGACGACCGCTGGTGGTTGTAGCAAAAATGACCGCCGGTGGTAGCTTTTTTCGCTGTCGGTTGAAGCTTTTTCCCTTTATGGTAGAAGCTTTTCTGTAAACGATTGAAACTTTTTTTTGTTTTGAGCAACGTTTGGGTGAAATCTTTCTCTATTGTTTGATTGAAGCTTTTTTCGTCGAAGGTTGTAGCATTTTTTATAGACGGTTGTAGCTTTCTTATATGGCACTGAACGCTTGCAGCTTTTTGTATATCCGGTTGAAGCTTTTCATCTAGAGTTTGAAGCTTTTTTTTAGCGGTTGCAGCACATGGGGGTTGTGCGGCGGGGTCTGCAGTGCCTCGCCTGTAGATTCGCTGGGATACGACGCCCCCCAACAGCGGCGGCCATGGGTGTCAGGACCCGCAGCATCGTCATGGCCGTGGTCGAGGCCTGCGAGGAGTTGGCTTGTCACCGGAGGGAGCGGCCATGACAGCCGCAGAGGAGCTTGTGCGAGGAAGAAGGAAGGGATGAGGACGAACGGTTAAGAGGATAAGGTTGCGTAGAGAAAAAAATGATTCGTGGGCCTAGCTGTATTGAGCGCGAAGGGATCGCGAGGCGTACGATTGAAAACAGATCGCGCGGCTCGCGCTCGACCGGCGCTGCGTTCGGCCGGCGCACCGAACGCAAATGTTAATGTTTGGGCGCGGTGCGCCGCCGAACTTTCGGCCGGTTCTCATGCCACGCTGGCAAACGCGGCCCGCGCAATGGCCCCGCGCGCCCCACCTCCTTCCAGCGCCTCTATCCCGCCTCCTTTCAGCGCGCGCATCCTTTCCCTTTCCTCCTCCCCCGGGCAGCGACTGGGCCACCATGAGCTCCATTGTCGGCGGCCAGGCGCTCCCTCGCCGGCTGCCATGGTCAGATCCATCCCCTACCTACAGTCTTCACGCACACGCATCCCCTCCCCCCTCCCGGGATGCGTTTGGGCCACCAGAAGCTCCATCGCCGGCTGCCAGGCGCCTTTGTACAACCACTGCCAAGCAAATGGGCAATTCTTCCATTTCCAATGCATGCAGTTGATACTTCCAAGCATTCCAGGAAATCCTCTTGCTGCATTTTGTGCTAGGATCCGAGCAGCGTCTTCCGCATTGGGTGTTCTCAAGTATTGCGGTCCAAACACTGCCACCACTGCCCGACAGAACTTGTAGAAATACTCTATGCTGGTGGACTCGTCCATGCGCCCATAGTCGTCGAGTGAATCACCGGGAGCTCCGTATGCAAGCATCCTCATAGTTGTCATGCACTTCTGGATGAAGGTGAATCCAAGTGTGCCGGTGCAATCCTTCTTGCACTTGAAGTAGCTGTCAAACTCCCGGATGGAATTCACAATCCGGAGGAAAAGCTTTCGGCTCATCCGATAAACAGCGCCGAAATGTTTTCTCACTGTGCAATGGAGCGTCGGCAAAGTAGTCCGAGTAGAGCATGCAGTAGCCTTCAAGACGATGCCGGTTCTTTGCTTTCACCCACCCAAGCGCCGAGCCACCTCGCCGCGGCTTCTCACTGCTCGCAAGCAGGCCAGCGAGGGTGGCGAGCACCATGAGATGCTCCTGCTCCTGGACGTCGGCTTCGACTTCCTCATCCAGCAACGCCGCGAGCGCCTCCTCATCTTCGGAGTCCATCGCCGGGCCGGGCAATTCACCGAACACCTTGTGGGCGAGGTGGGCGCAAGCCCGCCGGTGTACAGGCCCTGCGCGGCCGGAGCGCCGGAAAAGGTGCCGGGGCGGCGGCGGAGAGGCTGCCTCAGCGAAACCCCTTCTTTTTCCTGGTGGGAGATGGTCTACCTAGCTGCGGCGGGCGGTGGTCGGCGCCGGGATCGGCAGGGTGGCGGCCGAGCGCGGTGGTAGGAGGCGAATCTGGACGGGTGGCTTGACTTTTCGCCTGTCAATGTGGCCCCAGGAACGCTTTTCCCTTGCGCCGAAGCCCCCGAGCGCCCCCCAGTGCGCCGTGTTCGGCCTGTGAGCGCCGGGCGCAAAAACGGGCCGAGCCGGCGAAATTCGGCGTCCTGAGGGTGCGGCTGGGCCGTTTTTTCGTCGCCGGCGCAAATAAACCGCCTGTGGAAGCCGTTCGGGAGGCGCGGCTGGAGATGCTCTTAGGATAAAACTGAAGAACAGGGTAGGAAAGTGCATGTTACCTATAGTTACATTCATGCTCTGAGAATTGCAAGCAAGCGGGTGAATATAGATATGCCAACAAAAAGGAAAGCTGTCTACCGGAATGAATAATGCGGTAAGTAGTAGCACCAAAAAAATTGGACACCGCTACCCAGCCAGCGTGATTCCAACGCCACAGCAGTGCGGCGCGTTGTCTCCGTTGGACGTCATGTGCCCTGCCGAGGCGCGTGGAAGAGAGGGTCGACGTGAGAGAACTGCAACACCGTCAGAACAGTATCACAGTGCTCTAGCTTTTCTCATTAAAACTCCCAAGCTTGTGTGCTGCTCCGTCAAACATTCTATGGAAATCAAGGACCAAACAAACGCTCAGCACTCCGATGTTCAACATCCGTCACCATCTATAAATAGCCCACATTACGAGAGATGTTACGTGTTGTTAAATGAAGCTTCAAGCTCTGGGCTTTACCGGTACCGTTTACCCAGGACGATCATTCCCATGAGAAATAAAACTCCAGCTCGGACTAAGTAAACCATTTTCCCTGTAACTTTGGAAAAGGTTGAGCCCTAAAAGAACTTGTCACCCAGGCTCAAAACTTGGTACCACACTTCCAGAGTAGTATTAAAAATGTTCAGAGCAACAGGTAACTCTGGGTGCTTTGGGGAAGGATGAACCCTAGAAAATGTTCGGACCATCGACATGGACTACTTCTCGAACAACATGCCGCGCCAATGACTGTTTTTCAGCATGACAAGTTGACAACACTGTCAACCAAAATATTTTCGGACTCCAAGCAAAGGGGCAGCAGATTGGTAAATATTACCCGTCTTGCTGGTAGAACAAATAAAGAAGAGTAGCAACTGTATTACTAGAAGAAAGACAGGTCGGAAAAAGCGTAGAAAATGGAAGAACTTTGTTAGCAAAAAGATCAAAGGTACCCAGACACCTGAACACCATAACATTATTAGAAGTAGCTGAATCGGAGTAGACAGGTCACGGGTGTCAGAAAGACATTCACCCAAGTGGTAATGATCTTCCTGACTTTGGGATTTCATGTATAACTATTTGAAGAGATCAGCATGCACTAAACTGCATATAACAAGGCATAACAAAGTAATGCTATAAATCCAATTGTAGTGACACAAATTGAGTGAACCTGAGAACAGATTACCAGTTATAAGGGCACCACCTGAACGAATTTGACAACTGAAAGTTATACAAGGTTCTACTCCATTCTAATATACAGTATTCAAGAAATTCTTTGGTTGCATCTTATTAAGGATCATGTATTCATCAGCACTCTTTTTGCTCACTATTTCAAGGCACCTAGCCTTGAGAATGAAAGACTGAAAGTTGTTCAAGTTGTACTTGAGAGTCATCATGATTATGATATCTCAGTTTAGAACAATACAATGTCAAAATAATCAATGTTCAAAGTTCAGTTTTTAAGATCATGCTAAGTCACACCATGCCTTTCAAAAATCAGTCAGAGTACCAGTTTGTGTTTGCGCATGATTGACTAAGGATGACGAATCCAGTCTCTTAACTGCAATAAGTAATGACTAATGATGGATGATGGTCACTGTACTCACCAAAGCCCAGCACCACCACACCAACTCCAGACTCCAGTCTCTTATAAAGGCAAAAGTTTCCATTTCAGTCATCAGATGGAAAAAATAAGTGTGTGATTGTTCAAGTTGACTGCTGATAAACACAGTGCTTGACAAGTTGACATTGGTCGCACTCAAAATTCCATTGTACCGCTGCCACTGGAGTTGCTCATATAAATTAGGATAGCAACTCTGTGACACAAACTTCACAGGAATATTGAACTACATCCGGCTACCTTCATATAGAAAATAATTGTGGGATAATGATTCATTTTGCTTGCCAAAATGAGCTACTTATTGTGAAAAGACCCTCTATACAACACTCTCTTGCGCTTATGTTGTAGTAGGAACCAAGAAATTGGCGTCAGTTAAGGTGAAATCCTCTGGAACTCAACCCGAATATATTAAGCAAAATGAACAAAACAGAGAATTGCCTGATAAAAAATTGTCGCCACTTCAAAAACAAGAGGGATAAAATTTACAGAGCACTGAATTAGGAGACGACCACCAATTTTTGGAAATTATAACATGTCAACCGATCCAAAGTGTCAATGAGCTATACACTGAAACCCAATTATTCCCAGACAGCAGTCAATAATATACACACACAGTCAATAAACAAGAAACAAAAACACGAATTCACAATCACATAAGTAAGTTGATACAACATAGTCATATCGAGAGAGGGCGACGGAGTTCACCGCGATCTTACTCTGACGGCTCGCTCGCCTCGCTCTTCTTGGGCTGCGGCTGCGGCGGGGGCTGGGGGCGGCTGTCGTAGTCAACGACCTCGGCGTCGGTGACGGAGCGGGAGTGCTGGACGATGGACCGGCCGATGGAGTTGATCCACTCCTCCTTCTCCTTCTCGGCGTCGGCGATGAAGTACATGGTCTCGGCCGGGGTGGAGAGCTCGAAGGCGAACTGGCGGTTGAGCACGTCCTCGGCGCCCTTGACGGTGAGGCAGGAGGAGACGGGGATGATGCCGCGGGGCACGGAGCCGCGCGTGACGGCGGCGTCCTTGAACCAGAAGAGGCGGCCCTGCTTGAGCACGAACCAGCGCCGCCGCCACGTCTTGATGTACTCGCCCTGCTTGGTCAGCCACCCGGCGCGCTCCGCGCCGTGCCAGAACTCCACGCCGCCCGCCGCCGGGTCGTCGCCGCCGCCCGCCGAGGAGGAGGAGGAGCCCATCACCGCGCGCCACAGGCTGGCCGCCATCGCGCCGGGGGGGATCGGGGATCCGGGATCGGGCGGGCGCGTGCGAGCGCCGGGGGGGGCTGCGACTGGGGAGGGAGGAGAGGGACAAAGTGGGTGGGGAGTATTGCGCCGCTGGATTTGGCCGGGCGGTGATTTCGATGCGATCGCAAAGGCGTCGCCTTGAACGGTTTAATTTGGCGTTTTATATCCAGCTGAATTGATTCGCTTAAATCCAGTATTTATTCACACAAAATCATAACGTTTCTATAATGGGAATATCATACGTCTTTTTATAAACAAATATCGCAACGGTTTTTTTTTAGCAACGAATATCATAACGGTTAAGAAATCTGTAAACTATATGGATACACGGGAAGCCCATTTCATCTGGTTTTAATAAGGACTGTTGGGCTTTATCCCATCGTTCATCTACCAAGGTTGAAAAACAACACTGGAGGCATTTATGCAAGCATTATCAAAGAGATTGCATCAACATCTAGAAACTTTCAGCAGTTTTCCTTCATCTTCGAAGGACGAGAGTCTAATATCGAGGCGCATAGCCTTGCTAAACATACTTTTGATCTGGATTTCAAGCGCCATGTGTGGCTCTTAAACCCGCCAGACTTACATTGTATCCCCTGAACTTGTTCAATTAATAAAGCAAAGTATGTTTAGACTAAAAAAGACTAATTACGGGGTAAGATTTTCCTAAAAGAAACTAATTGCAGGGTAAGGCCATTCACGAGTCAATCTTTCAAAATCCACATATGACCGACAGTTTTATCACCAGGTTTAGAGACAATCTTAATATCATAGGTGAAAAACAACAGAACAATTCTCAACAAGGACTAACACCGCATGCAGCAGTCCGGAGAGTGCCCAATATGCCACCGATGGGGTATTGTAAGATCCACATTGATGTCGGAGTTCTAAACGGAAGAGGAGGATCAACAACGGCGGTATGTAGGGATAGAGATGGCAATTAACTTGGGAGTTCGACTCATGTCATTGAAGGAGTGTTTGACCCTGCCACACTGGAAGCCGTTGCATGTCGAGAAGCCCTACATCTTCAGAATGTGGTCATAGCATCAGACTGCAAACAAGTAATCTCTGATATATCCAAGGGTGCTCGAGGTAGATACAACGTTATCACTACTGAGATCAATCTCAAAGCTTTAAACTTTCATTATAATTTTCTGTTTGAAGGTCGTGCTGTCAATTATGAAGCACATAGCTTAGCTAAGTTCTCGCTTTCTTGAGATCCAGGGCGTCACGTTTGGTTTGGCCAACTTCGTGATCATCATTATATCCCACTACATGTGGATTTTGATGAATAAAGCTTGTTCTTATCCCTAAAAAACTAATTGCAGGGTACCCCTTGCAAAGGGCACTCTCACCTTTCAAGTTGCAAGTGTGCCACTTGTCACAACCTGAGAGTTTTTTCTTTTTCGTAAATTCATTTATTTTAAAATACTTTATCTCTTAAACCATGCTTCCAAATCTTGAACCCTATTCATCTTTGGATTTATCACTTCTAAATCTTCAAAAACTAGATCCAAAGTTGATAGGTTTTGAAAAACTTATTTTTATGAAGAAAAAAAACATGACAAAATAGAACCGAGCTGGAAGCACATCTTTTTCTCACTTCTTTTTTTCCTTTTCAGAAGAGGCACAACTGTGCCTCTCGCAAAAGTAAATATGTACCTTCACGAGAAACAAATTTGTGTCTCACAAGAAAGCAAAAAAAAACAGTCTTTTTCCTTTTCCGAGAGCCATAGTTATGCCTCCCACGGAAGCAAATCTGTGCCTTCACGAGAAGTAAACCTATGCCTCTCGCGGAATAAAAAAATGCCATTTTTTATTTCCAAGAGGCATTGTCGTGTCTCTCGCAGAAGCACACATATGTCACCACGAAAAGTAAATCCGTGACTCTTGCGAAGGCAAAAAGGAAATGTTTTTTTTCGAGAGGCACAATTGTTCCTTTCGCGGAAACAAAACTGTGCCTCCACGAGAAGTAAATATGTGTCTATCACGAAAAAAACAAAAAACACATGTTCTTTTTTTCTGTCCCTCATGGATGAAAAAAATGCATTTTCTCGCGTAATTTCCCCCCGATTTTTTGGTCAAAAACCTTAGGAAAACCGGGCAAAAGGCCAAAAATAAATCATCTAAAACTAGAAAACACGTACAGAAAAATTAAAAATGAATCCCGGGGAAGCACGGCAGTGGCTGTGGCTGTGGCACGCTCTCAGCCCACTAAAAGTGACCCTTGAGAGGTTCCCGTAAGAGGTACCCCTCGTTTAGTTTCTCTCTATGTTAACACTACGATCTAAAAAAAATCCTTCTAAACTATTTTAAGACTTTTTAGGTCACGCTATGGAGTAGTATATAGCATGTTATAGTTAGCGATGGACTGTTCTGCTACTGTCACTTATCTCAAGAGCACTTTTATAGGAGCCTCGGCAGCTTGGCGCCTGTTATCAGGGACATACAGAAGAGAATGCTACACTTTGATGAATCAGAAGTTGTTCATGAGGCTAGGGAACACAACTTTTAAGATCATGATTTTGCAAAGGCTTTGGCCTCTCTTGCCGTTGGACGGCATATTTGGTTCTCCATCATTCCTGTTGTTCTTTCTTTTTGTACTAAACAATATTGATTCTTGAATAAAACATGGTGGAAACCTATAAACAAACTATGTTATCGCTATGTGTTAAAAAGTGGATTTGCTAATTCTTATCTAGGTGAGAATTAACAAAGTCAATATATTACCGCAAGTCAGTAGTCACGTAGCCATCGAGTCATTTTCCTAATAGTAACACAATCATGGAGTTAGCTATACAACTACTTTTTCTAGATTTCACTACAATAGAATGTTCGAGATGGCAAAATATGTTATCGCGGGAATGTCCATTTTCTTTTGCAAGCATGGTAAATCCTTCTCATGTTTAGGTCTCCTTTGGTTCATAGGGTAGAAAAGTCATAGGAATAGGAAACTCATAGGAAATGAGATGACATTTATATCAAATTCCATGAATATGAATAGGAAAAGAGATGTCATTTGCTCACATCATATGATTTTTTCCATGGAAAATGCTTGGCTTCTACCGGCGGATCGCATGCGAGCATCCGCCGGCTCATCTGTACGAAGTGTGTCCTGACCGAGCGGTCCTTTTTTTCCTTTCCGTCAATGTGGCCACTACTCGCTGCTCACTGATCAATACGATGAGTTTTCACAACAAGGTCTCTGTTGCGAAAACTGCAACAAGACCTCTGTTGCAGAAAAATTAAATTTGCAATGAGATATCTGTTGCAAAAAAAAACTAAATTGCAACAAGGCCTCTATTGCAAAAAAAACTATAACAAGGCCTCTGTTGTGATCTTGCAAAAATTTCTGCAACATGACTCGCGTTGCAGAAATTTCCCACAACACGACATGTGTTGCAATGATAAAAGATGGTGCTTGGTCGCTCAATCCATCAAATCCGACGGCCGACGCATAGTGTAACGCCCCGGACACCCACTGGTGGTCGTTACTCCTGGCGGGATCTAGACTGGCCCCACAGATCAATACTAGTCTTTTCTGCGCACTTTGCCCTCACACATGCGCACCCGGGAGCAACTTCCCGGTCGGTCACCCATCCTGACACTACTCCAAGCTGAGCACGCTTAACTTTGGAGTTCTGTCTGAATGGGCTCCCGGAAAAGAAGGAATTCCTTATTGATATGAGTAGTCTATCATCCCTAATAAGCCAGACCATCGAGTATTTAACCAAAAACTACCACATTTCACGGAAACGTGTCAAAAACTACCACTTTACGATTTTGTGCGAAAAACTACCACTTTTTCCCTAATCCTGGCAAAAAACTACCAAGTCGCGAAATCGCTCGCTTCGCCCGCGCTAAGCACAAAACTGACCGCTTGGGCCCACAAACCAGGTGCCAGCGTGCCCCCTCGGCCCGTCCGGGTCGGCCGCCCCGGTGTCGAACAGGGCGCCGCCGCCGCGGGGGGCTCTGTTGCTGCCGCTGCCGCTGCCGGTGCTCTGGCGCCGGTCGGCCTTCCTCGGGATGCGGCCGCCGTAGGAGGTGCTGAGGAGGCCCCAGCCATCCTCGTCGGAGAGATGCCAGCCGAAGCACTCGGCCATCTCCTGGAGGACGCGCCCGGCGCACCGGCGCCCGCGGCGGCCCCGAGCAGGCGGAGGAGGGGGATCCTGGCGAGATCCTGACCCCGGCCGACCTCGGCCGCTCGCGCCCCGCCGTGTTCGGCCGCGCCCGGCCTCCTCTTCCACGCCCTGCGGCTTGCTCTGCGCGCGCACGCGCCACGCCCGCTGCCGCGCGCTCCCGCCAGCGTGCCGACGTGGACTCGCCGCAGCAGCAGCCGTTCCCGTCCGCCGGCGGCAAGCGGCTGGGGAAGGAGGAGGCCGGCGACGAGGAGAAGGAGGCGGAGGACCCGATTGCTTTTTTTAAGAAAAACTAGGGATCCGATTGCATTTTTAGCCCGTTTATGTGTGGGGTCGGGCAGTCAGATTCGCGTTTAACCCAAGCAAAGCGAGCAGTTTTCACACTTGGTAGTTTTTTGTCACGGATTAATAAAAAAGTGGTAGTTTTCGGGACAAAATCGTAAAGTGGTAGTTTTCTGTCACGTTTCCGCGAATTGTGGTAGTTTTTGGTTAAATACTCCAGACCATCACACATAGCAGCCCCCTTTTTCCATTGAGTCTAGACTAATATTTATTTTCCTACGAAATATGAAGGATATGAAGAATCCTTCATAGGAATATGATTCCATTCCTACAATCCAAAGAACTCTAAAGAAAATTTTCCTATAGAATTCCTACAAAATTTCTTCAAATCAAAGGAGGCCTTCGTTTTTTACATAAATTGCTCTGCTCGTTAAAGGAAAGAAGGAATTGCCCTGCTTGCTAAAGAAAATTGCCATCCCTACTACAACATAATTTTCCATGCTTTAAAAATAATTTAATGTCAGGTTTTTAGCATTTTTTTTCTTACATCACCAACACAAGCACGTTGGTAATAAGAGAAATCGGACAACTAAAATCACCACATGGTTGCAAGGATGGACTTATAAAAATCTTCTCTTTATGTTTCTCCGTTCAAGTTTTTTTTAGAAACTAGACACTTGTCCGAATTTAACGAACTGGAGCCTTTACGGTTTACAAGGTTTAAGAAAATAAAATGAAGGTCCATGGTACAAACCCAAGCGGCCCCTTGTCGCCCCTTGTCTCATTAGCCGAAAACACACCAAACACACACTATAGACGGAGGGCGGTGGTACTCACTTGCCATGCCCGTCGTTCCATTTTGAGATTCTAAAAAGGAAATATCACCACTAAAACATCCACTCAAAAGAGACGAACATAACCCTTACAAGAGCGGACCAAGTTAGTGAAAATGACCTCTAAAGACACCGATGATTTATCTCAAATGGATAGATGTGTTGTTCGTTGCTTTTCCAGAGCCATCAAATTGCGGTAATGGCGTCCGGCCACTAGAAGTGGGTAAAACTCTCATATTCAATAGTATTTGCTTTACATCATTATGTTTCATTATTGTCTAAAATGAACAAAAACAGACTCTGTGAGGGGTTACCCTCTCTGTTTTTGGCACATTTTTTTTCAACCAAACATCTTTGGCTTTTTAGGGCTTAATTTTTGCTTTCTCGCTAGGCAGAGGTTCGGCCATGGCTGCTTGCAGCTCCAGCCGTGGATGGGCGCAGCAGCATGATCGCTGACACGTAGCCTCAGCCGGCAGGCGTTGCATCTCGCCGCCCTATGGTTACAGCAAACACGTGACTCCGCCCGTCATCGCCAATGCACCGCTTCATTGGTTATAGCAAAACAATCTACCTTCTTGCTATAAGTAATGTAAACCAAGGAGATCCAAATTTGGAAAATGCTTGACTCCTACTTCCTCCGTCCCATAATATAAGGCCGTTTTTGACACTACATTCTCACGTGAACTTTTGGAAATCAGCCATCTACATTTTCAGAAGTACAAAGATAAATCCACGGAAATGAACCCAAGCTCTACCAAAAGGATACCATTTTTTTTTCCAAACTTATAGCCAGTGACAAACACGGAGGGCTGTTCTACTATGCTAGCTGCAGTAACACTCTAGAAGGTTTGTAGTGCTATATCGCAAGGCGATCAGTAACTAGCAACAAATTAAAGCCGGAACTCTAGTGCACGGATCGACCGGAGCTTCTTCTGTCCGGCTGTGACATTGCCATGGTCTGCTCGACGGCGTGCCCTAGTGGCCCGCCGGCGCTGACAGGGGCGACCCCGCTGCCGGGAGGTGCGCCCTCGGGGGACACTGGTAGCACTTGGCGAAGAGGCCGAAGGTGTCGATCTGCTTGACGAAGTTGGACACGCTGGCCCAGCCGCCGAGCCCGAACCCGACCACCAGCACCCACGCCACCACGAACGCGTTCACCGCGAACATCCCGCTCCAGCTCGGCAGGAACGCCGGCGGCTTCTCCGCCGCATTCTGTTAAGAAACACCACGTCAAACAAGAGCATGTAATACCGACCGACACGGCGCGCGCTAACGGACGTGGACAAAGACAAGCAAGCTTACCGATCTGGCGTGGGCGGAGCGGTAGGTGAGCATGTGGGCGACGGCGGGGATGACGTAGACGGTGAAGCTGACGAGGAGCGCGCCGACGGCGGAGTTAATGGGCCCGAAGAAGGGGAAGATGATGGCGAGGAACCAGATGGGGAGGACGAGGGGGAGCCGCGCGAGCGCGCGCCGGAGGACGCTGCCGGTGTGGTGCATGCCGATGGCCTTCTCCCAGACGAAGTAGAGCGGGGTGCACGCGAAGCCGAAGGTGATGAACTGGTGGATGAGCATGAGGATCACCGCCGCGTCGCGCCACCCGGACTTGGGGAGCAGCGAGAAGGCGTTGGAGTGCGTGAGCAGCGCGTCGCCGAACGCCCAGTACATGGTCGACGCCGACGGCAGCGTCAGCGTGAACACGTACAGCGTCGCCACCAGGTAGATGTACTTGAACTTGCGCGGCTTCCACATCGCGTGCATGATCTCCCTGCATGCATGCGCACAGCCAAGTCAGTTTCTATCTATGTACAAAAATATTGGGCTGTTCCAACTTCCAAGTACTATAAGCAACTTCTCTAAAAAAAAAAGTACTATAAGCAACTAGAGTGCATGAACAATTTCGTGGAAGCAACATATTGCCTGATCGATCAGTTAATTATTACCAAAAAATGATCATCTTATCATAACGGCAGGCAGTTACATAGAGAATAGAATCTTTTCAAGAGAAAAAAACAGATGCATAATGCGAATATAAACCCTTTGGAATTAGCGTACTACGTACACCTATATGCTTTAGGGTTGATGGAATGAAAAGCAGTGCTTCTCCTAGTCAGGAGGACATTTAGGAGGATGGGGACGTGAGGAATCTCGCCCAACTTTCAACTCTAACCCAGTTTTCAAGGCTATTATATCAAGGCCAAATGCATCCTTGAATAGCTTCTATAGCAAGGAATGGCAAATGAGAAGGGCCATTGTCATTTGTCAAGCACTCAAACTGAAGGATTTTGGATGGAATACCCAAAGTAGGCCATTATCTCCAGTTCTCCACTAACCAAAGGTTGCTAGTTGCTACTAATAGGCTGGGAATTATAGAGAAGCGATGGCCCGCACGAGGACGGATTTCGTTTACTTGATCTTGATGTGAACTCCGCACTAGCAAAATGGAAGCCGGTCCACATCATCTAATCGCTAGACTGGAAAGAGCATTTCTATCACCGAAAAAGAAAACGCAGCCGAATTTCTTAAGACAAAGGCCTCTCCAGTTAACAACCGGGGATTTGAACACCACACATACGGGCACCGATTATTCCTCGATCGCGTTGGCTATAATCATTAGTCGCGGCACGAGGATCATCATGGATCGAGCAGTCATGTATTAAGAATGGGGATGAGCTAGGGAATGAGGGGTCGGGGCATAAAGGCTTGCTCATGAGGAGTATTGAAATTCATAGTGCCTAGCAGAGGGCACTGAGTAGGACTGTAAGTGTTGATCACATAGCTAGCAGCTGGCTTTAGTGCCGGCCTGCCGACGGTAAGAAGCCACGACAGCTGGTTTTCCACGAACCGTGAACCATTTTTAACTCATCAGGATTGGTACGAATTGTGAAGCAAGTTGGCCTGGAGGTGGGGGACCAACGAAGGATGCAATGGAGACAATCAGCACTAGAGATTTTCAGTTTTCAACTCTATCCACACGACCTCCCTAGCGCAGCACTATGCAAAAGCTGCACCAGGTGAAAGTTCAGACGATAGATATTGGTGTCTGTGGTGCACTAATTCAGTAACCGTAGCCCGCTAGATTGTTTGTACTTCCTCCGTAAAGAAATATAAGAACGTTTAGATCACTACTTGTTTACAGAGGAGTGGTACTTACACGGTGACGGCGTGGCCGCCGAAGGTGTAGAGGATGTTGGTGGCGCCGGTGAAGTAGAGCATGAGGCTGTTGGGGCCCGAGTGCTTGGCGCCGGGGACCTGCGACCGACAGAAAGACATCGATCGTCGGTGTCGTCGTTGGTTAGCGTAGTGTCAACCCGTGTGCCGATCACCAACAAGGGATGCTGGCTTGTAGTGATGTCGGGACAAATGAGTGAGCGTGCGTGCGTACCTGGCCGTGCACGGCGGCGGCGATGGTGAGGTACCAGGCGGTGTAGGTGGTCATGCCGAGGCCGAGGAAGGACCAGATTCGGTAGTTGTGGAAGGAGGGGATGAAGACGGTGGTGGCGCAGCACGCCCCGAAGATGTACGTCCACGTCCGCTTGTCCAGCCGGTCGTTGATGTAGTAGATATTACTGCCATAGCCCATAGGTCGTTTCTTCCACGAGTCAGTTCATCTCCAAGACTCCAACAGATAAACACTTGATATATATATGTGTGTGTGTGTGTGTGTGTGTGTGTGTGACAAAATGTAAAGGAAAGGGATGAAGAACCTTGCGCAGGCGATGAGCTGGATGACGGAGCCGAAGAGCAGGAAGGTGCAGTTGAAGGCCAGCCCGGCCGCCTTCCAGTACGGGCCCAGCAGCCCGCCCAGAACCTCGAACCACTGTAGTACTCAGAAAGGGAGAAAACCAATCAATTCAATTGAGAATTTACTAGCACTGTGTAGTACAGGAGTACATTCGAGTTTGATGTGAAGATGGATACGGATGGGTGCATGCATGCGTGCATAATGCATTCATGCTTACTCCCAGTGCGGTTTTGCTTCAGCGACAAGGAACTGGTCAAGTCCACACAGCAGCGCATGCAAAGCGCCTTTCCGTCCCCAACTCCGGAGCATCACGATCGCGAGGGGACGGATGGAGGGATCCAGTTCCGGTGCAGATCGACTAGAGACTACTGGAAACGTATGCAGGAAAGCCGGAGAAGAAAATGGAAACTGAAAAACTGACTGGGGCGGAGTGGAGTGGAGTGATGGATGGACGGGCCGACGGACCTGGATGACGTGGTTCTTGAAGCTGACGCCCTCCCTCTCCTTGCGGGCGCGGTACTCGACGTAGAGCACGCTGATGAGGTAGGCGGTCCAGCTGCCCATGAGGCCGTAGAACACCTGCAGCACCAGCCCGGAGGCCATCCCCAGCTGCGAGAAGGAGTAGGGCAGCGTCAGCAGCACCTGCGCCACCTGCACCCACGCACGCACCCACGCGGATCCGATCCGGCGACGATGAGGTCTCGTTTCGTTGCGAAGCGAAGCGACGGGGAAGAAGATGGATGCGACGGACGGACGTACCTGGTTGGAGGCGCAGCTGAACCAGGCGTCCCACACGGACCCGCCGTGCCAGAGCATGTCCTTCACGGTGAACCCGCCGTCGCCGTGCCCGCGCTCCGACTCCTCGCCGCCGTCCATCACGCGCGCCCCCTCCTTGCCGCCGCCGTGGCCGCCGTCCGCCATGGCCACGATGGACTCTTCCGCCTGATCCCCCGGCACCATCCTCCCGCTTCTCTCTCTCTCTCTCTCTCTCTCTCTCTCTCTCTCTCTCTCTCTCTCTCTCTCTCTCTACGCCCACGACAGGAAGGAAACCAAGAACCCGATGTAGTAACAATGGCTGCAGGGAACAGAGGAACACACGCATCAGTGGCTATATATGCACGCCAGTAAATTAACAGCCAGCACCAACCTGTCGCCGGAGAGGGGGAGTAAAGCTGCAAGGCGCCGGCGGAATTTACTGCGCTGCTATCTGGCAGGCCGCCCGCAGCCGAGACTGCAAAGTTGGCGGCAGAGTGGGTGCGGTTACTTGGCCGCGGCTTTCTCGGGATCCCGCAGCTCCGCCTCTCGACCGGCCGGGTCTTCCTTCCCCCTCGCGGCGTCCTCTTCTCCCGGCCTCCGCGGCTCCGCCTCACTTCTCTCGCTAGGTGTCGAGTGAGGAGGGTGGGAGGGTAACCACACGCCACCCACATTTATAACGACCGCTCTAGCATACGACTAATTTCTAGCAATACAATATTCATGTTAAAAAGATTCTAAAGCAGAATATAAACAACGACTATCATGAGTATACTAACATTAGACAGTACAAGTATATTTACATCGAATAGGGTACAGGTAATGTGTGGAATTTTATAGAACTTGATTATGGTAATAATGCTTTTGGCAGGCTTTCGCATCAAATGTATTCCATCTTGGACGATTTATTCGATTAGCGTGGTACTAAAAGAAATCTACAAAATATAAACAACAACGATCACACGGTGGAAAACTAAAATTGTAGAGGAATCAATAGGTAATAGTAAATAAATACAATAAATAGGATATACACCATATTATGGAACCGAATTAATGGTTTTGCCTTGATTCATGTTTTTTATATGTTGGCACATTTTATTATTCTGCTATGGTGTGTCAATTCCTATCTTTCATACGCTTATATCCATCTATATCTCTGCCATTTTATACATTGGTAACTTCTTGGTAAAATCTTTATATAATATGTTGAAGGTTATACGGGTAGATTGTCCTTATAATAAGCTTTGGTTTATTAAAGTTCCGTTGAAATTTAAGGTCTTTCTTTGGATTATGTTTGGGCATAGTATACTCACAAAAGATAGCTTGTTTGCTAGAGGATGGTTTGGTAGTGATAAGTGCAGATTTTGTAATGAGAAAGAAACATTAGATCATGTATTTTTCCATTGCTCTTTGCCTAGTTATGCTTGAGGTATGTGGTCAAGTGTGCTCTCGGGACAGATATGAATGTAGGATATGTACATGACTTTTGTGGTTGGATTTTTGGTGTTCCTAGAAAAGCTAGTGGGGAATATAGCAGTAGGAGTTGTTGCGATGTTGTGAGCTTTGTGGAAATCTAGAAATAAACCGTGTTTCGAGAATATTTATCCCTATGATCCTTCAAGCAATTACGGAATCTGACTATTGGTTAGAATTCTGAAAATTATTATAGTAACAAAAATAATGAGGGGTGCAAGTCAGAGGGGCAAGGCTTCTGCTGCAAGTGGCAGCTGAGATCTCCAACAAGCACAGAGGTTGGGCTCCAATGGTCCTTCCCATTGCTGGTTAAGTATGATTGGACTTGTTCTGCAGGATGAAAACTTAGAATCTAATCTTTGGTGTTTTGATTGAGCGTTGCTCCCTTTCTGAAGGTGTTGTTGTGGAAGACCTTCTTTGTCCTTGTGATGTCTAGAGATGGTTGGTGTACATATGGTCGCTTCTGTAGTTTGTTGATCACTATTTTGATCACTTTGGGTTTTTTTTTTGCTTAGGCATACTTTTGGTCTTCTCTGACTTTGCTATTTGACAGTGTGTTTATTTGTGTGTGCGTTTTGGTGTTGGTTGTATGTATCCTAGCTATGTAGAGGTTGGATGTGTGCTCATGGTATTTTTATCCATTTGATGCTTTATTTAGAATCAATAAATACACCCTTTGTCAGAAGAAAACTTCGAACGATTTGCTTTATAACATGGCACTAAAAGAAATCTAGAGAAAAATATAAACAAAAATGATCACACGGAAAAATTATAGAGAAATCAATAGATAATAGTAGTAAATACCACAATGAATAGAATATACACCATATAATGGAACCAAATTAATGGTTGTCGTGTTTCATGATTTTCATATATTGCCACATTAAGTTACCCTCTTTGATGTGTCAATCTCTATCTCTTTCAAGCGCTTATCGATTGATATCCCATTGGTCTTTTTTATTAATATTTGTTCGAATTTAAGGTGTATGATTTTTTTAATGATTTTGACAAATCGTATGTACACAATTTCATCCCAATGCAAAACAAGATTGGTATTGATCGTACTTGTTGTCGGGATAACTAATAATACCATGGTATCATACTTAGCCTGGCAAAGCACACTTTACGTTGATTATCGATGCTAGATCTAGTAAACATAAGTCAAAGCTCTTAATCATGGTAAACAAAGGTAAAATAACAAATCAAAGAGGTGGAGGAAGGCAAAGAGGCTGCAGTCAAGAAAGGAAGCATACCAAGGTGGATGAATGAGAAGTGTGTGTAGGGATTGTGTTGGCATGGCGGCTGTTGTTGTTACAATTTTAGCCAAGTTCTCACAAATTAACGGGACACTTTTTGCTCTCTTCTTAATTAATTAATGAAAATGGCAATCTTTTTTACTTTTAAAAAACAAATACACTGCCCCTAATTAACATGATCATTTTTCTTGAATATGGCTGAGGTTGTGCCTAAATTCCACTCAGGCTCCGCGCAGCTTTTGGCCGGAATCGGTTCCTATGGACGTAGCAGCGGTAGATAGGAAGTAGGAACACTTTCTGCGGCCTCCTGAGGGAAAGCGACCTGCATCATCATCATGTAATGGCTATGTGTTCTCTATGCCCGTAGCTTGCACGATGGCAGGCATAGGCATCTATCCTATCCCTGGACCGCGAATAATATCCCATATAAAAAGCTAGTAAAAGGTAATGGGCCGGTTAAAGGCTGATCTAAACCTCAAATTGTGTCTAAGAAAACACAGTAATCACTTATAGTATGAACCAACGTTGTACACAAAAGTAAGATTAAGTGCATATATATGTGTAGCCCACAGAATCGCTCACGAGATTATTCAGTGGAAACTGTCTGCAAGGAAACTCAAAGTGTTTGCAGGAGGGGCATGGCGCCCACGGTTAATCAAGTTTGGTCCCGTCGCTGCACATCGGCAGGGCCTCCGGAAGAGATTGGATTAACCAGGACTTGGGTGCTCGATCGGCAGTGCCGTCAGGTCAAATCGAAGGATCTGTAATGATTAGGCGCCAGATTTGGCTGCCAAACCTGAAGAAAGTGACGAGCGGCCTTCGCTCTTTCGGGAGGCGATCGATTTGTAGTAGTTTGTGTTGCTGCCAGGGGATGCTTTAATCTGTGGTGGATGGGCCATTTGGGTTCGCACATTGATCTTCACTGTGCTAGTACTCCCACCGGTCCTTTTTACTCTGCACATTGAATTTGCCGAAAGCCAAACTTTGCTAAGTTTGACCAAATTTGTATCAGAAATTATTAGCATTTATAATATCTAATAAATATAATATGAAAATATATTCCAAGATGAATCTAAAGATATTGGTGTTGTTATATGAATGTCTATATTTTTTTATTATAAGTTTTAGAGTGGTTGGGCTTTTTTAGAACCGTTCGTTGATGTCGATCTAACGGCAGACAAATACGAAGTACTGGGTAGCACTCCGATGAAAGTACGCGAAAGTACTAAAACGAGTGGGGCCGGTACTCGTGACAAGGTGGGGACGCGTTTTAATCTAGGGGCAGTTTAGTCCTAGAAAAATTTGCACGCGCCGCCCCTCTCGTCGAATGCATAACCGCCGCCATGGTGCTACACATTCCACAATTACTCATCGGCGGCCATCTCCTTCCTCTCCTCCAAGTCCACCGCAGTCATCTCCTCCTTCTTGCCGCTGCAACTTCGCTCCACTCAGGCAACCCCCCCC
>NC_041380.1:487936934-487967909 GCF_002162155.2 Triticum dicoccoides
GACAGATCGAGCTGATGGCCGGCGGCGAGAACACCGACTTCGTGCAGATCGCCGGCGGCGACCAGGTCAAGTTGGCCAGGTTGAGGGAGATCCGTTCTTGGTTTGACAACACAAGGCAGATGAGCTGGACGGCAATGGCCACTCTCAAGAATTTGACGAAGAAGGAGAGGGCAAAACTTTGGCCCCCGCCCGCACAACCGATTCACAAGATCGAGATCCTCCTTTGGGAGATGGAGCAAGCCAATTCGTCCAGCGAGTGGACTTTTTACTCTGTACATTGAATTTGCCGAAAGTCAAACTTTGCTAAATTTGACCAAATTTATATCAGAAATTATTAGCATCTATAATATCTAATAAATATAATATGAAAATATATTCCAAGATGAATTTAAAGATATTGGTGTTGTTTTATGTGAATGTCTATATTTTTCTTTTTTATATAATCTTAGTTAAAGTTGGATGAGATTGACTTCGGACAAACCTAATATATAAATTAAAAAGGACCGGAGAAAGTACTAGCTATATCTGCACCCGACTAGCTAGGCTGCTAGGTCAGGTAGCTTCTCCACTAGACCTGAATAGCACTGCACACACGCATAATTTGTCTCGAGCATCCCGGTGTCATCGTCAGTTAAAATGGCTGCTGAGGCTGATAAGCGTGTGACGGCATGATTATGCCACTTTTTGCAGTTTATCGCAAATCGTTGGTTTGTAGGCTCCTGGATGATACTCTTTCTGTTTCAAAATATAATGCTTTTTCTATTTCCGTGCTTCAACTTTGATTATAAATTTAACCAACAAAATCGACTATGACTGGGACAAAAGTTATACCAAAGAATTCGTTTTAAAAGAAGTTTTTAATTATATAATTTTTTCTTCCGTCATAGTTGGTCTCGTTGAAATGGAGGGTAGACTGAAAAGATTGTGATGGTTGTGCCACTACAGATTCTAAGCATAGCTCACTGAAGATGCATAAAACTTGGCTATACAAGACCATGTTTAATTTATTCAGTTTTCAAATTTGTTTTATGCTATAAGAAGTCCCGCGAGAAAGCTCTTTCTATTGCCGCTCGCTCACTTATCACATTATTCAGGGAGGTCAGATCTTCTGTTGCAGATTCTATCTAAACTCTAAAAAGTGCATACGCACCGTTTGGGCGAACCGAGCGGCCGGCTCCTGGCCACTCGATTCCGTTCGGACATAGACCAGGTGCCATCTGTGTTGAATCATTTGAACTGGTTTTGGACTGTTGCTCTTTAAAATAGTGAGCCAATGAATATAATTAGAAGAAAAAGTAGTACGTGATGTCCATTCTCTCTCTACGCATGTGACTAATTTAACTACCTTTCACAATAATTAAAAAAGTCATATCTTTCAAACCTTGCATCGGAATTCAGATCCGTTTTCACCTTTGGACTCCTCACATCGACATCTTTAAAACTAGATACCGCATGGGTATGTTTCGATAAATTTTTTTGATGCCAACTTTAGAGCTATATGGTGTAACTTTAGTACTGTGTTGTGCAACTTTAGTAGTACATGGTGCAACTTTTTTCAAAACAAAATTTTAGAGCTGCATAATCCAACTTCCTATGAGGTTGCAACGTAGCAACCATGACAACCTAATTTGCAACTACTTTACTGCCGTGGCCAACTACCTACTCGTAGATGTGCAACCATCCTCCTTACTTGTAATATAGTCTAGTTGCTCACATATTGATGTTTAGTTGGCAGGAAGACTAATTGTACACATATATGCTTAGTTGGCTTTTAATGTAGTCTAGTTGTATACACATTGATGTTTAGTTCACTTGTAATGTAGTCTAGTTGCACACACATTGATGTTTAGTTGGTTTGTAATGTAGTCTAGTTGCACACACATTGATGTTTAGTTGGTTTGTAATGGAGTCTAGTTGCACACACATTGATGTTTAGTTGGTTTGTAATGTAGTCTAGTTGCACACACATTGATGTTTAGTTGACATGAAGACTAGTTGCACACACATATGCTCAGTTGGCTTGTAAAGTAGTCTAGTTGCATACACATTGATGTTTAGTTGGCAGGAAGATTAGTTCGTCGAAACATCCCCATGTGGGATCTACTTTTGAAGAGCACGTCACGAGGATTTCAACGGTGAATACTGATCTGAATTTTGACACGCGGAATGAAAGTTATGCCTTTTTAAAATTTCAAAATCACAAAATAAATACGAACAAACACATACACATGCATATGCATGCACAAGAGGAGATGCATATGCTGACATTTAATACGTAGCAGGAAAAATGACCAAAACCAAATCTGTAGCATAGACAGGAATAGTACGTGCACACAATTTAGAATTTAGGCCGGCGGCTCGCTAGACTTGCCCCAGATTCTATGTCCGTTTTAGCATCTACTGCTTCGTTTCACTTGGCTAAAGTGCTAAACCTACTTTTGTTCTGAATTCAGACCTGTCCTTCATTGTCAGTCAAGAAAGATCGCGGTCGTCCCTATTGATCCAAAGGCTCGGGCCAAAAGCATTTGGGGCTGAGTTGCTAGATGAATAGGTGTCACCACAAGGGGAAGATTCAGATGGCGAGTTTGATGTACTCTATGTGTTTCAGGCAAAGAAAGAAGCAAAGCTGGCTTTGGTTCAACATGGCCTTGAGAAGTAGGACAAAGGAAGAAATTCAGGGGAAATGGGCTTCCTTGCAGTTGGTGTGGCCTAGTTCCCGGAATTTTTGACTGCTCTGATGATGTTGTGTGATGTGTTACAGCAAGCTCATTCTTTGGCTCCATAATTATTTGTCTTGGAAAGAACGGAGCCTATCGTCACTCGATGTCCTGCTAAAATCAAACATGCCCCAAAAATAGTGCAGCAAGCTCATTCTTTGACTCCAGGAGTATACTTGGGATCCCTTGACTCGGCAAAGAGAAGGGCCATGACTAGGGGCGCACGTCGCGGCGACGGCCCCTGGTCGCCGGAACATCAGATCTCCGCACTCTCCATACCGGAGATCCATGCTGATCCCCCAGCGCACTGCTCCTCGTCTGCGCCGTCGATGCAGGGGGTGGAGGGCGCTCACGCAGATCCGGCGGACGCTGGTCTCTCGATCCCTCACACTGCGCAGACGGAGTGCTGGAGGATTCATTTCGCCGACGAGCGCTCGTCTGATGGCTGGATCGAGGGTCGTCTTCAACATAATCCATCGTCTAGGTGGACGGGGATTATCAATTTGGACAACGATGTCCTTGCCGACGATTACCTGGCGGCCGACGTCCGGATTACGGTAGGTTCTCGTTTACATTTTGATATATATGATGTGCTTATCGATTGTAGTATGCAGGAGGATCAGACGGAGGATACGGATCTGGTCGATTTGATAGATACGCCCAAAGCCGAAAGATCGGATCATCGTTTTGGAGGACGATTCCGGGTTCTTGCAGACAGCGACGATGAGGAGGAACAAGGGCCTGATCAGGGGGGGTGGAGATTGATGATGGGACCGGCATGCCTCAGAGCAACCTGGAGATTACGATGACGCCGCCGCCGCCGACAAGCTGTGGCTTCTCGGCCGACAAAACTTACCAGAAGAGAGGGGTTCAAAGGAAGCCGGATTTTCACATGAAACCATGGCGTGGTCCGATCCCGAAGGTAAACCGCGCACACGTTACCCTTTCTGATTTCATACCGGATTCGTGGACACTAGTTACGAGGAAGAAGAACGGCAAGAAGGGACAGGCGGCGAGGCCGCCGCCGATTCAGCAGTCGTCGACGGCTAGGGCGACCAAGAAAATTCAAGCGATCAGACGGACACGCTTGAATGATCTGTTGGGCCAGGAGCTGGGGTGCGCGAACGCGCTGGTCGTGGGCTCTATTTGCACTGGGTATGAGGCCCAGGCAAATTCCCAAGCCACGCATACGTACACGTACAGGCCCACAATCACACCTGCGATCAACCCCGACCCAGCATCGTTGCATGAGGCGTCGGGAAACGAACAGCCGTTCGATCGATCTACGCCTATTACTAGGGTTTGTCGAAGACCTGGCTTCCCATCGCTTGGAATTCGTCGGGCGGCGAGGATTTGCTGCGCGGCCGGCTCTAACGCTAACTCCATGGCGGGGCGAGGAGGTCCGCCGCCGACAAAAACGGGGGCGCAGCCACCTGCGCGACCACCGGCGAGGGCTCCTGACACCCAGGAGTCTTCACGCACTGCTACACGGCATCAGGAGCAACCTCCACATAGGCCACCTGCTGCTGGCCATGGCACCGGTCGGGGTCGAGATGATGGCTACAGCAACGGAGGATACGGTGGTGCTGGACGGGATTATGGTGGTGGTCGAGACTTTGGCGGAGATGGACATCGTTATAATCGCTATGGCCAGTGGGGCGATGATGGTTATGATGCCTACGGTGAGGGCCTGCACCGTGGTTCATCGTCTGGCGGTGGCCGAGGTTCTAGATGGAATAATGGCAACGGACCAGGGCGTGGATTCCAAGGACCGCCGGGAAACTTTGTTGAAGGAGTAGCTGGACCCTTTCGCAATCAGGGAGGGCATCGTTTTCATGGAGGGAGAGGTGGGGGGCGACGCCCGCCACCGCCACGACCCCATACTCCACCGCAGGCCGACCCTGCTCGCGACACCACTGTAGAGGCAGCGGCTGCTACGCCCGCGGTGTTACCAGCAGCCGTCAAGGACGTGGTTCGGGCCTTCGCGGCGGTGAAGGTGCCAGAGGCCGGATCGGGGCATGTCAATGCAAAAAATGGTGGTTCGGACAAGGGTACTGACAAGGGCGAGGGTGAAAAGATATCCAAATGGGCAATCAAGAAGAAGAAATTGACGTGTTACAGATGTGGTGAGCCAGGACACTTCGTGGCGGATTGCACTACTGAGTTATGCGATTACTGTCAGAAGGCTAAACATGCAATCGGTGAATGTCCTTTGTTGTCTGGACCCAAACCGGTAGTCACCATATATGGAGTTTGTTGCAAAGAGCTAATGTTTTTCGAGTCTCCGGAAGTAACATCGTCGTTTCAGGCTGTTGACGGCTCTTATCCAGGAGTAGTTAAGGTGACTAATGGGGTGATGACAGGGGCCCAGATTATTCAGCTCCTACGTGAGTTGGCACCGGGAAATTTCCAGTGGAACCTTGTTAGGCTGGAGAACCAGATATACAAGGTAGAATTTCCAACTAAGGAGGATCAACTTCGTATTCTTAAGTTTGGCATGTGCAGGGTTCCTAGCACTAATATTATTCTCGAGTTTGACGAGTGGAAACAAAACGAACCACAGGGAGTACCTTTGGAAAAGTCTTGGGTCCGCTTCTCGGGTGCGCCATCTAAGTCGTTAAATCATTTTCTCGTCACTTGGAGTTTGGTGTCTCTGATTGGTAAGACGGAGAAGGTTGATATGCCCTTCACGCGTGCTAATGGTGTGGCAAGGTTGATGGTCGGTGTCATCAGTATTGACTTGTTACCCGACACGGTTCCATGGACGCATGACGGAATTACATATAGTCTAGAACTTGAGATTGAGGACACACCAGTAGATGATGGGACTGACGAGCATCAAGACATGGATACATCTGATGGAGATCGAGCACCGGATAACCAGAACAAGGAATCTGAGGACACATCTAGGGGCTCAGCCAAGAAACACACTCCGCAGCCTCATAAATCTGATAAGGCGGCTAAGGGGCCGTCGATAGCTGGAACACCGACGAACACTTTACGTTTTGGCTCTTTTGATGCTCATTCGGCTCCTAGTCGCTTGTGGAGCATGAGGGTAGAGGCGGATGATCCGATGGAGTCACAATTACCGTCGCTGTTGGAGGCTGTCGTGGTGACATTGCAACCGATTGAATCCGATGGGAGGGGCCGGCCGGAGGGATATCACATCTCCCATAACATCTCCTCGTCGTGATGCCACCACGTTGGCGAAGTCGGGAGAGGTGCTGCCAGCTCCATCGGTTCCCAGTTACTCTAGCGGGCGAGTTCGGGATCTGGGAGGCTGGGGCGCCCTTTTGGGCAATACACAAAGCACCTCGCCGAAAAACCATGGGCAAGGAACCAGGTTGGGAGACGCCCCAAACTCGCCGAAGAAATATGAGCAGGATACTGGGATGGTTCAGGGACATGGGCAGGAGGCCTTCACCCCAACCATGGTGTCTCCAGTTTGCGTCAACGGCCACAAGAGGGCAGCTGAGCAGGAGGCTCCGCAACCTCTTCCTTCGCCGGTGCTAAACGGTGTTGTTCCACCCGCGCGCATCTCTACACCAACCTCGATGGGTGTGCGTGCCACTACGGGAGTTCCTGCTCGGGAGAGGACTATGGACGAGATTATCGCTTTTGGTGGGATCGAAGATCCGGTGATGGCTGGCAGGCGTGTCAGTGATCGGATCCAAGATCAACCAGACGCGGATGACCTGCAGTTGGGACGTGCCATGAGGGCGGCCAAACTTCAAGATGTCGAGGCAACTACAGGTATGTCGGTACATAAGAGTTCTTCTATCTTACTTTTTTCAGAGCATGATATTTTAGATAAAGCCAACAACATAGGAGTTTCTTTGGGATCGAACGCAAAGGAAGTTGCGAAATCGATTAATGACCTTTTAGACTTAGGAGCAGAGTGGGCCTCTGATATTATTCGAAATTTGGAGGCCGTTAAACTAATGAATAATGATGAAGTGAATCAATTAGGAATTTCGGCTATACAAAATTTATGTGATAATCTAATGCCACCCTTGGAGATCGATGGGGACCCACTAGGATCGGACACTGAGGACAGTGTAGACCTTATGCCGGCGGCAGATTATATCCCCAGTCACCCTATTGATGTAGGTACGTTAAATATAGAGGGTAAGCCCAAACGGTCCTGGAGAAGGAAGATATATCCGACTTCAGCTGTTCGGAGGAGTACTAGGATTAAACTTAAAAAGAAATTCCACGACGACCTATGAGAGGAATCTTTTGAAATAGCAGAGGTCTAGCTGACTTGGCTAAAAGAAGGTTCCTTGCAGATACATCGGTAGAACACAAGCTCGATTTTATTGCACTACTCGAAACCAGTAGAGATAATTTTACCTCACAATTCCTCGGAACTCTGTCGGGTGGAATTGATTTTGACTGGCACTGTCTACCCCCTAGAGGAAGATCTGGTGGGATATTACTAGGGGTTAGATGTGAAACACTTGAGGTGCTAAATGTGGCCATCATTGCACATGAATGGTCAAAGCCTGTTGCTGGACACACAAGCATGGAGAGATGGCAGAACAAGATCCGTCATCTAAGACAATTTCTTAGGGGTTGGGCAAGGAACGAGAGTGGCATTTACAAAAAGGAGAAAGAAAGGCTCCTTCAACTAATTGATTCCCTGGACATTAAAGCAGAGGGGACACTGCTAGACGTAAATGAACACACCATGAAATCTGAAGCGGAACAAAGCCTACGAGTCCTTATGAGAGAAGAGGAACTCAAATGGGCATTACGGGCTAAGACTCTCAAGGTTGTTCATGGAGACGATAATACACAATTCTTTCATATGATTGCAAATGGCGAACATAGAAAGAAGAAAATAATTCAGCTCGAGCAGGATGAAGGAACCATTGTAGGTCATGAAAACCTTAAACTATATATCTCCAATTACTATAAACAATTATTCGGGCCACCGGCAGAGAGCACGGTGTCCATGAATGAGTCTGACACTGGAGATATTCCTCAGCTCATGACAGAACAGAATGAGTTCCTAACTGCGCCTTTCACTGAAAAGGAAGTTTTGGATGCCATAACACAAATGAAACCAAATAAAGCACCGGTACCAAACGGGTTTCCAGTGGAGTTTTATAAGAAATGTTGGCATATCATTAAAGATGACCTGATGCCCATGTTCCACGATTTGTTTAATGGGCATCTAGAACTGTTCCATATAAACTTTGGTACGATTACTCTATTACCAAAGAAAGAAGGGGTGATTCGTATTGAGCAGTTTAGGCCGATCTGTCTCTTAAACGTGAGTTTCAAGATATTCACGAAGGTGGGGACAAATTGGCTGACGCAGATCGCCCATTCTGTGGTTCAAGAGAGTCAGACGGCCTTCATGCCTGGTAGACACATCCTAGAAGGGGTAGTGGTTCTACATGAAACGATCCACGAACTCCATTCGAAGAAACTAGATGGGGTTATCTTTAAAGTGGATTTCGAAAAGGCTTATGATAAAGTGAAATGGACGTTTCTTCAGCAAGCTATGCGCATGAAAGGTTTTTCTGAAGCTTGGAGGAGCCAAGTGGATTCTCTTGTCCAAAAAGGTAGTGTCGGGATTAAGGTTAAAGATGATATAGGCCACTATTTTCAGACACACAAGGGGTTGAGGCAAGGGGATTCAATGTCTCCGCTCTTGTTTAATATAGTGGCAGATATGTTAACCGTGCTTATTCGCAGGGCTAAGGAGAATGGCCTAGTAGATGGTTTAGTTCCCCATCTGGTGGATGGTGGAGTATCGATTCTCCAATACGCAGACGACACTATTATATTCATGGAGCATGATGTTGCAAAAGCTCGGAATATGAAATTGGTTTTATGTCTATTCGAGCAATTATCGGGACTAAAAATAAACTTTAACAAAAGTGAGTTATTTTGCTTTGGTAGGGCCAAAGATGAGCAAGATACTTACAAATTTTTGTTCGGTTGTGAACTAGGGTCAATGCCTTTTAGCTATTTGGGCATACCTATTCATCATCGGAAATTATTCATTAAGGAGTGGAAGTGCATCGAGGATCGAATTGAAAAGAAGTTAAGTTGTTGCAAAGGCAAGTTAATGTCCTACCGTGGTCGACTAGTACTCATTAACTCTTTCTTGACAAGTATGCCGATGTTTCTGCTCTCCTTTTTTGAGGTACCTAAAGGGGTACGAAGGAGACTAGACTTCTTCCGATCTCGATTCTTCTGGCAGTCTGATGAGGCCAAGAAGAAATACCGCTTAGCTCGCTGGGACATATTATGTCGACCTAAGGATCAGGGGGGTCTCGGCATTGAGAATCTAGAGATCAAGAATAAATGTCTTTTAAGCAAATGGCTTTTCAGGCTTTCGGTAGAGAACGACGGGATGTGGGCACAAATTCTACGCAACAAATATTTACAGTCCAAAACTCTAGCACAAGTTAACGCGAGGTCATCCGATTTGCCTTTTTGGAAGGGCCTAATGAGAACTAAAGACTTATTCTTTCGTAGAACCAAATTCACTATTGGCAATGGGATGTCAATATGATTTTGGGAGGATACATGGCTAGGGGAGACGCCCTTAGCTGTTCAATATCCAAGTCTATATAATATTGTCCAACGTAAAGAAGATTACTTTGGTACGATATTACAATCGGTACCTCTAAATATTCAGTTTAGGCGATCTTTGGTTGGGGAGAGATGGAAGTCATGGATACATCTGGTACGGAGAGTAATGGATGTACAATTAACCGACCAATCGGATTCCTTACATTGGACACTGACCAAGAATGGCTCATTCACGGTCAAATCATTTTATTTGGACCTAATTAACTCTGGCTTCCTCCCGAGATCCATTCATATCTGGAAAGTTAAGGTCCCCTTGCGTATCAAAATTTTCATGTGGTTCGTGCATAAACAAGTGATCCTCACCAAAGACAATCTGTTAAAACGACATTGGGTAGGCAGCTCACGATATTGTTTTTGTGATAATAATGAAACAATACAACACCTCTTCCTCGATTGTCCTTTGGCTAAACTTTTATGGCGCACTATTCATATAACTTTCAACATTGCCCCTCCAATTAACATTGAATCGTTGTTTGGGACGTGGTTAGATGGGGTGGATCGCAATACTGCGAGTCATATTCGAGTTGGAATATGTGCTTTTTTGTGGGCTATATGGAACTGCAGGAATGATATGATCTTTAACGGGCAACAATTTTTAAACTTCTTGCAGGTTATCTTCAGAGCTACTGCATGGATCCGTACGTGGTCCTTACTCACTCCTACGGAATTCAGGGAGCCGCTGGTTACTGGGTGCAACCAATGGAAGATGATAGCACGGGTTATATTTAAGCAATTTGGATGGCGGTCGCTTAACAGGATAGGAGTTTAGGTCTCTAGTCCTGTTATCATCATCGGTTGTAATCTTGAGGTCTTTTATGGCTTTGCCATCCTGCTCCTTTTGCGAGGGATACTATTTGTTTTTCAAGACTTTTAATAATATGGCTGCATGCATCATTCAGATGCAGAGCCCGGGGCCCGGAGGCACGCCTCCTTTTCCAAAAAAAAAAGGAGTATACTTGAACCGAACATGCACAATCATTCCTGGAGGCTGGAGTCGGTAAAATGATGCATCTGGTTTTACCTCTTACGCTAGCACGGATGGTTGAGTGTTTTGCTCATTTAAATGGTGTCTGGCATCTACCGATTTTCATTTCAGAAAGCATCTACCGAGTGTTTTGCTCCAGAACAAGACCGACCACACACAAAAGACAACACACGAGAATGGCAAGTTTGGAGGTGAAATCATAGCACATCGTGCTTGCACAACAAATCAGGGAAAGAACCAATGCTAGCACAAGCACATACAATCATCACATGCCACTTGAAGGTTCCAATTCAACCGCATCACTCAACAACAGGACGACCATCATCACTAGGAAAAGAAGAAGAAAGAAACGAAAAATCTCAAATTTTGTCCTAGCAAAAATTTGGCAACATATTGGCCACCAATCGCCGAATTAACCGTGTAGCAGCTAGCCTCTTGTCGCGAATCGCATGAAGAGGGCGGTAGGAAAGAATCCCCTGATGAACAGTGCCGGCTGGGAGCCGCCCGGCCGACGGGTCGATCTTCCGGCGATTTCAGCGGTGCGCCGTGACGAGCGTCTCGACGAACCGCAGCCCGTCGAACCTCGGCGCGAACCTGTCGTCCCGGCCGCTCGACGACGAGGATTCCTGCGAAAGCAGCAGGAAGTAGTACAAAACAGTTCAAGACGCCGTCGTGATCCCGAATCGAAACCGGGGATTGCTATCCAAGGAAGGAGGAGATTCTTTGGGAGGGGAAGACTGGGGGAGAAGGCAGGGGAGGAAACGGAACAGCGACCCGCGCGGACGCAGCACGTACCCGCTGTCGGAAGAGGAACCCGTCGCATCTGCCGACGACGACCGCGGCGGCGGTCGGCGGCGTCGGGGCGCGGTCGCACGCGAGGAGCTCCGCGCCGGAGGCCACGGCGACGGCGGCCGCGGACGCCACGGCGGCTGCTATTCCCCACATCATCGTCGATCCACTTTCCCCTCCTCCTCCTCTGGCGGCTGGCTGGCTGGCGGGGAGGGGAGAGAGGCGTGAACGCTGGCGGCACGCTGGAATCTCTTTGGCGGGCTGGAACCGTGCCGACGGCAAGATTCGTCTTTGCTTCTGGGCTTTTGTAGTTCCGGACTGCACAGGGCTCATGTAACGAGGACTTGTTCCTCAAACGAAAAATGTAACGAGGACTTTTTACTTTCTCAAAAGAAAATCTTGCTCCCTGTTTTTTTTATAAAAGAAGGACGTCCCCTTCCGATTTTCATTAAAGAAAACCCAAGCATCCAAACTAAACAACCTACGACAGGAAGCAAACGCGAAAAATCTACCATGCTTCTCCCTCTCAACTCCACCCCAACCTCCACATGAAGACTATCAACGCTAAGAGCATGGTTAATAATACAGCCAACAGTCGGCTATAAAAAGTTGACATGTCATCTACAACCAACCTCTTAGACTAGCCACAATGGAGAGTAACATACATTACTACCTCCGTTTCAGTTTATAAGTCCTACGCGTATACCTAGGTTGCCAATTTTATCACCTTAATATAAATTATATAACACAAAAATTATACGGTTTGAAAATAGAGCATTTGAAGTTTATATTGGTATATTTTTTATAATATATAACTTGTATTAAGTTGGTCAAATTAACGATCTAGGGGCACGCGCACGCCCTGTAAACTGAGAGAGGGGTTATAGACTATGTTACTACCTTCGTAGTGGGTGTCATGCAAAGCTCCATTTATTAGGTTATAGACTCATACTGCATTGGGACATGTGATGTTACAGTAACTAGCTAAGTTACTAGAACTACCTCTCTCTTCATTAACCCATTGCCACATAGACAAATTTGTTGAGTTGGACTTGAAGTTACTGCTGAAGTTACTCCCACTGTGGCTAGTCTTAGCCGGCATGTACAATAATAAGTTTTAAATATGTACTAGTTTATCAATAGTTGACCCATCTTACATCCTCACAAAGGGTCTTGGGTCTCGTGTTGCAGCTGGCTACTGTTAGACTAAGTATATATTAGATATACGTGTTGTAACATAACCTGTATTTGTACGGTTCCCTCTTATAAATATATAACAGTCGTACCCACCAAGGATATCTAGCATTGTTCCAAACCCTAGTATGTTTAACATGGTATCAGACGACGCGTTCGATCCGCGTCGCGCTTCCGCCTCCTTTGCTGCCGCCGCGTCGGCCACTACCGTCGCGCCGCCTCTGTCAACCCTAGCGATGGAGTCTCCGTTCCTGGCGTCGCCTCCGCTCGCTTAGGCCCGATCGATCGAGTCGGGGTCGCATCCTCCTGCACCGCGTCGATCACCCGCGATGCAATCGCTCGCGGCCGGCGCCCCGATTCTGCCGCGTGATGCGCCTTGCTACCTCTTGAGCACTGCGTTGGATTTTCTTGAAGAGAAAAGGAGATGCAGCAAAGTAGCGTAAGTGTTTCCCTCGGTTTTTGAGAACCAAGACCTGTTCAAGAATTCATCCGATTAACCAGTTAACTTGTCGATTAATCCCTACTCATAGGGTGCCCGAGTAGTCGATTACCCGATAAATCATCCGATTAATTGATTAAATGGCCGATTAGCTTGCCGATTAGCCTATTAATCCCCTACTCACCAGCCGACCGAGCAGTTACCAGTTAATGATTTTCTCAACAATGGAACCAAGGTATCAATTCAGTAAGAGGCTACGCGCGAGTCCCTCGTACCTGCGCAAAACAAATAACTCATCGCAACCAACGCGATAAGGGGTTGCCAATCCCTTCAAGGTCACTTACGAGAGTGAGATCTGATAGATATGATAAGATAATATTTTTGGTATTTTTGTGATAAAGATGCAAAGTAAAATAAAAACAAAGTAAAAAGCAAAGGAAATAACTAAGTATTGCAAGATTAATATGATGAAGATAGACCCGGGGGCCATAGGTTTCACTAGTGGCTTCTCTCGAGAGCATAAGTATTTTACGGTGGGTGAACGAATTACTGTTGAGCAATTGACAGAATTGAGCATAGTTATGATAATATCTAGGTATAATCATGTATATAGGCATCACGTCCGAGACAAGTAGACCGACTCCTGCCTGCATCTACTACTATTACTCCAATCATCGACTGCTATCCAGCATGCATCTAGAGTATTAAGTTCATGAAAACAGAGTAACGTGTTAAGCAAGATGACATGATGTAGAGGGATAGATTCATGCAATATGATAAAAAAAACCATCTTGTTATCCTCGATGGCAACAATACAATACGTGCCCTGCTGCCCCTACTGTCACTGGGAAAGGACACCGCAAGATTGAACCCAAAACTAAGCACTTCTCCCATTGCAAGAAAGATCAATCTAGTAGGCCAAACCAAACTGATAATTTGAAGAGACTTGCAAAGATAACCAATCATACATAAAAGAATTTAGAGAAGATTCAAATATTGTTCATAGATAATCTTGATCATAAACCCACAATTTATCGGTCTCAACAAACACACCGCAAAAAGAAGATTATATCGAATAGATCTCCACAAGAAAGGGGGAGAACATTGTATTGAGATCCAAAAAGAGAGAAGAAGCCATCTAGCTAATAACTATGGACCCGAAGGTCTGAGGTAAACTGCTCACACTTCATCGGAGAGGCTACGGTGTTGATGTAGAAGTCCTCCATGATGGATGCCCCCTCCGGCGGAGCTCCGGAACAGGCCCCAAGATGGGATCTCGTGGATACAGAAAATTGCGGCGGTGGAATTAGGGTTTTGGCTCCGTATCTGATCGTTTGAGGGTACATAGGTATATATAGGAGGAAGAAGTACGTCGGTGGAGCAACAAGGGGGCCACGAGGATGGAGGGCGCGCCTGGGGGGGGAGGCGCGCCCCCTACCTCGTGGCCTCCCTGTTGGTTGCTTGACATAGGCTCCAAGTCTCCTGGGTCTTGTTCATTGAGAAAATCACGTCCCCGAAGGTTTCATTCTGTTTGGACTCCGTTTGATATTCCTTTTCTTCGAAACCCTAAAATAGGGCAAAAAATAGGAATTCTGGGTTGGGCCTCCGGTTAATAGGTTAGTCCCAAAAATAATATAAAAGTGGATAATAAAGCCCAATAATGTCCAAAACAGTAGATAATATAGCATGGAGCAATCAAAAATTATAGATACGTTGGAGACGTATCAAGCATCCCCAAGCTTAATTCCTGCTCGTCCTCAAGTAGGTAAATGATAAAAAAGATAATTTTTGATGTGGAGTGCTACTTGGCATAATTTTAATGTAACTCTTTTTAATTGTGGTATGAATATTCAGATCTGAAAGATTCAAGATAAAAGTTTAATATTGACATAAAAATAATAATACTTCAAGCATACTAACAAAGCAATCATGTCTTCTTAAAATAACATGGCCAAAGAAAGTTATCCCTACAAAATCATATAGTCTGGTTATGCTCTATCTTCACCACACAAAGTATTTAAATCATGCACAGCCCCGATGACAAGCCAAGCAATTGTTTCATACTTTTGACATTCTCAAACTTTGTCAATCTTCACGCAATACATGAGCGTGAGCCATGGATATAGCACTATATGTGAAATAGAATGGTGGTTGTGGAGAAGACAAAAAGGGGAAGATAGTCTCACATCAACTAGGCGTATCAACGGGTTATGGAAATGCCCAACAATAGATATCAATGTGAGTGAGTAGGAATTGCCATGCAACGGATGCACTAGAGCTATAAGTATATGAAAACTCAACAAAAGAAACTAAGTGGGTGTGCATCCAACTTGCTTGCTCATGAAGACCTAGGGCATTTTGAGGAAGCCCATCATTGGAATATACAAGCCAAGTTCTATAATGAAAAATTCCCACTAGTATATGAAGGTGACAAAATGAGAGACTCTCTATCATGAATATCATGGTGCTACTTTGAAGCACAAGTGTGGTAAAGGATAGTAACATTGTCCTTTCTCTCTTTTTCTCTCATTTTTTTATTTGGGCCTTTTCTCCTTTTTATGGCTTTTTTTCGTCCGGAGTCTCATCCCGACTTTTGGGGGAATCATAGTCTCCATCATCCTTTCCTCACTGGGACAATGCTCTAATGATGATGATCATCACACTTTTATTTTCTTACAACTCAACAATTACAACTCGATACTTAAAACAAAATATGACTCTATATGAATGCCTCCGGCAGTGTACCGGGATATGCAATGAATCAAGAGCGACATATATGAAAGAATTATGAATAGTGGCTTTGCCACAAATACGATGCCAACTACATGATCATGCTAAGCAATATGACAATGATGGAGTGTGTCATAATAAACGGAACGGTGGAAAGTTGCATGGCAATATATCTCGGAATGGCCATGGAAATGCCACAGTAGGTAGGTATGGTGACTGTTTTGAGGAAGGTATATGGTGGGTGTATAATACCGGCGAAAGGTGCGCGGTATTAGAGATGCTAGCGATGGTGGAAGGAAGAAAAGTGCATATAATCCATGGACTCAACATTAGTCATAAAGAACTCATATACTTATTGCAAAAATCTACAAGTTATCGAAGCAAAGTATTACGCGCATGCTCCTATGGGATAGATTGGTAGGAAAATACCATCGCTCGTCCCCGACCGCCACTCATAAGGAAGACAATCAAAAAAATAAATCATGCTCCGACTTCATCACATAACGGTTCACCATACGTGCATGCTACGGGAATCACAAACTTTAACACAAGTATTTATCAAATTCACAACAACTCAACTAGCACAACTTTAATATCACCATCTTCATATCTCAAAACAATTATCAAGTATCAAAGTTCTCATAGTATTCAACACACTCATAAGAAAGTTTTTAATAATCTTTGAATACCAAGCATATTAGGATTATTTAAGCAAATTACCATGCTATTTAAGACTCTCAAAATAATCTAAGTGAAGCATGAGAGATCAATTGTTTCTATAAAACAATTCCACCACCGTGCTCTAAAAAATATAAGTGAAGTACTAGAGCAAAACTATATAACTCAAATGATATAAGTGAAGCACATAGAGTATTCTAACAAATTCCAAATCATGTATGGTTCTCTCCAAAGGTGTGTACAGCAAGGATGATTGTGGTAAACTAAAAATTAAAGACTCAGATCATACAAGACGCTCCAAGCAAAACACATATCATGTGGTGAATAAAAATATAGCTCCAAGTAAAGTTACCGATAGAAGTAGACGAAAGAGGGGATGCCTTCCGGGGCATCCCCAAGCTTTGGCTTTTAGGTGTCCTTAGATTATCTTGGGGTGACATGGGAATCCCCAAGATTAGGCTCTTTCCACTCCTTGTTCCATAATCCATCAAATCTTTACCCAAAACTTGAAAACTTCACAACACAAACTTAAAGTAGAAAATCTCGTGAGCTCCGTTAGCGAAAGAAAACAAAAGACCACTTCAAGGTACTGTAATGAACTCATTCTTTATTTATATTGGTGTTAAACCTACTGTATTTAAAATTCTCCATGGTTTATAAACTATTTTACTAGCCATAGATTCATCAAAATAAGCAAAGAACACACGAAAAACAGAATCTGTCAAAAACAGAACAGTCTATAGTAATAAGTAGATAGCGCAAGATATGGATCCCCAAAAATTCTAAAATAAATTTCTGGACGTGAGAAATTTATCTATTAATTATCTGAAAAAATAATTAACTAAATAACACTTTCCAAATAAAAATGGCAGCAGTTCTCGTGAGCGCTAAAGTTTCTGTTTTTTTACAGCAAGATATCAAGATTTTCCCCAAGTCTTCCCAACGGTTCTACTTGGCACAAACACTAATTAAGCACAAAAAACACAACCAAAACAGAGGCTAGATAAATTATTTATTACCAAACAGGAGCAAAAAGCAAGGAATAAAAATAAAATTGGGTTGCCTTCCAACAAGCGCTATCATTTAACGCCCCTAGCTAGGCATAAAAAGCAAGGATAGATCTAGGTATTGCCATCTTTGGTAGGCAATCCATAAGTTGCTCTCATAATAGATTCATAAGGTAATTTAATTTTCTTTCTAGGAAATTTTTCCATGCCTTTCCTTAACGGAAATTGGAATCTAATATTTACTTCCTTCATATCAATAATTGCACCAATCGTTTTAAGGAAAGGTCTACCGAGAATAATAGGACATGAAGGATTGCAATCTATGTCAAGAACAATAAAATCTACGGGCACATAATTCCTATTTGCAACAATAAGAACATCATTAATTCTTCCCGTAGGTTTCTTAATAGTGGAATCCGCAAGGTGCAAGTTTAGAGAGCAATCATCAAAATCATGAAAACCAAACAAATCACACAAAGTCTTTGGAATCATGGAAACACTAGCACCCAAATCACACAAAGCATAGCATTAATGATCTTTAATCTTAATTTTAATAGTTGGTTCCCATTCATCATAAATTTTTCTAGGGATAGAAACTTCTAACTCACGTTTTTCTTCATAAGATTGCATCAAGGCATCAGCGATATGTTTAGTAAACGCTTTATTTTGAGTATAAGCATGAGGAGAATTTAGCACGGATTGCAACAAGGAAATACAATCAATCAAAGAGCAATTTTCATAATTAAATTTCTTGAATCCAAAATAGCGGGTTTAGCAACATCTAGGGTTTTAATTTCTTCAATCCACTTTCATCAAATTTAGCATCAAGATTTAAAAACTCCGAATTTTTGGAACGCCTTCTAGGTAAAGGTGGATCATGTTCAGTCCCATCATTATCAAGATTCATATTGCAAAACAAAGATTTAATATGGGACACATCAATAACTTTTAGATCTTCATCTTTATTTTCATAGGAACTGGAAGAACACGCTCTTATAAAGGCATCTTTCTTAGCACGCATCCTAGCGGTTCTTTATTTGCACTCATCAATGGAAATTCTCATGGCTTTGAGAGACTCATTGATATCATGCTTAGGAGGAATAGATCTAAGTTTCAAAGAATCAACATCAAGAGAAATTCTATCAACGTTCCTAGCCAACTCATCAATCTTAAGTAATTTTTCTTCAATCAAAGCATTGAAATTCTTTTGTGAAGTAATATTAATATTAGATTCAAAATCAGAGGGCATATTATTATAATTTCTATAAGAATTGTTGTAGGAATTACCATAATTATTAGAGGGATTACAAGGATAAGGCCTAGGATTAAAATTTCCTCTATACGCGTTGTTACCAAAATTGTTCCTACCAACAAAATTCACATCCATAGATTCATTATTATTCTCAATCAAAGTAGACAAGGGCATATCATTATGATCAGAAGAAACACTCTTACTAGCAAATAATTTCATAAGTTCATCCATCTTTCCACTCAAAACATTAATTTCTTCTATCGCATGCACCTTTTTATTAGTAGATCTTTCAGTATGCCATTGAGAATAATTAACCATAATATTATCTAGAATTTTAGTAGCTTCTCCTAAAGTGATTTACATAAAAGTGCCTCCCGCGGTCGAATCTAAAAGATTTCTAGAAGCAAAGTTCTATCCGGCATAAAATTTTTGTATAATCATCCACAAATTTAAACCATGAGTAGGACAATTACGTATCATTAATTTCATCCTCTCCCAAGCTTGTGCAACATGTTCTTGATCAAGTTGCTTAAAATTCATAATATCGTTTCTAAGAGAGATGATCTTAGCGGGAGGAAAATACTTAAAGATAAAAGCATCTTTGCACTTATTCCAAGAATCAATACTATTTTTAGGCAAAGACGAAAACCAAGCTTTAACACGATCTCTACGTGAAAAAGGGAATAGCTTCAATTTAAAAATATCATTATCCACATCTTTCTTCTTTTGCAAATCACACAAATCAACGAAGCTATTTAGATGGGTAGCGGCATCTTCACTAGGAAGGCCGGAAAACAAATCTTTCATAACAAGATTCAGTAAGGCATCATTAATTTCACAAGATTCGGCATCGGTAAGAGGAGCAATCGGAGTGCTAATAAAATCATTGTTGTTGGTATTGGTAAAGTCACACAATTCAGTGTTATCTTGAGCCATCGTGACAAGCAAGCAAACTAACACACAAGCAAACAAAAAGCAAGCAGGCAAAAAGAGGCAAATAGAGAAAGAGAGGGAGGATGGAGAGAGAGAGAGGGCGAATAAAACGGCAAGGGTGAAGTGGGGGAGAGGAAAACAAGAGGCAAATGGCAATTAATGTAATGCGGGGGATAAGGGTATGTGATGGGTACTTGGTATGTTGACTTTTGCGTAGACTCCCCGGCAACGGCGCCAGAAATTCTTTTTGCTACCTCTTGAGCACTGCGTTGGATTTCCTTGAAGAGGAAAAGAGAGGAAGCAAAGTAGCGTAAGTATTTCCCTCAGTTTTTGAGAACCAAGGTATCAATCCAGTAGGAGGCTACGCGTGAGTCCCTCGTACCTGCACAAAACAAATAACTCCTCGCAACCAACGCGATAAGGGGTTGTCAATCCCTTCAGGGTCACTTACGAGAGTGAGATCTGATAGATATGATAAGATAATATTTTTTGTATTTTTGTGATAAAGATGCAAAGTAAAATAAAGGGCCAATTCCATTTTCCCCCTAACTTTGTCCCGACCTCATCTTTACCCCTAAATAAAAACAGTGCTCAACTTTGCCCCTCTTCCGTTAGGTGCGCTTATAGAAATGCCCTTTCGTACATTTTCCGTCTAGTCAAAGGCCTTTGACCGTTAGATTTTTCTATAGGCGCACTTAACGGTCAAAGGCCTTTGACTGGACGGAAAATGTACGGAAGGGCATTTCTATAAGCACACTTAACGGAAGAGGGGCAAAGTTGAGCACTGTTTTTATTTAGGGGTAAAGATGAGGTCGGGACAAAGTTAGGGGTAAAAATGTAAATCTCCCTAAAATAAAAGCAAAGTAAAAGGCAAAGGAAATAACTAAGTATTGGAAGATTAATATGATGAAGATAGACCCGGGGGCCATAGGTTTCACTATGGCTTCTCTCAAGAGCATAAGTATTTTATGGTGGGTGAACGAATTACTATTGAGCAATTGACAGAATTGAGCATAGTTATGGGAATATCTAGGTATGATCATGTATATAGGCATCACGTCCGAGACAAGTAGACCGACTCCTACCTGCATCTACTACTATTACTCCACTCATCGACCGCTATCCAGCATGCATCTAGAGTATTAAGTTCATGAAAACAGAGTAACGCCTTAAGCAAGATGACATGGTGTAGAGGGATAGATTCATGCAATATGATAAAAAAACCATCTTGTTATCCTCGATGGCAACAATACAATACGTGCCTTGCTGCCCCTACTGTCACTCGGAAAGGACACCGCAAGATTGAACCCAAAGCTAAGCACTTCTCCCATTGCAAGAAAGATCAATCTAGTAGGCCAAACCAAACTGATAATTCGAAGAGACTTGCAAAGATAACCAATCATACATAAAAGAATTCAGAGAAGATTCAAATATTGTTCATAGATAATCTTGATCATAAACCCACAATTCATCGGTCTCAACAAACACATCGCAAAAAGAAGATTACATCGAATAGATCTCCACAAGAGAGGGGGAGAACATTGTATTGAGATCCAAAAAGAGAGAAGAAGCCATCTAGCTAATAACTATGGACTCGAAGGTCTGAGGTAAACTGCTCACACTTCATCGGAGAGGCTATGGTGTTGATGTAGAAGCCCTCCGTGATGGATGCCCCCTTCGACGGAGCTCTGGAACAGGCCCCAAGATGGGATCTCGTGGATATAGAAAATTACGCCGGTGGAATTAGGGTTTTGGCTCCGTATCTGATCGTTTGGGGGTACGTAGGTATATATAGGAGGAAGAAGTACATCGGTGGAGCAATAGGGGGCCCACGAGGGTGGAGGGCACGCCTGGGGGGGGGGGTAGGCGCCTCCCTACCTCATGGCCTCCCTGTTGGTTGCTTGACGTAGGATCCAAGTCTCGTGGGTCTTGTTCGTTGAGAAAATCATGTTCCCGAAGGTTTCATTCCATTTGGACTCCGTTTGATATTCCTTTTCTTCGAAACCCTAAAATAGGCAAAAAAAATAGCAATTCTGGGCTGGGCCTCCGGTTAATAGGTTAGTCCCAAAAATAATATGAAAGTGGATAATAAAGCCCAATAATGTCCAAAATAGTAGATAATATAGCATGGAGCAATCAAAAATTATAGATACATTGGAGACGTATCACGCCTCCACCGCCGGCCTCCTACGGCGCCTCCGCGCGGGTGCCCTACGGCGGCCACCCTGCTCCGGCTCAATTCCCCGACGCGCCGCTGGCCTCGGTTCCCTATGGTGCTCCCGTACAGGCGCCCTATGGTGGCCCGTACCCTGCGTCGTACGTCGCGTCACCGCCGGTGTCGTACGGTCCGCCTCTTGTAGTGCACTATGAAGCACCGTATGGTGCGCCCTACGCCGCCACTCCTCTGTCATACGTCGCGCCTGCCGCCCTACCCTACGGTGTGCCCCCTTCGGCGCCCTCCGGTCATCACCAACACTACCGTACGCCTCCGTCGACTGATGCCCTGGTTTCGTTCAGTGGAGTCCCGACGCCTGACCCGCCGTTCTCCGCGCCGATGGCCGATCCAGGACCGTTCCACTTTGCTCATCTGGTGACGGTGAAGCTCTCTGCTGATAACTACCTCCTGTGGCATGCTCAAGTGTTGCCGCTGATGCGTAGTCATTACCTTGAGGGGTATGTTGATGGCTCGCTGCCGTGCCCTCCGGCCGTGGTTCCGGTGCCCTCAGCTGCTGGTGGTTCCGTCATGGTGTCCAACCATGCTCATCGTCGGTGGATCGCTCAGGATCAGGCTATTCTAGGTGCTATTCCATCCTCGTTCACTCCCTCTGTGGCCGGCATGGTGGTCTTTGCCGCGACATCGAGGGACGCATGGGCCACGCTCGACTCCAGCTTCTCCTCACAGTCGATGGCCCGTTCTTCTGCCATTCGTAATCAGCTGGGCGAGGTCAAGAAAAATGATCGCTCCGTCACGGCCTTCTTCAACAACGTCAAAACCTTGGTTGATACACTGTCATCCATTGGAAAGCCTCTCCGTGATGAGGAGTTTACTTCATTCATTCTCAATGGGCTTTGATGAGGACTATGATTCTCTTGTTGAAAACATCAATGGACGTGACACGCCGATGCCGCCTCGCGATCTCTACGCACGCCTCCTCAACACCGAACAGCGGCTCGTTGCTCACCGCTCCGTTGGCGTCTACACGAAGGGTCCTTCTGCGATCGCTGCTCTCCACGGGGGTGCCCGCGGTACCAAGCAGAAAGCGCCGCCGTCCTCAGGCAACCAGCCCCGTCTGCCCGCTCCACCTCCTCCGACAGCTGGCCACAAGCGGCTCCACTGCGAGGCATGTGGTGGTGGGGTTGAGTGTCAACTCTGCGGCATTGAGGGGCACTTGGCGTCTCGCTGCCAACGTCGCTTTAAACAAGATTTTCTTGACATTGGGAACAATGGGAAGGGCAATGAGAAACAAGTTGCTCTCGCTACACAGGATCCCTGGTTCACTCCTTCATACTCTATGGATCCTTCCTGGTACATGGACATGGGCGCTACGGACCATTTGATGAGCCAGCTTGACAAGTTGGCCACTCGCCAGCCCTACACCGGTCATGATCAAGTCCGCACGGCCAATGGATCAGGTATGCCCATCTCACATGTTGGTTAGGCATCTCTCCTTTCACGTACCACTAAAACCTTGCGTCTGCTTGATGTACTTTGTGTTCCTTCTGTCACACGTAGTTTACTCTCGGTTCCTAAATTAACTTGTGACAACAATGTGTTTGTTGAGTTTCACCCTTTCCATTTTTTGTTAAGGACCGGGACACGAGGGACGTTCTTCTTAGTGGTCGAGCTCGGGACGGCTTATACGCGCTTGATGTGCCATGAGTCTCTCAAGTTTTCAGTGGTGTTCGGATGTCATCGTCGCAGTGGCATTCTCGCCTTGGCCACCCTGCTACTCCCATTGTGCGCCATGTGCTTCATCGTCATCGTCTTCCTGTTGAGTCAAGTAATAATGAGTTTTTAGTGTGTGATGCATGTCAACAAGGCAAGAGTCATCAGTTACCTTTTTCTGTATCAAGTCGTGTTGTCACGGCTCCTCTTGAACTTGTGTTTTTAGATGTGTGGGGCTATGCCCAAACTTCTGTTAGTGGTCACAACTATTATGTCAGTTTCATCGATGCTTTTAGTCGCTTTACTTGGATTTATCTTATTAAGTGCAAATCTGATGTGTTTCATGTCTTTATGCAATTTCAAGCACATGTTGAGCGATTGTTTAAGCACAAAATTATCCATGTTCAATCAGACTGGGGGGTGAGTATCGTAACCTTAACACCTTCTTTCAGAAGCTTGGCATCTCACACCATGTGTCTTGTCCTCATACACATCAGCAGAACGGTGCAGCAGAGCGAAAGCACCGTCACGTAGTTGAAACTGGCCTAACACTTCTTGCACATGCCTCTGTCCCGTTTCGGTTCTGGAGCGATGCTTTTGTTACTGCCTGTTTTTTGATAAACAGGATTCCCACACGACTTCTTCACATGAAGTCTCCGCTAGAAGTGTTTCTTAATGAAACTCCAGATTACTCCCTCCTCAAAGTGTTTGGTTGTGTGTGTTGGCCGCATCTTCGTTCGTACAATAAGCATAAACTTGAGTATCGATCCAAACAATGTGTGTTTCTTGGGTACAGTCCTCTCCACAAAGGTTACAAGTGTCTTCACATTCCGACAAATTGTGTTTACATTTCTCGTGATGTTGTGTTTGATGAGACTGTCTTCCCGTTTTCCACGCCCACATCACCCACCGATACTCCCGTCACTGAGTTGCACTCTTTTTCCAGTTTTGCCTGATCAATTTGTGGATGCTGCATATTCTCCTCTATTGTTGCCTAACCATGGTGCAGGGACTGGACGAGGCGCTCGACTTGAGCTTCTTGATGATGATATGGCCACAACCGCGCCAGCTGCTGCTACGCCGGCTGCCCCCGCCGCTACCCCGACTGTCCCTGACGTCAATCACGCATGCATGTCCAATGCACGTGGATCCGACGGGGTGCCCAAGTCGCCTGGGCCGGCTAAACTTGCGGAGCTATCGGCCGGGCCGGCTGGACCCGCGGCGCTATCACCTGGGTCGGCGGCCTCGCCAGTCATCGAGTCTTCTCGCCTGGTCCGTCGACGCCGGTCACGCCCGATCTGTCTTCGCCGACCCTGACCGTGCCACCGGGTGCGCTTGTTGACTCGCCCGCAGGCGCGTCCTCCTCGCCGCTGATGGACAGTGGCTCCTCCGGTGTAGCAGCTCCAGCGCCACCTCCGCTTGTCGTCCTGCGTCCCCATACTCGCAGCAAAAGTGGCATCTTCCAACCGAAGAAGCACACTGATGGCACTATCGCATGGCTTGCGGGCTATGTGGCGCATGCTGAGGCTGACCCTACGACTGAACCACAACATTTTTGAGCAGCGCTTGGCATCCCACATTGGCGTGCTGCGATGGAGCAGGAGATTCATGCTCTTCAAAGAAACAACACTTGACGTCTTGTTCCACCTCCCTCTGGTGTCAATATCATTGACTCTAAATGGGTATTCAAGGTGAAGAAACATGCTGATGGCTCCATTAAAAGGTACAAGGCACGCCTGGTTGCCAAGGGATTCAAACAACAGTATGGCATTGATTATGAAGACACATTCAGTCTTGTTATTAAACCAACTACTATTCGTGTTCTTCTCTCCTTGGTTGTTACTCGCGGATGGTCGCTTCGACGGCTTGATGTTCAGAATGCCTTTCTTCGCGGAGTTCTGGAAGAAGAGGTTTATATGCGTCAGCCGCTAGGTTTTGTTGATCCTGCTCAGCCACATCATTTTGTGTCGCCTTGTCAAAGCTCTCTATGGTCTGAAGCAGGCTTCGCGTGCGTGGCATGCCCGTCTTGGCGCTGCTCTTCGTGCACATGGGTTTGTCCCTTCTACAGCGGACACGTCTTTGTTTATTCTTCAGAGAGCTGAGGTGACTATGTACATTCTGGTCAATGTTGATGACATCATCCTTGTCAGTTCGTCTGCTTTTGCTACGGATCGGCTTGTGTCCTCTCTTGGTGCTGAGTTTGTGTTAAGGATCTTGGGAGACTGCATTATTTTCTGGGCCTAGAGGTTCTTCATTCTGATAGTGGCTTGACTCTTACTCAGAAGAAGTACTCTTAGGATCTCCTGCGTCGTGCAAGTATGTTGCAGTGCAAGCCTGCTACGACTCCCATGTCTGCCACAGACAAACTGACAGCTCTTGCTGGTGACTTGCTCTCTCCTGAGGATGCCACTGAGTACCACAACATTGTGGGTGGACTGCAGTACTTGCTCATTACTCGACCAGACATATCATTTGTAGTTAACCGTGTGATTCTTATTGGTCAACTGTTAAGCGCATCTTGTGATATGTTCGTCACACGGGCTCATACGGTCTCCATCTTCAGCCTGCGCGTTCTGGACTGATCTCAGCATTTTCTGATGCCGATTGGGCTGGTTGTCCTGATGATCGGCGATCCACGGGGGGACATGTTGTGTTCTTTGGGCCTAACTTGATCGCCTGGCAAGCTTGCAAGCAAGCTACGGTGCCCCGGAGTAGTACCGAAGCTGAGTACAAAGCCGTTGCTAATGCCACAACTGAGATCATGTGGGTGCAGTCGTTGCTTCGAGAGTTGAAGGTCTCCCCAACTCAGTCGCCTGTCCTTTGGTGTGATAACATCGGTGCCACATACCTTTCATCCAATCCAGTATTTCATTCTCGAACGAAGCACATCGAAGTTGACTATCATTTTGTGAGGGAACGTGTTGCTCAGAAGCTCCTTCAGATCAAGTTTGTTTCTTCTAAGGATCAGCTTGCTGATATTTTCACTAAACCTTTGCCCTTGCCTTCTTTTGAAGGATGTCGTCGCAATCTTAACCTTCTGTGTGTTTCAGGACATAGTTAAGATTGAGGGAGCGTGTTAGACTAAGTATATATTAGATATACGTGTTGCAACATAACCTGTATTTGTACGGTGCCCTCTTATAAAAATATGACAGTCGTACCCACAAAGGGTATCGAGCATTGTTCCAAACCCTAGTATGTCTAACAGCTACTAACTAAGAGCCTGCTTCTCTTCTCTCTCCTCTTCTCTCTCCTCCAACTAAGCAAAGATATATTATTCTATTCCTTATAACCTGCTTATGTCACCCTATTGTACTTGCTCTAAATGAAGAGAAACACACCCACGTCGATCACGATATCTCCTTACATGTCCATCGCATTCAAATCCAGGTATCAACATTTATCTTACAGACTTCCAAAATACAAGTACTAGATAGAGAATAGCACAATGAAGAACTTGCAACTACGGCAGGTAGAAAGTTATCTTTTTTCATCCTTCCAGCCACGCCACTTTGATCCTCAACCCCTGCGACTCTGCATATACTTCACTTGCTACTCATTCTAACAGTTTTGCTCCCAGCTCCAGCACCCTTTTCTGTGGCTCCTTTGTCTGCAAAATAGACCAGTCCACAATCCAGTGCTCATTAGTTTGATCAAAACAATAGGGTCAGTCACCCTTTTATTCACAAAAATTATCCCATTTCTGCATTTCCAAATAGCCCATAGTAAAGCAGTGATCCCAACCATAACTAGCTTTTTATCTTTTTTCTTAAACCTATCTAACCACCCCCAAGCATTCCCTAATTGATGAAGGAATTGTCCGTAAACCTACAAAGCAACTTCAGCAAGATCCATATCAAAGACTTGCTCCCTGTTACTCCGTGAAATTAGATCATAAGCCGCACTTTACTTCTCCATTTGATAATTTGCCCTCTAATTGACGCATGAGGCTGAGGCCACTAATCATTAAACAACCTTGGGCAAATCATCCATCCCTTGTAAAATGAGGCAAATCATCTAATCCCTTGTTACTACCTCTGTCTTGATTTATTAGTCCTCTTTGTAATTTGGGTCAAACTTTGACGATTGATTTAACTATTAAAAATAAGTTATATACCCTAAAATTAATATTATTAGAAACCTCTTTCAAATATGAATCCAACAATATAAGTTTTGTGACATACGTACAACTTATAATTTGTTAGTCAAATTTGTGGTCAAAGTTCGGAACTAAATACGAAGGGGACCAATAAACCCAGACGGAGGTTGTTGGGGATATGACTATCATATATGACCCGCCCAGAAGGGGTCGGGTCAACCACAATGACGGTTCACCTGAGTGAAGCCCAAGAGTATATAAGGTGGCGGTTCACAGTTAGGCTTATGATAGGCCCAGACCCAGAGGCAACTTAAGGCCCGTAAGTATAAACCGCTATAGATGAATAGACTTGTAATGTAAGGCATGTAAGATACGTCACCGAGCCGGACACGTTGTATGAGCCGGCCGGGACTCTGTAGGTCGCGGGGCGTCAACCTATGTATATAAGGGGACGACCCGGCGGCGGCTTAGGGCAAGAAAAACAACAGATCGAGAGCCAGGTTAAGCATATTCGCTCCTTGGTCATCGAAAGCTAGCAATATCACCTCAACTGGATTAGGTCTTGACCTTCATCGCAAGGGGGCGAACCAGTATAAACCTCTCGTGTCCTTTGTCCGTTTAACCCCTTTAAGCTTCCTAGTTGCGATGGCTCCACGATTAAGTCCTTTCAGTAGGACATCTGCTATGACAATTCCATGGTAGTACTCCATTGTCCTGCCTTTTGTCATCTTTCCCTATGCACCCAGTAACTAAATGAGCCACGTTGAAAATTGCATAAGGGCAATTGCTGCTAATTGTCTAGCTCAGAAGAAGATTGCACCAAGCTTCAAAGTGGGCTAGACCAGCCATCAAGTTGTATATTGCTTACATGCCTTAAACTATTTTAACAAAAAAATCTCTTGGTTCGGTAATGCAACACACTAGCAGATCATCCCAGGACAGACATACCCATATCGACCCTAGAACGGGAATTTCCTATTTGGTGCTTAAAGCACAAATAGTGCCTAAAGCACTTTGTTATGGGCGGCCCATTAGGGGCACTGTGCTACCTTAAGCTCCCGATCAGTTTTATGAAACTTCCAGAAGCTCCTGGTTCGGTTTATTCCCCTTTTCTACGTGTTCGGTTGGTTTCTAGACTTGTTTATATTTCATTTTCTTAATTATGCTTTTTCTTCAATTTGTGTTTTCCAAATTTTTGTTAACATTTTCAAATCCATGAATATCTTTTCAATTTCATGAAATTTTAAATCCGCAAACAACTTTTCAAATCCATGATCTTTTTTCAAATCCACAATTTGATTAAATTCATAGATATTTATTTAAATTTGCAAACAATTTTGAAATTCATGAATATTTTTTAAATTCACTAACATTTTAAAAAATGTAAAGCTTTTCATAACTTTACTACTTCTTCTGGTCTGAATTAATTGACACAACCTACATACAATGTCCTCTAAAAATTATAAACAGTGCGGAAATTTAGTGTGTGTTTTAAGAGCATTTTGCCGTCTTAAAAAGAGCTAAAGTGGAGCTCGCCCAAGCAAGCTCGCATAATTTTTTATTTGCCGCTCGGTGCGACGACTTATCATTGATTCACAAAGAGGGACGCACCAAGCGAGTCATGGGCCGGCCATTAGCACCAGGAAGAGGTTCTTCTTTGGCGGGTGTTTTGTACGGTTCCCGCCTTTTTAACCATTTTGTTTCTACTTTTACTTTTTTTACTTTTACTGCTTCTCTACTCCATTTTTTAAATTTTCTTTCTGCTTTTTTATTTTTTATTTCTTTTAAAAAATAAATTCCGAAAAAATTAATATCTTCAAAAATTTTCATAATATCAAAAATTATTTTCTAATAAAAAATTGATTGCAATTTAAAAAATGTTTGTGTTTTAAACCTCTGAATTTTAGAAAATGGTCATGTTTTGAAAGTTGTTCGAAGTTTCAAGAAATCTTCCGTTGTTGAAATCATATTCACAAATTTCAAAAAATGTTGATTTTTAAAAAAAAACATGTTCCAAGAAACATCTTATTTTCGAAAAATGATCAAATATTCGATAAAATATTCTCATTTTCAAAAAAAATTCTGAAATTTTAAAAAACCACGGTTCCAAAAATTGTTTGAAAATGTAAAAAGATATCCATTTTTGTAAAAAAAACTAGGAAAAAGGCTCATGTGTTGCAACGGGATAATAAAATAATGGTTTTCAAATCAAATTCCAAATATGCACACTACATGTATATACATGTATTTGATTATTTGTGCACCAACCGGCACGCATGCGGACATAAGGCATGTGCATTCTAACATGCTCACAATGGATCGATGTTGGATTTGATCATTGATGCATGTTTTTTTAGTACATCATCTATGCGTGTATGAGAAGAAAAAGAAAAGGTCAGACTCATGATAAATGAAAAATTGAAGGGCGCTACGACGTACAAAGAATTCATAGGAACACTCATTATTTAAAAACTTTACGGATGACGAGGCGGGTTATTTGCTTCCACTTTAGGGGACGTTTGGATGACATATGGAAAAAAAATCAGAGGAACAATTAACAAAGAGTTTTTTTTTCATTTACAAGTGACATGGTGCGTAATTTATTTCAACTTTAGGGGCAATTTAAATAACTGGCGAAGAAATCGGAGAAGGAATTAACATAGAGTTTTTTTGACTTACGGGTGGCAAGGTGGACAATTTACTCCAATTTTAGGGGCATTTTCAATAACTAGTGAAAAAAATTTAAAGAAACAATTAACAAATAGTTTTTTTCACTTACTAGTAGCATGGTGGGTAATTTATTTCACCTTCATGGGCAGCTTGAGCAGTGGATGGACCAAAATGGGGGAAAAGTACCACCATTTAATATTTATGTAGATTCATGTTTTTAAAAGTGGGTTTTTGAATTTTGTTTAGAAATTTTAGATTCTTTTTCAAAGCTGACCAATAAACCCGCACGCTACTGTGTTTCGCTTACAGTGTTTTTGGGTGTGTTCTTGGCCATTGCAGTATTAGAGCAACTCCAACAACTCTAGTATCTCTAAATTAACCGTCATTTATGGAAAGTGAAGGCCAGAAACCCCTCAACAGTTCCTCACCTTAATTCCAGAGGAATTTCAACAAGTACCACCACGTGCACCACACCCCTACCACCGTTGGCGGTCATTATGCACTCCATCGTTGTCGCCACGCCCCTGCCGTCGCCGCTGTCGCTGCCCTCCCCCCCTATCGTCGGCATCATGCCCCTGTTGTCGTCACCCACTTTCGCACCGCCACGCCCATGCTAACACCCGCGTCCGCCACCATGCCCATGCCGCCGTTGTCTGCGCCCGCACCTTCGCCCGCTACCATCAGTGTGTTACTGACTAGCGGGTCCTAGCCATTACTTTTTGTGTTTATTAAAAATAAAATAAAGACGAATTTAGGGGAACCGGCAAAAGTTGCTTCGAGAAAAATTTCCCTAACTTTTACAAGAAGGCAAAAAAACCAATTTTATGGGAAGATTTTGAAGGGAGTTTTTTTTAGGGGTTTTAAGGGAGTTTTTTTTTTTGAGACAATTTTAAGGGAGGGTGCTGCAATGTTCATGTAATATTTTTTTTCCTTCAGGGCCCGGCCTGGTTCGCTCACTCTCGTCCGGATCAGAGGCAATTTGAC
>NC_041380.1:487968543-487979978 GCF_002162155.2 Triticum dicoccoides
TGACGCTTTTTTTTCGACAAAAAAAAAACCCTCCACGGTCGCCTCATCGGAAAAAAAAAGCAAAGAAAAAGCTCCACTCAATGGGCCCATCAGCGCCGGGTATGTGTAGGCCTAAAAGCAGGCCCGTACCGACGAACATATATATACGCCGACTGGACGCGGGTCATGTATGCTGCTGTCGAGCTCTCCAAATGGTTTCACTGGCCGGAACAAATCATCTGAGAGCCAGCTACGATTTCACTTGCCGGATTCCGACGCTCGCTCTTGGTGCATTAAGCCAAGATCATTGCGTTTGATTGACAGGATAACCTACCACCATAGAGTGGCACCGCACACATGGCGAGGAGCGCACAAGCTCCATTTCGTCTGTACTCTTCCCCGTCGTCCGAAGCCAGGAAGACAATATGGACCAGCTATCAGTCTGTTAGAAGAGTGAGATAGTGGTTTAGGTTTCGCTCCGTCCATGTGCGCGGTCCAGAAGGTTGTTCCAGCGACACCGGCCGCGGCATACAAAAGCTTCGGTGCGAATCCCGTGAACACGACTCCCTGCATTCACCCGACGATCCGGTAAACAAGACGATCGATCTCCACGAGAAGCGTATGAAAGATTATTCCAACGCCAATGCAGCCTATCCGGAAAAGTATTTTCGGGGCGGTTTCGGATGCACTAAAGTCTCTTCCTCGCCATTGCAAGAATTGTAGAGAAGCATGATGAATGGTTTAAGCGGAGGAGTATATTTGTGGGGAAAACTGCGAGCCCATTGAAGGCAACGTGAGAACCCACCTTGCAGTGCGTCAAGAATCGACGAGGAAGAATGTTGAGAGAGATTTTGGTGTGCTTCATAGCACTGGTTGATTGTTCTACTTCTATCATGCTCTTTACTTCATTTGGACCCTTTTGTGTGTTTCAATTCCAATAATTCGATCCGTGAACTTTAAAATTGTAATATTCATGGATTGTGTGAACTTTGATTATTAAGTTTGGTTTTAATACATGTGCAAATATGTAATTGAAATGTATTACGTAGACAAAAACTTAGAAAAATTGACGAAGTTTTGTTTCATGGAGTGAAGTTTTAAGGGTACGGCTAGGAACCATTTTTTTAGTGAATCAAATATAAGGAGTTAGGGCATATCTAGTCAATCCCATATAATTTAGCACCTCAAATGACCCCTTAACCCAAACCCCTTATATTTGAGGAGCCGCATAAAATCAGTTTCTAGCTTAACTTTTAAATTTAACTCCCTAAATTTTTTTCACATTAATTGAAACTATTCGATTCAAACACAAATTAAAACAAAAGTAGCACAATTCGAGACATTGCATAACATGAATTTAAACTACTGAACTAAAACTACTTCATTCGAACAAAAAAAAAATTAACATTAGCATGGAGCTTCTCCATATCCCCCTCCCCCTCTCTGACGCCCCGGCCTCATCAGCAGTCTTTTTGGAGAGCTCATAGACCCGATACTCCTTGGACGCAAGCTCCGGATGTCGCTCGGAGCTCAACCTTGTAAGCCTCGTCGACGCACGTGACCTCGATCTCCTCGGAGGCCTCCCAATTCTCCCGCACCTCGCGGCGGGAGACCACTCAGGGATTGACGGGGACAGATTTCAGGACGATGCCGCTATCGACAGGGGAATTTATGTTCACCTAGTGTCATTTACACGAACCACCATCATGTTGTAGGCGCGAGCCGCCTGTTCTGGCGATCCAATGCCTCTTCCCCATGTCCCAACCTTAATCTCTGGCACACACGTCCCCACAACGGCCGCCACACGCCATGGTACTTCTTCTTCAGCGTAGCCGATAGTGGCTTGTCAGACATGAATCTGAAGCTTATTGCGTCGGTGTGTGCTAAGGGGTTCGCGTGGCCCCGTTCTAATCGTAGCGTCGACTCAATAGTGGCCCACCGGGTTGATTCGACGGCGGCGATGCCCGACAGCTGGATCCAACCATTTAGGGTGACCAGGCGCGGCGGCGGTCTATTCAAAGAGGGCTAGGGGGAGTCGAGGTCCGTGGTGTAGGTGGAGGGGAGGCAGGGGCTGCGAGGTGGCTTGGGGCAGCACCAACGTGGTTGCGGTGCGAGCGAGGGGAGGAAGAAGGATGGCCGATGCGGAGGGATGGGGCCAAAATTATCCAGTGACTCAGCTGCTGCTGCTCAAATATAAGCATCAGCCCTCGCGCCTCTTAGAATTTTCCTTAAACCGACTAAGGGTTTGGCTTGATCCGGTGGAGGGGGATTAAATTTCATATAAGTCAAAATTCCTTCAATCCCCTTGAAAAGGGGTGTAATCAAAACGAAAAGCTTAAGATCCGCTTGAGATGCTCTAAACATCGGCGATAATCAGTAACCATATACTGCTAGCAACACTAATCGATCAGCGGGGAACGTGCAACTAGCTACAAATCGATTTTTGCACCTTGGGCACTCCAATCCCCATAGGCTAGAGTACAAATACGAAAGATCCGAGAAAGATTGCACCGCGATCACCATCACCTTCTTATTATTCACTTGTTCTTTTGCTCATATACTACACACCATAATTACCGGACGCAAGTTGCTACACACAACATATCCAAACATCCATGCCACCACCACTCACCCTTCTTCCTCCCCACTGCGCCACCGCCAGCCTACAGCCACCCATTGCATGCCAGGGAGATGACCGGCAAGCTCATCGGGACTTCGCCCTCACGTCTGCCCGGCCAAAAGCTCCGGTCGCCGTATTCCCGGGACGGGAAACACGGCGCCACGGACTCCCGGATCACCGCCACACCGCCCCCTGAACGCTCCTACTCAATCTACTAAGTAAACGGATCATCATGTGTTAGCCCAGCTCCAATCCACCGCCCACTAGTCCGGCCATGGTGCCGTGCTCTCGGCGTCTCGCCTCGCGCCGGCATCCACCGCGGGCGGCGCAAGAACACGGGCGTCAGTCGAGGGGGAAGCACGTGTCCTCGCCGCCGGTGTTCCAGAGGAAATGCGCGTAGGCGGCGGCGTAGTGCGCGTTGCCGGGGTCGGCCGCGATGGCCTGCTGGAACGTCTCCTCCGCCGCCTCGGCGTCGTCCCGCGCCCTCCACAGGAACGTCGCGTACCGGCTCAGCGCCTCCGCGTCCGCCGGCTCCGCCCGCACCGCCCGCTCGAAGTAGTGCTCCGCCCTGTGATTAAGAGATACGTCGGCAGATCAATAACCACGGTGAAAATGGACGGGCAATTCGTCGAACAACTGGGGGGCGTGACCGAGGGCCTACCGCTTGTGGTCCTTGCGCGTGATGTAGAGGAATTGGGCGAAGTTGGCGAGGATGAGCGAGTTGTTGGGCTCCTCGGACACGGCCAGCTCGTACCGCTGCTCCGTCCGCGCGTACTCGCCGCCGGCGTCCTCCGTCTCGATCTCCGCCTCCACCGGCGCGACCAGGTTCCCCAGCACGCCCGGGTCCGTCAGCTCGTCGGCGCGCGCGTCGGCCTGCATGCTCGAGGCCTCCGCGACCATCTTTTCCCAGATGGCCTGCTCGTCCACGGCGCCGGCGTCGGGCACGACATTCTCCGCGCCCGTCCCCGCCAGCGGCGTTAGTTGCTGTGGCGCGACGCGGCTCAGACTGTAGCGGGATTCGTCCCACCGGTCGTCGCCGGAAGCGCCCGCGACGGGCCGGACATCGCCGCCACTCCCGCTGCCCCCACCGACCGAGGCGGTCCGGCCAGCAGAGAACGTCTTGACCGAAGCCGCGTCGAACCGCGGGTTGGACGGCTCGGTGTGCTGGGCGTCGACCACTGCGGCAGCCGCGGCGGCGGCGGCGACGCTGTTGCTCATGGAGTGGACGGTGAAGTTGGCGAGGAGGAGCATGAGGGAGAGCATGAGCGCCGGGGTGCCGGCGAAGATGTGCTGGAAGAGCCAGACGAACGAGTCCTGCATCTCGCCGTGGGCGCGCGCCAGGACGGCCTGCAGGTCGTCGCAGAGCATCTGCTGCAGCGCGAAGCTCTGCAGCTCCCGCACGATGAGCACCATGGAGGAGAAGGCGCGGCCCACCGACTCGCCGGCGGAGCCCAGGCGGAGCCGCCCGTCCCACCGCGACGGCTGCGGCACCTGCTGCTGCCGCCGCTGCTGCTTCTTCCGCTTCAGCATCCGAAGAGACAGGGGCAGCCCGACGCCGCTCGCGCTCCGCTCCAGGCTCGGCGGCCACCCGCACCCCGCCGTCCGCACCCCCGCCGACGCCGCCAGCTCCTCGATCCGCCTCAAGAACTCCATGTCCCCGCCGCCCACGCCACCTATGTTGGCACTCAGCGCGCACCTCGCGCCCGCGGGCCGCCCCTCGCCACGCCGGCGAGACACAAGACCGCCGGGCGCCCAGGATCTCATGAGCCTGCCGCCAAGGAACGGGGACCGCGAGGAGGTCGAGGGCGCGCACGGCGACGGCACGACGGCCGCAACCTGGAAGCCCATGGCTAGGTTGTCTGGTCCTAGTCCCCTTCCCTGCGCGCGGCGAGAGCCCTCGGCCTCTGGTTGGGCCTCGAGATCAGCACCGCGGGCGCGAGGGAGGTGTGAAAACCGCGCACGGCCGTCGAAGGAGGCGGCTGGCTGGATGCGAGCAGACGAGGGAACGCGTCGGGTGCTTTTAACCAAGGAGATCCAGGAGGGGCGTGCGCGTCTTGCCGCCTTGGCCGGTCTCCCGTGAATGTGAAGCGGCCTAGTTGTAGTGTCACTGTTTGTGCCTTGGAGTGTAGTGTGATCAAGATGAAAATAGTTCTAACCGTATTTTGGCCATAGCAAAAAAGATCTTGGAATTTTTTGGTGGAAAATTCACTTCTTAGCCTTTTTGTGATTTTGTAGGAACATCTCTCAACTTTTTGATGAACGCTCGTAGAGTTCAACTATGGCCCTCAACCCATAAAAAAACAATACTAGTAGAACATCAGTGCGTTGTTACGGGCTACAAAATAAAAAGCATCTCTGGTCTGTACTCTTAATCCGATTATACCCCTCAGTCTAGTCTGCTACACATACTGCTTTTTTTAAATGCGCCCTTTGTTATTTTGGTTGTTGCTATATCATGGAGAAAAATTTGAGCAACAAAAAAAAATTCACAAATTAGACATGCATGAACTTGGTATATCAAGAATGATTGCTTACATAAATGTTGGAAAGTGTGTTGACACACATATTCATTTAAAAAAAGAACAACATTTATATTTAGAAAAATATGAGATTGTGTACAATTCATGAATGTATGCGATTAACATATATTTCCCCCGTAAAGAAATATAAGAGCGTTTAGATCACTGCTTTAGTCCTTTACTAATTGTGAAAGAAAAAAGGTCTATAAGAAGTGCTTTACTAATGAGATGACATAACTGATCTTTTGATTTCTTTGGGATAAAATACAAGATTTGTCAATGCAAATCAATACATGCCCACTCTCCACTTTTGATATCTTCTCCGATAGGCCCTACAACCTACATAGTTATCGCATGTCAGATCAATGGACATCATCTTTCTCAACTATCTGGCAGGCTTGCTTGTGACAAACCTACAAAAGATGGAATTAATCAACGAAATCATCATGCAATTGAAGCTTGATAATCTCAAAATGCATGACTACTTTGTACAAAAGGTTAGGTAACTTCAAATTAAAACATATCAAGCTTGACCTATGTTTTTTAATTAATAATCACTTTACTGTCCTTTGTAACCTGCTGGCATAGTCTAATTGTACAATAAGATACTTATTTTCTAAATTGCATAATTGAAAAGAAACCATGAACTATAGGCAAAAGAATGACGAACCAAGCATCACAAATTAGGCAGAGCATGTGACCTTCATTGCCATGCATGCAAGTACAAATCAAAAAATGTATTTGCCTTAGGACCTACTATAGGAGCGCCCCTTCCTGAGATCATACCATTCTTCATTGGATTTTTCACTTTTGTTTTCATTTCCTTTCTTTTCACTGTACAATCGGCGTGCTCTCGCTTGTTCTCTATTAATGAAAACGCAGCTCTCCTGTGTACTTTCTATGCCGCAACTCTATGTGCTTTTCAAAAACATGATACACGAACTTAAATCCTAAGATCGAATGGATAATATCTGCTACAAGGATAGAAACACATACAACCTAAACTTAAGTCCCTAAGTCTTTTACTTTCTAGCTAATCATACCAGCGGAAGTAACTTTGGAACATCTATATAAAGCTACATGCGATGTGTAAACATCTGAACATGGCCAGGCAGGAAATGTGTGGCAAAAATGAAGTAATATCTATTTTTCCTTACGTTGTGACCTCACCAGCCTCACTGTTCAGAAATGACGTTCCTTCCAACCATGATCAATAGAAAATGGATCATCTATGGCGATGTACTAATTAATTGATTGCGTTAATTGCTAGATTTTATACTGATTTGTCCTAAAAAAGAAATCCATGCCTGACCGCATGGGAATTAATTGCACATGTAATTAATTGTCTGGCTAATCAATTGTATTAATGATTTGATTTTCAAATTTGATTCGGTGCTTGTGTTTCAAATTGTTTTGCATTAATGATGGATGATATTTTCCATAATTAATGTCTAGCAAATTATTAATTTTATTTTTGGGCATTAATGACTACGTGCAAAACCAAACCAAACCAAAACCTACCATCACGATCACATACTCCCCTTTTAGGAGTAGAGATGAAAGACATGTATGTAAATTGAATTGCTTATGTTTTTTTTGTAATTTGTAAATCATAGTGCAGAGTCTATACTTATCGCGTGACTACATTTTTTTTTCATGACTCATAACAGGGAATCGGTTCTTATCGTGCAATCATGTACGCACTGCACGACGACGGGGATGACCGTTGCAGAGCTGTTGTCACGGATGTTGAGGCCATGGCACACTTAGCCACAAAAGTGTGAATCACACTACACGCCTAGTTTGTCATTGTTTGTATTTCCTTCCCGTTCAACAATTTTTATGAGAAAGTGATCACACTTGTTTGGAGGTTTATTATAAAGTCGAACGATCCTTGTGTATTTGTTCGAAAGTAAATGTTTGCGGTAACTTTGCCTCTCTCGTGAGTTTAAACAAATTAATATTTGATCATTTTAAACAAATCGAAACCACCAAGTGGAGTGGAAAACTTTGTGGCCATGCAGAAGCATCATGTGGTCAAATTAGTCATAATAAAGTGGCATGCTCCATCAAACTCCCGTGGTAAACCATGATCAGCTAATTCACGTGACGAGGTCGAACCCAAATTTCTAGATCGAATTCATGTGATTGGCAAGTGGGTGCAGAAGAGTGCATATGCTGCGGAGTCCAAACACTCCAAAGCCATCCATAAACTTGACCGCTTAATTGTAGTCTCGCAGGCCTAATCAGCTCGGGCTAAACAGTAGTCACATCAAAAGGAAAAACGGCCCGTGCCAAGCAAAGTCCAGAGCGGAAAAAGCTGCCGCGGGTGCATCCGTCGCACCATCTCGAGCCCCGAGACTTGATGAGTGACCGCAGAAAGTAAGTTTTTTTTGAGAAACCGCAGGAAGTAAGTGAGACTGACATCGTCCGAAGGGCCCCACACGCTGGTGAGAAATATCGAGGCGAACGGACGGCTGTGGCCTGCTGGGAATCCGACCTGGGTCTCAGTACTGATCGGCCCGGAGAAACGGCCAGTGGGCCGCGTCGGGGTTCGGCGACAGTGCTCGCTCCCTGGTCACTGGACGGCCGGGAGCGGATGGGTCCTGGCCCAGACGACTCTGCTTCGTCCACGACGAGCACATGGGAAATGCGTACTGAAAGTGCTAGCTGTGCGGCCATGGAGGATACAGACGGGCCCCGTGTCAGTCACGTGCGTCGTGCGTGCGCGTCGGGGTGAGGAGGGGCGACAAGCCAACGCGCGGTGGTTCCGGACCGGTGCTAGGCCAAGCCAAGCTGGATCTCGTTCACTGGGGCTCGGGGAGTGAGCTCGAGGAATAAAGTCGGAGACGTTGCTCTTCGGTGCCTTTGTCGAGGCGCCGGATTTCCGTACGGTGAGATTTTTCTGGTCATGGGAGGACAAATATCTCGCTCGTGTGAGGCGGTAACGTGTCCGACTATGCGAACCTGCTGGTTGGTGCCACTAGTGCGTCTACATCCGGACTTTGCAATTTCGACATCTCAAACGACCGTGGACACGCCTGGATGCGTCTGCGGACACTAACCGGTCACTACTTAAATCCACTTCTTCACATTCGCGTATCTCATATCCGGCTTTCTATACCCTTATAAATTCATGCGAACGTAGCGCGTAGATCACCGAATGATCAAAATCGACAGAAAATGCACATATAAATCGATAGCAAACGGGCATAATCACATAAACATCACCAGAAAGATCACCAAACGGGCATAGTTCACACAGTTCAATGACCCGGCACATTCTAACTACGTACTAGAATTAGATTACATAGGGGACATTCATATTTATGCCCCTAATTTGCGTCCACTCTCAGATTTACCCCTAAAAAATTCATGTGCTTAAATTTGCCCCTTCTCCGTTAAGTGCGTTTATAGAAATGCCCTTCCGTATATTTTCCGTCTAGTCAAAGGCCACATGAATTTGAGCAGACGATTTTTTTAAGGGTAAATCTGAATAGGTGGTTCAAATTAGGGGCTGAAATGCAAATGTCCCATTATATAAAAAGAAGAGTGCGAGCTTCACCACTTTCTCGCCGACCCTTTTCCCTTCCGGTCGGTGGCGCTGCTGTAGGCGTCCGCAACAGGAGGTGGGTCGACATCGGAGCCGTCACAGTCGGAGCCATCGGAATCGGACCCGTCAGAGGAGGAGGAGATGACGATGTAGCCTTGCAAGTGTCGGATGATGCAGTCTTGCTTGCGTTTGAGCTTGGCCACCCTCTCCGCCTCTCGCTCGAATTGTTCAATGCCGAGCCGGAAACTGCTTGGCGTTGATCCTTCGAAGCCACCGGGCGTCGTCTCCGCCGTGGTAAGTTAGCGACGGTACACCTACTGGAGAAGACGCTCTTTCTCGTCGGGCACAGGCATCACGCAGCAGCGGCGAGCGGATTGTGTAGCCGCGTCGTACCCGCCCCCATCTTCCTTGCCCTCTGCCTCTCGCAGCAGGCGGGGCGTGCCTCCAACTCCGGAGTCCACATACGCGGTGCCGGCGGAGCGGGCACCAGAACCCACCGGCCACCGCTGCCCGCGCGGAGCAGGGGCCGAAGGTGGAGGAGGCTATTGGGCGGGCGGAGCAGTTTGAGCAGCCCTCACAAATCCGCGCGCAGCGTGGGAAGGGCCAGCACCAGCGTCGGTGCCGCCGTCGTAGTGCTTGCCGGTGCTTGACATGGTCGTCGGCGCTAGGGATTGGAAGGATTGGAGAAAAAGGATCATCTAGGAGCGAAGTGAAGTTAGTTAGGGTTTGTGCCGAAGGAGGGTTTTGGGAGGTTGGGGTGGGCCAGCGATGGGCCGGGCTGACATGGCAGACGTTGTCTCATATCTATCCTATATTTAGGCCGGATATAAGAGGTGTCAGTCAGCGCGGGCGTTTGTCCATGGTTTAAGAAGTTTAACTAAGTTAACTTTTTTGACCGATTGTGACGGGCATGAGAGGAGGTGTGACTGTAGATGCTCTTACTCGCGGCTTTCATGGCAAATTAGGCAGGAGGCTCGAACGGCTTTCTGCCGGTCAAAGTCGGTCTCGTCGTGGTGGATTTGTCAATTTTGTCGGATTTTTCTGGTAATGGCAGGACAAATATCTCGCTCGTGTGAGGCGGCAACGTTTCCGACCATGCTGGAACCTGCTGGTCGGTGCCATTGCTCGCGGCTTTCATCGTTGGCAAATTAAGCAGGGAGGCTCGAAGCCTCGAACGGTTCTGAGCTGATCAAAGTCGGTCTCGTCGTCGTGGATCTACGTGCGTTCAGTCCGCCATTATAAGTTGACAACTATCTCAATCAACACTGAAAATCCAGTGCAATTTGTATGACTCGTTGCATGGCTTTCCTCCACAACAACATCTACTGGTAGGAGTAGCAGTAGCATTTTCCCTCAAAAAGTGTATCGTCTGAAAATACTAGTGTCTGCTTTTTCACGGGACACCCGTATGTTCGTTGCAACTAACATGCACATGCATGCTCAGGACGCCTATAACGTAGGACCGTGACAAGGCAGGAGGGCTAAGCTACGTGTGAGCACGGAATTACTCCTCTCGCCTCTACAAGGGCCACGGTCCTAGCTCCTACGGTCAGGTCCGCACGAGAAGCGTTGTTGGCATAATGGCGACGACGACGATGATTGCAAGGGAGAAATGGTGACGCGGGCCTGGACCCAACCACTGCAGTTATTCTGTCGCACTACGTTTTCCCCACTGGGAAAAACGGCCGTAGCTGACGAGGCCCATATATAGGACGCAATCAGTGTGTGTGCCACACCCAAGAAGCACTTCACGTGTGGTACGAACCCGTTGCAATGGCGACACGCAGGAGTGTACGCGAAAGACCTATTGCCCCCACACGTCCACGCTCACCGTGCGAGATCCTAGATATTTCTTTCCCGATGCGAAGCTCCAAACCGGCACCGTCCACTGGATTTCTATCTTCCAGAAAGAGCCAAACAGAAGGTGCAGAGAAAAGAAAAGGAAAATCTGTAACCGAGGTCGAGGGGATTCGTTCCAAACCGGCAGCGTTCACTGGATTTTCTTTGCACCTTCTCCGGCCCCGTGGAGTGGATCAATTCCAATTTCCTGAAGCAGCAACAATATCTCTTTGCCAAAACCATCTTTGTGACCCTTCCATCGCTTGATTTGCAAATTACCCTAGCGGGTTCGCGCGTCTCCGGCCGTCCAGAACCAGGCTGATCGAGGAGGCCAGGCGCCACCGATCCGGCGACACCCGTCCTCATCCTCTGCCCCGCTCCGCCGACCAGCTCAGCCAGAGCGATGCATATTTACCTTATCCGGCATTACGGTACACTTGCGAGATACCGACTCCACACACGCACATTACCTTATCTGGTACAGCAGTACACTCCGATGATCATCGGTCGAATAGTTACCATAGCCGTAACATCTCGTAGCTATCCGTTCGTTCTTCTCCTTGCCAGAGAGGGGTCACTCGACAGGTTCGACCGTCGAGTTGGCGTTATCTGCAAAAAGCTTCCGTCGTCGCCGTCAGGAGGAGAAGGTCGCTGAGTGCTACGCTCGGCACCTTTGCGTGAGTTTTGGCATTGTTCCCTGCTAGGCACTCCTCCTGCAACCGTGCGCTGTGTAGATATTTCATGTTTAACGAGCACGCCGTAGCAGCGTATATATGAGTCGATCAATGGAATAATGTAACTAGCTACTCCCTCTGTCCTATAATGTAAGAGCATTTTTTGACACTACACTAGTGTCAATAATGTTAGAAGGGAGAGAGAGAGATTTGGTGAAATAGTTCGTTGTATTGCTTGAGCCTCATAGGTA
>NC_041380.1:487980321-488002076 GCF_002162155.2 Triticum dicoccoides
TACATGATCTACTTGAAGTACAAGACAAACCAGAACAAATTCTAGTCTATCTCGTCTTTCCTAATAATCAATATACTCAACATCCCTTCGGAGTCACAACGGACACCCCCCACAGTCGTAACGATCGATGCATCGCGAAATGCGTGGCTGCAGTTGATGAAGCTATGTACCTAGGGTAGGATCATGGACCTGTCCTAACTGCCCTACCCAAGGACATCTCTAAAAGAAACCACCTTTCAATCGACTTGGAGGTGTTCCACTCGACAGACTCGAAGACGCTCGACCAAGAAGCAATCGCTCGATCAAGATCCAACCACTCGACGGCCAGGAGACCTGAAGTCACTCTGCACGCTAACGGTCGGTCCTTAAGTAGCTTTTATGGTCATCATAGCACTTTATTACTAGCGTTACCAGTAACGCCCTGCCTTAATGTACATTGAACCCTTTGTAACGTGGGCTGGCCGGGGTCCTGGCGCACTCTATATAAGCCACCCCCTCCTCCGAGACAAGGGTTCGCACCTCTGTAACTCATATTCACATAATCCAGTCGACCGTCTCCGGGCTCCGAGACGTAGGGCTATTACTTCCTCCGAGAAGGGCCTGAACTCATAAAGCTTGCGTGCTTACAACTTCTCCATAGCTAAGATCTTGCCTCTCCATACTTACCCCCCTACACTACTGTCAGACTTAGAACCACGACAGTTGGCGCCCACCGTGGGGCAGGTGTTTTAGCGTTTGTTGGAGAAGTTGCGACTTTTTTCCGACCCAAATCATCATGGTTTTCGGCGGAGTTTCGGTGGAGGGCCGCGAGATCCGTCTCGGCACGCTCACGTTCATCGTCGACGACTCTGCTTGGCTCCAGGAGGCTCCGCTCGACGTGGAAGCACTCTCTGCTCGCGGGGCAACACACTTTAGCGCGTGCGTCCGCGGCGTTCTCCTGCGGCAACCGTCGACCCCTATCGGTCGGCTCCTGTGTTGTCCTCACTCCCCGTTTCCCGCCAGCGCAAGCGTTCCGGTCGGTCGAGACTTCAGCGGTGGGTGAGGCACGCGGTGGCGCGTCAGTCGGCCACCCCCCATGTCGCGGCGATCAAGCCCGATGAATCCCTCTACGCCCTGTTTGACCTGTCGACTGGCTCCGCAGAGACCGCATCCGAGTGCGACAGCAGCGATCCGGCGGCGGAGGTTCTGATGGTCGATGGACCACCCAGTCCTCCCGGTTTTCCCCGTACCGACGGAGGCGCGGGTGGAGGCGACCTGTCGCATCTCCATGAGGAGTATCTTCTCGAGCCTCTCACGTCGCTGCAGAGAGAAGAACTTCGCCGCTGTAACATGGATGCACTGCACACTCCTATCGTTGGAGAGACCCCCGAGGCTCGCGCCTTGGAGGACGCGCGCCTGGCAAACTTGGCCGAGCGCACTCGACTGGAGAATCTCCAACGAGCACTCGTTGAGCGTGTGCGACAACGGGTTCCCGAATCCAGTCGACGTCAGCTCTTCCCGCCCCCGCAGGTATATCGAACTCCGATTCAGAATTTAGCAGCTGCGGCCCGTATAGCGGAGTCGATTCAGCCTTTCCAGTCGGAGGCTGGCAGAGGCTTGCTGCAGATCAGAGTGTTACTCCGGCAGTAGGAGATCAGAATTCCGCTGTTTCTCAGTCGCGGAACAGGATTCACAGCAGATCCGTTACCACGGACACAGTCTAGTCGGCTCACAGCCCGAGATCGCCCCCGAGGTTTGAGGGACGTGGAGACCGGCGTGACCAGTATGAGAACCATGAGCAGTATGATCACCGAGTCGATCGTGACGGTCGACGTCGAGTGCCCACGCCTCCCCTGAGGAGCGGGTCGTATGTGCCTCGCCAGCAGGATGACAGGCGCCCTCATATGATGGGCGAAGGATTCCAGTCGACCCCAGAGGGCCAGGCTTTGACGCGAGATCCATTCTCGTCCAGGGTTTGGTCGACAGGAACAGGGCTCACCGAGAAGGTCATGACAGAGATGCACCTACCAGCAGCAGAGTACATGTTTCGGGGCCAGAGTGCTTTAGTAGAGCCATCAGGGCCGTTGTGATTCCTCCCAACTTCAGGTTGGCGACTGGAGTCAGTAAGTTCACTGGCGAGTCCAAGCCCGATACTTGGCTTGAAGATTACCGAGTGGCCATTCAGATCGGCGGCAGCAATGATGAAGTGGCCATGAAGCACCTCCCTCTCATGTTGGAGGGCTCGGCCAGAGCGTGGCCGAACCAGTTAGCACCTAGCAGCATTTACACTTGGGAGGATCTCTCCCGAGTGTTCGCCACCATATTTGAAGGTACGTGCAAGCGACCGGCAGGGCTGACGAAACTGCGGTCTTGTGTACAGAAGCCAAATGAAACTTTGAGGGATTACATCCAGAGGTGGATCACGTTACATCACTCGATGGAGAATGTGCCTGAGCACCAAGCAGTTTGTGCCTTCAAGGAAGGCGTCAAGTACAGAGAACTGAATTTGAAATTCGGTCGAACTGGGGATATGCCCCTGAATCGGATGATGGAGATTGCCACCAAGTACGCTAATGGCGAAGATGAAGATCGGCTCAAGAGTGGCAAACTCAAGTCAGTCGCCCAAGAACCTGGAGGCAATTCCAATCGGAAACAGAAGCGGAAAGCCGAGCCAGCGGCTCCCGGGGAAGCCTTGGCTTTAACCCAAGGAAAGTTTAAAGGGAAACCTAAAGGGCCTTGGAACCCTAAAAAGGTTAAAGACCAGTACGGAAATGATGTGTTGGACTTGCCATGTCTCGTCCACGCAAAGAAATATGAAGAGGGTAATTTCATTTACCCGAAACATACCACTCGACAGTGTCGACTCTTGATCCAGCAGTTCCAGGGCAAACAACCCAAAGGTAAGGAAAAGGAGTCGGACAAGGTCGAGGACAAAGAGGATAGTGACGACGGATACCCTCAAGTCAATTCCACCTTGATGATTTTTGCTGATGTTGAGAGCAAAAGTCGATTGAAAGTCATCAACCGAGAGGTGAATATGGTTGCTCCGGCGACACCAAGTTATTTGAAATGGTCCCAGACTGCCATTACGTTCGACCAGTCCGATCACCCAATGCATATTGCCACCCCTGGGAGGCAAGCTCTGGTGGTCGACCCAGTGGTTGAAGGCACTCGACTGACCAAAGTCTTGATGGATGGTGGCAGTGGTTTGAACATATTGTATGCTGAGACGTCGAAAGGGATGGGCATTCCGATGTCCAGACTCAGTGCTAGCAACATGAGTTTCCACGGAGTCATTCCTGGGAAGAAGGCTGAATCACTCGGCCAGATTGCTCTTGATGTGGTTTTCGGTGATTCCAAGAATTACCGCAAAGAAAAGTTGACATTTGAAGTTGTCGACTTCCAGAGTGCCTACCACGCTATTTTGGGCAGGCCGGCTTATGCACGCTTCATAGCCCGACCGTGTTGTGTGTATCTTAAATTGAAGATGCCCGGCCCCAAAGCTGTGATCACTATTACGGGCAATCGGAAGAAAGCGGAAGAATGTTTTCAGAAAGGTTCGAAGATCGCCGACGCTCAGATGGAAGTGGTGGAGTTGCAGGAATATCAGAAGACTGCAGACCCGAGTGATTTGTTGCGAGCCAAGAAGCCCGCTACAGAGTCAGCTTTTCAGTCGACTGGCGATACAAAGACAGCTCATATCCACTTGACTGACCCCAACGCTGCTCCAACTCATATCTCGACAACACTCGACTCCAAATAGGAAGAAGCGCTCATCCAGTTCCTCCGTGAGAACTGGGATATTTTCGCATGGAAGCCCTCTGACATGCCGGGTGTTCCCAAGGAGCTGGCTGCGCACCGCCTAAGAGTCGACTCAAAAATAAAACCTGTCAAGAAACATCTCCGATGGTCCGCCGTCTAGAAGAGAAAGGCCATTGGCGAAGAGGTAGCTCGGCTCTTAGCGGCAGAGTTCATCCGAGAAATCTACCACTCCGAGTGGCTCGCCAATGTTGTCATGGTCCCCAAGAAGGACAAGTCACTTCGCATGTGCATTGACTTTAAACATATCAATCGGGCCTGCCCGAAAGACCATTTTCCTCTCCCCCGCATCGATCAGATAGTCGACTCGACTACGGGACGTGAGCGACTGTCTTTTTAGACGCCTATTCCGGGTACCATCAGATCCATCTGTATGGACCTGACGAGATCAAAACAGCTTTCATCACTCCATTCGGGTGCTTCTGTTATGTTACCATGCCATTCGGCCTCAAGAATGCCGGAGCCACATTCATGAGGATGATTCAGAAGTGTTTGCTCACCTAGATCAGTCAGAATGTGGAGGCGTATATGGATGCTATTGTGGTTAAGTCACGGAAGGGTCCCGACCTGCTGACTGACCTTGCTGAAACCTTTGCCAACCTCAGAAGGTTTGATATCAAGCTTAATCCATCAAAATGCACATTCGGGGTTCCTGGCGGAAAGTTACTCGGTTTTCTCGTTTCCGAACGGGGAATCGACGCCAATTCAGAAAAAGTTGGTACTATACTCCGAATGAAAAGTCCTGCACGAGTGCACGATGTTCAGAAGCTTACTAGTTGCTTGGCCGCCCTAAGTCGATTCATATCTCGTCTCGGTGAAAAGGCATTACCTCTTTACCGATTGATGAAAAAGTCTGACAAGTTCGAATGGACTCCTGAAGCTGACGCAGCGTTCGCAGAACTCAAAGCTCTGCTCTCCACCCAGCCGGTGCTTGCTGCCCCAATCAGCAAGGAGCCTTTGCTGCTTTACATTGCAGCCATAGGACAAGTCGTTAGTACGGTACTCACGGTCGAGCGGGAAGAAGAAGGGAAAACCTTCAAAGTTCAGCGCCCAGTGTATTATATTTTTGAAGTCTTGACCCCATCGAAGCAAAGATATCCTCATTATCAGAAGCTCGTATATGGGATTTATATGATCACAAAGAAAGTTGCCCACTACTTCTCTGATCATTCCATTACAGTCGTCAGCGACGCTCCGTTGTCAGAGATCTTGCATAACAGGGACACAACTGGTCGAGTGGCAAAATGGGCGATTGAACTCCTTCCTCTAGATATCAAGTTTGAGGCAAAGAAAGCTATCAAGTCCCAGGCAATCGCGGATTTCGTCGCCGAGTGGATTGAACAGCAACTGCCGACTCAGGTCCACTCGGAGCATTGGACCATGTTCTTTAACGGTTCCAAGATGATAAATGGTTCCGGAGCCGGAGTGGTGTTGGTCTCCCCCAGAGGAGATAAACTCAGATATGTTCTTCAAATCCACTTTGATTCCTCTAACAACGAGGCAGAATACGAAGCACTTTTATATGGGTTGCGCATGGCCATTTCACTCGGCGTCCGTCGCCTCATGGTCTATGGCGACTCTGATTTGGTGGTCAATCAAGTGATGAAGGAATGGGATGTCAGAAGTTCAGCCATGACTGGTTATTGCAATACAATGAGAAAACTGGAGAAGAAATTCGAGGGGTTAGAGCTTCATCACATACCCCGGCTGAAAAATCAAGCAGCTGATGATATGGCAAAAATAGGTTCCAAAAGAGAAGCCATTCCCAGCAATGTGTTTCTGGAACACATCCACACACCATCAGTCCAGGAGGATCCCTTCACTGAAGAGGCCCCGCAGCCAAAAAGTGCCACGGATCTGACTGAAGTTGAAGTGCCAGCTGTGGTCGACTTGATCATGGAAGTCTTGGTTATCACTCCCTTCTGGACAGAACCGTACATCGCGTACATCCTAAGGAAAGAACTCCTAGAAGACGAAGAAGAAGCTCGACAGATCGTGCATCGATCCAAGGCCTTTACAGTCATAAAGGGACAGTTATATAGAGAAAGCGCGACTGGGGTCGGCCAGAAGTGTATTACACCAGAAGAAGGTCAGATGATCCTTAACGATATCCACTCGGGGACCTGTGGTCATCATGCGTCCTCTCGGACCATTGTGGCTAAAGCATACCGAGCGGGGTTCTACTGGCCAAGAGCCAATGAGATGGCCAAAGAGATAGTCGACAAATGTGAAGGATGTCAGTATTACTCCAACATGCCACACAAGCCCGCGTCAGCCCTGAAAACCATTCCACTCGTCTGGCCCTTCGCTGTTTGGGGTTTGGACATGGTTGGACCACTGAGAACAGGCAGGAGCGACTTCACTCATGTGCTGGTAGCAGTCGACAAGTTCACCAAATGGATTGAGGCCAAGCCTATCAAGAATCTTGATGCTTGCACCGCTATCAGTTTCATCAGAGAGTTGATATTCAGATATGGAGTTCCACACAGCATCATCACCGACAACGGGTCAAACTTCGATTCCGACAAATTCAGGGCCTTTTCGCCTCTCAGGGCACTCGGGTCGACTATGCTTCGGTCGCTCACCCTCAATCGAATGGGCAAGCAGAATGGGCAAACGGACTAATTCTGAAAGGACTGAAACCCCGATTGATGCACGATCTCAAGCACGCAGCAGGTGCATGGGTCGACGAGCTTACATCAGTCCTTTGGGGATTGAGGACAACCCTGAATCGATCGACCGGAAGAACCCCATTCTTTCTGGTCTATGGAGCCGAGGCAGTCTTACCGAGTGACCTGCTTCACAATGCTCCCAGAGTCGAGTTCTACTCAGAAGATGAAGCAGAACAAGTCCGGCAGGACGCAGTCGACCTCCTAGAAGAAGAAAGAGAAATGGCCTTGATTCAATCGACCATCTATCAGCAAGACTTGCGTCGATTCCATGCTAGAAACGTGAAGAGCCGAGCCTTCCAAGAAGGAGACTTAGTCCTCCGAGTGGATCACCAGAAACCACACAAGCTCGCTCCTACTTGGGAAGGCCCCTTCATAGTCACCAGAGTCCTCCACAATGGAGCATACCACCTCTACAATGTCGATCGCCAGATTGATGAGCCACGAGACTGGAATGCGAAGCTACTCCTCCCCTTTTATACTTAAATTCTCACTCGGATGAGATGTAATAAGAAAAACTCATGTAGTTTATTTATCAAAGACAAGAGCGTTATAGTTTTCCCAGTGATTATTATTGTTTTTTTGTTTGCGTAATAAATCCCCCAGTGGGTGGCTTAGCTGCGAATCCGCTTCGCCTAAGTTTGTAAAAACAGTTTCCTACCGAGTGGCGAGCCTGTCTCCCACTCGGGGGCTTAGCTGCGAATCCGTTTCGCCTAAGTTTGAAAAAATCCTACCGAGTGGAGAGCAATCCTCCCACTCGGGGGCTTAGCTGCAGTCCAGCACTCGCCTAAGTTCTCTCACTTAGAGACTTAGCTGCAGTCCGGCACTCGCCTAAGTTTGAAAAAATCCTACCGAGTGGAGAGCAATCCTCCCACTCGGGGGCTTAGCTGCAGTCCAGTACTCGCCTAAGTTCTCTCACTTAGAGACTTAGCTGCAGTCCGGCACTCGCCTAAGTTTGAAAAAAAATCCTACGGAGTGGAGAGCAATCCTCCCACTCGGGGGCTTAGCTGCAGTCCAGTACTCGCCTAAGTTCTCTCACTTAGAGACTTAGCTGCAGTCCGGCACTCGCCTAAGTTTGAAAAAAAATCCTACCGAGTGGAGAGCAATCCTCCCACTCGGGGGCTTAGCCGCAGTCCAGTACTCGCCTAAGTTCTCTCACTTAGAGACTTAGCTGCAGTCCGGCACTCGCCTAAGTTTGAAAAAAAATCCTACCGAGTGGAGAGTAATCCTCCCACTCGGGGGCTTAGCTGCAGTCCAGAACTCGCCTAAGTACGAAACACATCTCATTCCTCAAGGACGACGAGGGGCAGGTCGAGTGCCACCTTCTCCTGGGGAGCTTCGCCACAAATACAATGTGCGCTCCGTCCCACTCTGCAGTAACAGGGTGTGGGTCAACCGTCGCCTTCCCCTGGGGAGCTTCGCCACAAATACAAGACATAGGTCGACTGCTTCCCTCTCCTTCGGAGCTGCGTTGCGAACGCAAAAGTTGTCTCCAATGAAGAATGGGTTCACTCAGCAGGAGATTCATAAAGATATTCAACGGTAAACCAAGTTCGGGTAAATTCCAAAGGTTCCAAATCACAGATCGAAGTACTCGAACATGCAACCCGAAAAGGTTTAACGGTTACAAAAACCACTCGTCATTCCGAGGCAAATTTAAGGTGGGACATAAGAGTTTGTTCACTCCGCGGGAGGAGGGCTGGTAGGCTCGACGAACTCATCCAGGTCGACGCCGTCGGCTATTCGAGTGGCTGCAGCGATGAAAGTCTCCATAAAGGTTCGGAAGTCATGCTTCTGGGTGTTGGCGACCTTGATTGCTGCCAGTTTGTCCTGTCGCACCTCCTTGCAGTGGACACGAACCAAAGACAAAGCCACGTCAGCGCCACACCGAGCAGCAGACTTCTTCCACTCCTGCACTCGGTTGGGGACTTCATTTAGTCGAGTCATCAGGGACTCAATATCATTTTGGAGCACAGCCTCTGGCCAAAGTGCTGGGTCAATTCGTGACATGGCGGCCTTCAGTCGAGCCAAGTAGTCCACGACACTGTCGATGCGAGATTCCAGACGGAGCAGATTCATGGCAATTTCATCTTTCACAGGAGAGTTGATTGGATCCAAACCAGGCTCGATCCGCCCAGTCTCCTCTTCAAAGTTCTGGCAAAACTCTACATTCACGATCCAAGGATAAGTCAATTTTCGTACACTGAGTCGACTCAAAAAAAAGTCAGTCGGAACAGAATGTGCACCTTCAAGCTTGATGAACAGCTTCTTGGCAAGACTTCTCAGATAACTCTACAGATCATCCCTCCTGCGAGCAATGCCTTCCATTTTCTCACCCTGGACGAGATTCGCCTTCTTCCAGCACGAGCACTCCTTGTTGGAGTCATTCAGAGCGGTCTTCAGCCTGGTATTCTCTTCTTCCAGCTGGCCGACTGAAGCCAGCTTCTGTTCGGCCAGAGCGGTCTTGTCGTCAGCCTCCTTACGAGCAGCGGCCAAATCCTGATCCTTCTTCGCCAGAGTTTCTCTCAGTTTTTCTGCAAAGAAATGATGATTGATTCAGAAATAGCAAAAGGGTACCTAAGCCTAAAACTGACCAGTCGACAAACTCATCTTACCTGCGGCGCCGTCTCTGACCTTTTGCAGCTCTGTCCTGGCCAGCTCCAAGTCAAGGTTCAGTTGAATCTGCTGCTTCTCCAAGTCAGCAAAGCGAGCTCCAAGATCACAAGATTTCTGAAATCAAAGGGGAGAAGTTATTTTTACAGCAAAAAACAACAAAGGCAATAAATACTAAGACTACGGTCGACTGCCCGTAGTCCACCATAGTCTCGGGGACTACACCCAGTGGGTGCACTTAGCGTGCCCCCACCGGTTCTGATCCCACTCAACCGGCCCGCCGAAGTCGAGTGGAAGAGATAAACTACCAGTTCGGTTTATACATTCTGCAAAATACAAAGACTACAGTCGACTGCAAGCAGTCCATCGTAGTCTCAGGGACTACAGCCAGTGGGTGCACTTAGCGTGCCCCCACAGGTTCTGATCCCACTCGACCGGCCCGCCGAAGTCGAGTGGAAGAGATAAACTACCAGTTTGGTTTATACATTCGGCAAAATACAAAGACTGCAGTCGACTGCCAGCAGTCCACCGTAGTCTCAGGGACTACACCCAGTGGGTGCACTCAGCGTGCCCCCACTAGTCCAAAAATTCAATTGACGGACCCAGTGGGTGTACAGATGCAAATGTTTTCGAAAAGAATCTTCAGGTAGCATATCCTAACAGAACAAGCGGCGACCAACTAACCTGAACGTTGCTCTAGAGAGCCGAGCTGGCATCATAGGCGGCTTGGCTGGCGTCCCGCACCGTCTTCATCTTCTACATCATAATGCCCGCCTGGCGTATGGCTTCCTTAGCAGCATTCAGCTCGTCCTGTGGGACATGATGGGTCGCAAAAACTGAAGGCAGGTCGATAGGGGCCTGAGCAGTCGACGAAGAAGGCAAGGCACTCGACAGTGGCTCAGCGAAGGTAACAGAACCCCGATTAACGTCGCCAGTGTCCTGAACAACTGGTTCCGCCCTCGGCGTCGTCTGTAGCGCCTCGCTTGCAGGAGCTCGCCTATTTTTCCTTGTCGAAGGCCTCTCGGGCTCTTCATCATCATCAGGGAGGTCAATAACGTTGGGAGCTATGCAAAGTTCAACCGTCAAAATCACATCACCCAATGATACGCGTTGCAGTTGAATCGACCAAAATAAAGACAGTATGGCAGTGATCATACCCGGATTAGAAGTGACCGCATCCTCCATCACCTCATCTTCGTCCCTGTAAGCTGAGGTCCCGGAGGTAGTAGCGCTGACAGTTCCAAAGTTCGTCCAGTTAAAACAAGAAAAACAAACAGCGGGGAGCGTCGAGTGAATGCAAAGAGAGGCACTCACGCGGAAGCGACGGGGATATCAATCTTGATTTTCGGCAACGCCTTCCGAGTCTTCGGCTCTGCAACTCTGGGTGCTTTGGCGCCTTCTCAGTCGGGGTTGGTGAAGAGATCCGAGGGCGCTTCGAAGACTGACCAGCCGAAGCAGTTGCCTTATCACGGGCACTCGGCCGTTCTTTGTCAAGCTTGGATCACCTCTCCCTGCGATGAGGTGACTCGACTTCTTCTCCATCGCTTGAGTCGTCGCTTCCTCCATCCCCTTCACCATCGGAAGTCTACTTGCCACTTTCGCCGCCACTCGCCTCGCCTTCCAGAGCTTGCTCTAGGTCCCTGTTGGGCATTGAATACATTTCAATAACGGCCTGAAAGAAAGCAGGTAGATCAAAGTCAGTCAACGCAATAGAGGCAGCTACACGAGTGAATTCAGAGTACAAGCAAAAACTCAGAATCATACCTGCTCTGGTGCGTGAGACTGGTCGAATGGAGGGACTCTCCTGGCTCCCCTGGGATTGTCCTTATTCCCGGTAATGCCAGACAGCCACTTCTCCAGTGTGTCGTCGTCGACCTCCTCCGGGTGGATCCGAGTGGAGTCTTCAAGACCCGAATACATCCACATTGGATGGTGTCGGGCTTGGAGAGGTTGGATGCACCGCTGAAGGAAGACCTCCAAGAGATCCAAACCAGTGACCCCGTCATGAATAAGCTGGACCACTCGGTTGACCAACACCTTCACGTGCGCCTTCTCCTCTGGGAGCACCTTCAAAGGGGAGGGTTTTTCCACTCGGTCGATGGTAAAGGGAGGGAGGCCAGTCGATTGCCCTGGCGTTGACTGGTCTTTACAGTAAAACCAGGTCGACTGCCATCCATGAACTGAGTCGGGAAGAATCATGGTCGGAAAGGAGCTTTTCCCTCTCGTCTGGATGCTAAGACACCCACACATCTGGATCACTTGGGTCCTCTCGTCACTCGGATTAGCCTTTTTCACTGTCTGGGAGCGACAAGTGAAAATATGCTTGAAGAGACCCCAGTGAGGCCGACAACCCCGGAAGTTCTCACACAAAGAAATGAAAGCGGCAAGATAAACGATTGAGTAGGGGGTAAAATGATGGAGTTGTGCCCCGAAGAAGTTCAGAAACCCTCGGAAGAAGGGGTGAGGGGGCAAGGAAAATCCACGGTCGATGTGGGTGGCAAGAAGGACACGCTCACCCTCCCGAGGCTGCGGCTCAGATTCCTTCCCCGAAAGCCGCACCGAGTCATAGGGGATCAGCCCCCCTTCGGCCAAGTCGTCGAGGTCTTCTTGGGAGATCCTCGAGTGGATCTAGTCGCCCTGGATCCAGCCCCTCGGCAGGCCGGACCGCGAGGAAGATCCGCCCCGGCTGGTCGCCTTCCCCTTCGACCTTGCTGTCGCCTTCTTTGCCCGCTCCAGAGCCGCTGTCTTCTCCTTCCCCATTGTCGCCGGCGAGACGCGTACGGTGTGGTGGCGCTGGAGCGAGAGCGAGCGCAACGGAGGGGCGTGAGGAAGAGAAGAGGTAATGAGATGCACTGTTCGGGAGACTCCGGTCCGGCGCTTTATATCAGGCCGCTTCCGAGTGGTTGACGGGTAGGCCCAGGTGGCTCTGTCAAATCCCGTAACGACCGCGCGCGCGATACGTGGCGAAAAAGGTGGCGCGGGGATCGAGGTGGCTCCACTCTATCCATCCGATTACTGCGGCCTCCCTCGTCCCGCGCGCTTCCCAAAATTCGGATCCCATGAAATCTACGCGCAGCAAACAACTGGTCATACCAAAGATCTCCTCCGCACCATCACTCGGAGCCTTACAAGTAAAGAAACCCACTCGACGAAGAATTAAGAATGGATCAAGGCGACTAAAAAGGAAGTTGCTGTCATCACTCAGGTCCGTTGATCTGAAACAAGATATGCTCACGGCATGAAAAACGAGTCAGAGAAGTTCTCAACTCCTTCCCCACTCAAACCTCGATCCATTCGGGGGCTAATGATGAAGCTATGTACCTAGGGTAGGATCATGGTCCTGTCCTAACTGCCCTACCCAAGGACATCTCTAGAAGAAACCACCTTTCAATCGACTTGGAGGTGTTCCACTCGACAGACTCGAAGACGCTCGACCAAGAAGCAATCACTCGACCAAGATCCAACCACTCGACGGCCAGGAGACCTGAAGTCACTCCGCACGCTAACGGTCGGTCATTAAGTAGCTTTTATGGTCATCATAACACTTTATTACTAGCGTTACCAGTAACGCCCTGCCTTAATGTACATTGAACCCTTTGTAACGTGGGCTGGCCGGGGTCCTGGCGCACTCTATATAAGCCACCCCCCTCCTCCGAGACAAGGGTTCGCACCTCTGTAACTCATATTCACATAATCCAGTCGACCGCCTCCGGGCTCCGAGACGTAGGGCTATTACTTCCTCCGAGAAGGGCCTGAACTCGTAAAGCTTGCGTGCTTACAACTTCTCCACAGCTAAGATCTTGCCTCTCCATACTTACCCCCCTACACTACTGTCAGACTTAGAACCACGACAGCAGTGACAACCGACGAGGTTGCTCAAGCAAGGCGGTAGGCCTTTGTGTCTTTTGTCGAGGTAGCCGAGAGCGGAGGTGGTGTAGCCGTGGCTGAGGTAGCCATGCGAAAAATGTCGTGATCGATGTCGAGTCGGGGTGGCCGGTGTCGAGGAAGTCGTCGTGGGGCTGCGGGCGCAAGGAGGCGCCGAGTCAGTCATGGGTGCAGTGGTGCCGAAGTAGTGGTGCGCCGTGAAGAAGACGTTGTTGACGATGCGTCGCGCCGGGTTTGCCAAGCCCGGGGACACATTATGGACGAAGACATGCATCAGTGTTGCCAGCACTGGGTATGTGTAGACGGACGAAGACGAAGTTGACAAAGTGCCGCACCAGGCTTGCCAGGCCCGGGGACACGTCGTGGACGAAGGCATGCATCGGTGTTGCCAGCACCGGACGTGCGTAGACCGGGACCTGCAAGGTGTATGTCATGTCGTGGAAATCGGAGAGGCCAACAGAGAAGGACTCGACGACGGTTGCACCAATCGGCGCGGGGGCTGATATCACCAACGGTGGTCGGAGTGAAAATGGCTAGGGTAGATGACGGCGACGCTGGCGACGGGCTGGTGCTGGATGAAGACGAATGGCGTGGACGGACGGCGGTAACGGCGGCGGCGACGGCTAGGTTAGGAGTGTGATGGCGATGCTCGAAGTAGGCGAAGAATCCGACAGCATGACGAAGACCAACGCGGACGGTGGTGTTACCGCGTCAAAGAAGACGGCGCGACGCATACCACGAAAAGTCAACGCGTGAAGATGGCGGAGTGGACCGCGGGCCGCTGCGCTACAACCTGAATGGGCGACGCAGCGGCGGGTCGAGGGCATATATATAGACGTACATGATTTACTTAAAATACAAGACAAGCGAGAACAAATCATAGTCTATCTCGTTTTTTCTAATAATCAATATACTTAATAAAAAAACACTCTTATATTATGTGACCGAGGGAGTAGTGCTTTTTGTTGTTGTTGAGGGTGGCTAGCTAGCTAATCAGTTTGAATGAACTGGAGCTCGAAAACCATGCTCACGGAATTCACGTGATGAGGTCAAATCCAAATTTCTAGATAGATTCCATGTGATTATAGCAAGTGGTTGCAAAAGAGTGCAGTCTGCGGAGCCCAAGTGCACCAAAGCCATCCATAAACTTGACCGCTTAGTTGCAGTCTCGCAGACTTAATCAGCTCGAGCTAAACAGTAGTCGCATTAAACATAAAAAGGAAAAACGGCCCGTGATAAGCAAAGTCCCGACCGGAAAACAGCCTGGAGAGAGAAACGGCCAGTGGGCCGCGTTAGGGCTCGGCGACAGTGCTCGCTCCCTGGTCATTGGACGGCCGAGAGCGGATGGGAGGGCTCCGATCGGACGGTGGGTAAGGTGGCGCGCTGGGTGGGTCCTGGACTAGACGACTCTGTTTCGTCCACGATGAGCACATGGCAAATGTGTACTGTGCACTGCTAGGCGCTAGCTGGGCGGTCACGGAGGCATGGGGCCGTGTCAGTCACGTGGTCGTGCGTGACAGTGGCAGGCTGCGGTGGTTCGCAGTGTTAGGCCAAGCTGGACCTCGTTCACTGGGACTGGGAGATGTAAAAGTTGAGTTGCTCTTCCGTTCTTCGTGGAGGCACCCGAATCTCGTATTCCTTTCGGTCCTTTTAGTTCGCATATAAAATTTGTTTCAAATCAAGTCTCGTAAAGTTTAATCAACTTTATAGAAAAAAACACCAACATTCACAATGTGAAATCAATACATATTTATACATCAGGACTTACAGTTTCATATTGTATAACTTTAACATGATAGATGTTGATATGTTTTTATATACATATGGTCAAACTTTAAAAAGTTTGACTTCAGATAATTTTTATATGCAGAGTAAAAAGAACCAGAGGGAGTAGGGGAGGATTATGGCAGGATAAATATCTCGTGTGTGAGCCTCCCCAGCTGACTTTGACATATTCGACCACTCAAACTCCTCAATATTCGTGGACGCTGACAGATCACACCTCAAATTTTTCTTCTCACAACCAGACATCTTAATTTGCAAACCTTAAGTCCATAAAGACTCATGCAACTACGTACTACAACAAGACATGTAATCGGACTATCAAAAAATGGCATGTTTAACCTACATAGTAGCAATGGAGAAGATCATCCACGGTTACCCTTGCCCTTCCCGGCGCCGCCCTTCTCTCGGAAGTAGCGGTCGAAGACGCGGTATGGATTGAGCCGGATCTGCTTGCCGCCAGAGCTGTCCGACCCATCGTTGTCCTCCTCCTTGGCGGGCAGTCCGGCCGTGGCACCGATCGCCCGATTCTGCACTCGGGCGAGGATGAGTGTGTTCCTTCACTGCCGCTTCTTTACAATGCGGGCGCGGATGACTTCCTCCTCTACGGCAGCGTGCGCTGCCTCTGAGGGCGCGGATGGTTTCCTCCTCTACGGCAGCGTGCGCCGCCGCATCATCCGCCTTTGCCACCGTGATGTCGGCAACGAGTCGGGTCTCGGCGGCCCTCACCTCTCCTTCCCATGGCGGGCACACCGGTCACAATAGGACTCGTACTGATGTGGATAGATGATGTGGAAAGGAAGATTGGAAGGCTCTCGAGAGGACCTGGATGATCCAGACACGGAAAGAGGATCCGAGCGCTCGATGCGCCGATGCAATGGAGTCGCACAGAACAGATCCCGTTGTCGATCGGGCGTTGTCCTCCGAGAGTGGCGAAGTGCAATGCAGACAGCAATTGCCTCCTCCAAATCGAATGGGACGACATCCCAATTGACATATCTATACTGGTCGTCATCGGATCCGCTGCCTGCCATGCGGGAGAAGGACAAAAATCGCCAGACGGGAGCTTGGGTGACGGAGGGGAGTTGAGACGAGTGGAGTGAAGTGGCTAGGATTTAGTCCGGCGAGCGAATGGGGAGAAATATATGTGAGGTCCGATGGGCCAGCGTGGGCTGGGACCAACATGGCGGACACGTATCCACCCAAGATTTGGGTTGGATATGATAGGTGTCGGTCAGCCCGGATGTTTGATGCCCGTTTGAGGCGCCTGTCTGGGTCGCTTTTTGTGACCTTGTTAGTGACCGAGCCGATCACCCGGACGTTTGAGATAGGTTTAAGGCACCCGACTGTAGATGCTCTAATGTGGTAACTTTTTGTTCCTTTTATCTGGTTGGTGCATTGGACATTGCTCATGGTTTTCGTCACGAGGGAATGGCAAATTAAGGCCAGTCACAGTGGGAGCATATGACACTAGTGTAGATTACTATATTTTTAGACCCTTCGTAATAGAGATATTGGAGAGTACTCCTTCTGTAAAGAAATACAAAAGCATTTAGATCACTATTATCGCGATATAAATGCTCTTATATCTCTTTACGAAGGGAGTATCATATACTAGTACCATGCATATGATACTGGTGCATGATACTACTTTCATAATGCATAATATCATAAGTTAGTATCTCCTCGCAAGGGTGGTTGCATGCTACCTTCTCCTCGGTCTATGCTGGCGGCATGCCGGTGACTGGGGGCTTGCGCTCGGGCGGATCTGGTTGGGGACCAAGCTGAGTCAGAGTTGCGACTCCGAGTAGGTTTGCTTAGGCTCGATCCGGGTGGTGCCCGTGGGTGGAGAGGTCCCTCCCTCCATGACTGCGGTGGTCGTCGATGGTGGTGATGTTGGGGAACGTAGCAATAATTCAAAATTTTCCTACGTGTCACCAAGATCAATCTATGGAGTCATCTAGCAACGAGGGAGGAGTGGATCTACATACCCTTGTAGATCACACGCGAAAGCGTTCAAGGGAACGGGGTTGATGGAGTCGTACTCGTCGTGATCCAAATCACCGATGATCCTAGCGCCGAACGAACGGCACCTCCGTGTTCAACACACGTACGGAGCAGCGACGTCTCCTCCTTGATCCAGCAAGGGGGGAGGAGAGGTTGATGGAGATCCAGCAGCACGACGGTGTGGTGGTGGAAGTAGCGGGATTCCAACAGGGCTTCGCCAAGCGCTGCGGGAGGAGGGAGATGTGTCATGGGAGGGAGAGGGAGGCGCCAGGGCTTAGATTGGGCTGCCCTCCCTTCCCCCCACTATATATAGGGCCAAGGGAGAGGGGGGAGGCGCAGCCTTGGCCCTTCCTCCAAGGAAGGGTGCGGCCAGGGAGGAGTCCCTCCTCCCCAAGGCACCTAGGAGGTGCCTTCCCCCTTTAGGACTCTTCCTTTCCCTCATCTCTTGGCGCATGGGCCTCTTGGGGCTGGTGCCCTTGGCCCATACAGGTCAAGGCGCACACCCCTACAGCCCATGTGGCCCCCCGGGGTAGGTGGCCCCACCCGGTGGACCCCTGGGACCCTTCCGGTGGTCCCGGTACAATACCGGTGACCCCGAAACTTGTCCCGATGGCCGAAATAGCACTTCCTATATATAATTCTTTACCTCCGGACCATTCCGGAACTCCTCATGACGTCCGGGATCTCATCTGGGACTCCGAACAACTTTCGGGTTACCGCATACTAATATCTCTATAACCCTAGCATCACCGAACCTTAAGTGTGTAGACCCTACGGGTTCGGGAGACATGCAGACATGACCGAGATGACTCTCCGGTCAATAACCAACAGCGGGATCTGGATACCCATGTTGGCTCCCACATGTTCCACGATGATCTCATCGGATGAACCACGATGTCGAGGACTTAATCAATCCCGTATACAATTCCCTTTGTCTATCAGTACGATACTTGCCCGAGATTCGATCGTCGGTATCTCGATACCTTGTTCAATCTCGTTACCGGCAAGTCTCTTTACTCGTTTCGTAACACATCATCCCGTGATCAACTCCTTGATCACACTGTGCACATTATGATGATGTCCTACCGAGTGGGCCCAGAGATACCTCTCCGTCACACAGAGTGACAAATCCCAGTCTCGATTCGTGCCAACCCAACAGACACTTTCGGAGATACCTGTAGTGTACCTTTATAGCCACCCAGTTACGTTGTGATGTTTGGCACACCCAAAGCACTCCTACGGTATCCGGGAGTTGCACAATCTCATGGTCTAAGGAAATGATACTTGACATTAGAAAAGCTTTCGCATACGAACTACATGATCTTGTGCTAGGCTTAGGATTGGGTCTTGTCCATCACATCATTCTCCTAATGATGTGATCCCGTTATCAATGACATCCTATGTCCATGGTTAGGAAACCGTAACCATCTATTGATCAACGAGCTAGTCAACTAGAGGCTTACTAGGGACATGGTGTTGTCTATGTATCCACACATGTATCTGAGTTTCCTATCAATACAATTCTAGCATGGATAATAAACGATTATCATGAACAAGGAAATATAATAATAATCAATTTATTATTGCCTCTAGGGCATATTTCCAACAGGTGAGGACTTTGCGCCATCGTTGGGCAGCACAGCGTCAAGGGCCATCGACATGCCGTCGTGCGAGGGTGCTCGGCGATGACCGTCGATAGTCACAAAGTTGTGTCCCCAAGGTACACCGTGCCTGGTTGGGCTCACAAGGATGGGCACCTACGGTGGTGCCGCTTTCCCAATCTCTCTGTCTGATGCCAGGCTAGGAGTGTAAGTTTATGTCTTTTGCTCCTCCTGTCTGATAACCCACAAGTATAGGGATCAATTGTAGCCTCTTTCGATAAGTAAAAGTGTTGAACCCAACGAGGAGCTAAAGGTAGAACAAATATTCCCTCAAGTTCTATCGACCACCAATACAACTCTAAGCACGTTTAACGTTCGCTTTACCTAGAACAAGTACGAAACTAGAAGTACTTTGTAGGTGTTGTTGGATAGGTTTGCAAGATAATAAAGAGCGCATAAATAAAAAGTAGGGGCTGTTTAGATGAAGACACAACTAAGTTAGTTTTAGTAGAGAGCTTGTTGTCACATAAGAAAGTTATTTGTCCCTAGGCAACGGATAACTAGATCGGTAATCATTATTGCAATTTTATTTGAGGAAGAGGCATAAGCTAACATACTTTCTCTTCTTGGATCATATGCACTTATGATTGGAACTCTAGCAAGCATCCGCAACTACTAAAGATCATTAAGGTAAAACATAACCATAGCATTATTAGGCATTAAGTCCTCTTTATTCCCATACGCAAACAACCTACTTACTCGGGTCTGTGTTTCTATCACTCACGCCACCCACCATAAGCAAATCATGAACATATTGCAAACCCTATAGCGGGGATCCCTCACGCTTGCGCGACACGGAGAGCACCATAGGACAACACAAATCATAAAACATGCAACTCAAACCAATCACGATCATCAATTAATCCATAGGACAAAACGGATCTACTCAAACATCATAGGATAACCATACATCATTGAGAAATAATATATGGCGTTAAGCACCATGTTTAAGTAGAGATTACATCGATAAAAGAATGGTTACACCGCTGCATAGAGGGGGAAAGAGTTGATGATGATGGCGGTGCAGTTGCTGGTGTAGATTGTGGTGATGATGATGGCCCCGGTGGCGTTCCGGCGCCACCGGAAGAGAGGGGGAGAGAGCCCCCCTTCTTCTTCTTATTCCTTGACCTTCCCCCTAGATGGGAGAAGGGTTTCCCCACTGGTCCATGGCCTCCATCGCGGCGGAGGGGTGAGAGCCCCTCCGAGATTGGATCTGTCTCTCTGTCTCTCTCTGTTTCCGCGTTCCCTGATTCTGCTCTTTCACCGTTTCTTAAATTCCTGAAGATCCATAACTCCGATTGGGCTGAATTTTGGACACGATTTTTATACGGATATTGGCTTTCTTGCAGCGAAAGAAGGGCACCAACCTCCTAACAGGGTGGCCATGAGGGCCCTGGGCGCGCCTAACCCCCTGGGGCGCCCCCTGCCTCGTGGCCCCTCGGGCATCGTCTCGCATTGATTCTTCTTCCCAAAAATCACATATATTTCAAAAAAAAACTCCGTCAGTTTTTATCCTGTTTGGACTCCTTTTGATATGGATTTTCTGCGAAACAAAAAACATGCAACAAACAGGAACTGGCACTGGGCACTGAATCAATATGTTAGTCCCAAAAACAGTATAAAAAGTTGCCAAAAGTATATGAAAGTTGTATAATATTGGCATGGAACAATCAAAAATTATAGATACGATGGAGACGTATCAATATCCCCAAGCTTAATTCCTGTTCGTCCTCGAGTAGGTAAATGATAAAAAGATAATTTTTGATGTGGAATGCTACCTAGCATAATCTTGATCATGTAATCTAATCATGGCATGAATATGAAGACACGAGTGATTCAAAGCAATAGTCTATCATTTGACATTAAGACAATAATACTTCAAGCATACTAATAAAGCAATCATGTCTTTTCAAAATAACATGGCCAAAGAAAGTTATCCCTACAAAATCATATGGTCTGGGTATGATCCATCTTCACCACACAAAGCATTCAAATCATGCACAACCCTGATGACAAGCCAAGTAACTGTTTCATACTTTTGATGTTCTCAAACCTTTTCAACTTTCACGCAATACATGAGCGTGAGCCATGGATATAGCACTATAGGTGGAATAGAATATGATGATGGAGGTGATAACCCACAAGTATAGGGGATCGCAATAATTTTCGATAAGTAAGAGTGTCGAACCCAACGAGGAGCTAAAGGTAGAACAAATATTCCCTAAAGTTCTATCGACCACCGATACAACTCTACACACGCTTGATGTTCGCTTTACCTAGAACAAGTATGAAACTAGAAGTACTTTGTAGGTGTTGTTGGATAGGTTTGCAAGATAATAAAGAGTACGTAAATAAAAAGTAGGGGCTGTTTAGATAAAGAAACAATAAAGTAAATATAGCGAGTGTGGAAAAGTGGTGGTAGGAGTTGCGAAATTGCCCCTTAAGCAATTGACTACTTTACTAGACCGATAGCAAGTATCATGTGGGAGAGGCCACTGCTAGCATGTCATCGCTGACTTGGAATTCTATGCACTTATGATTAGAACTATTAGCAAGCATCCGCAACTACTAATGTTCATTAGGTAAAACCCAACCAGAGCATTAAGATATATTGGTCCCCCTTCAATCCCGTATGCATCAATTTCTATGCTAGGTTGAAGCTTCTATCACTCTTGCCCTCCAATACATAGTCCTATCAACATACAACTAACCCTATGGTGTGATCCACGCGCGCGCTCATATGATGGGCACCAAAGGACAACAACATAACCACAAGCAAATTAAATCAATCATAGCAATTCATCAACCACCGATAGGACAACGAAAATCTACTTAGACATCATAGGATGGCAACACATCATTGGATAATAATATGAAGCATAAAGCACCATGTTCAAGTAGAGGGTACAGCGGGTTGCGGGAGAGTGGACCGCTGTAGATAGAGGGAGGAAGGTGATGGAGATGTTGGTGAAGATGGTGGAGGTGTTGGTGAAGATCACGGTGATGATGATGGCCACGACGGTGTTCCGGCGCCACCGGGGGAGAGGGGGAGAGGGGGCCCCTTCTTCCTCTTCTTCCTTGACCTCCTCCCTAGATGGGAGAAGGGTTTCCCCTCTGGTCCTTGGACTCCATGGCATGGGAGGGGTGAGAGCCCCTCCGAGATTGGATCTATCTCTCTGTTTCTCTCTGGTTCTGCATTCTCTTCTGGCTCTGTTTCACCATTTCGTATATATATGGAGATCCGTAACTCCTATTGGCCTGAAACCTTCACCGTGATTTTTTTCCGAATATTAGCTTTCTTGCGGCAGAAGAAGAGCGTCGACCGCCTTACGGTGGGCTC